>NW_028318005.1:9148333-9500000 GCF_062004578.1 Staurois parvus
CCTGCATCAACAGCATCCCAGCATTACCTGGACTGTCATCTGGCCAGAACCTACCACAGGCACCCATGCCACTCCTTGCCTTCCTATACCCTGTCGTCAACTCCAGGGGAAGCAGGACAGGAGGTATAACGAAAGCCCTCTCGTCAGCTTGGCCTCTATCAAGTGACAGATGGATTGGAAGTTAATGCTGTAACCATTATAAAATATCATGAATAATGTGCATACATCACACCAGCCACCAGCCAAAAGCTGTAGGAGTTTCTGAGTTGGGGAAACAGAAACTGTCAGCACAACAGATAAAATGTCAACCCAGTTGGAATCAATGTACCCACATCCATCTCCCATCCTTTACTATACATGTCTATGTTGTAATTGTAAATATTGGAAAAAATTTTGTATAGGTATCTCAAATTCACCTTGTAGGTTTTGAAAAGAAGGTCTAATTCCAATACAGCTGATGAATATAAACTATGCCTATAATACTGCCAGGGGGAAGTGCTAACCATTTGGCCACTGTGCTGCCCACATCCTTCCACACTCCAAAGACAAGCTGGTAGGTTAATTGGATCCTGTCTAAATTGGCCCTAGTATGTGTATGTATGAATGTAAGTTAGGGACCTTAGATTGTATGTCCCTTGAGGGTTAGGGACTGATGTGAATGTACAATATATATGTAAAGTGCTGTGTAAATTGATGGCACTATATACAGTAAGTACCTGTCATAAATAAACAGATATGACGCACTATTTCTCCCACTGACACCAACAGTGGGGCATAATCCCTTCTACTGACACCCATGATGGGGCGCTATTCCTCCTCCTACTGACCATAGGCGCTATGTAACTGACCACCAACCCTGAGGCAATGTTTATTTTCACTGATGCTAGGCCTGGGACATTTTCTACCTCCACTGGCCCCCCTAAAGTCTGAAGGACAGTAAACTGGCCCTTTGTTTGAAAAGTTTGGAGACCCCTGGTTTAGACTGTAAAGGGTATAGGGTAGATGAGTCAGGCAGATTGTTTACCAGAGTACCCATGGGAACACTGGAACAAGACGTTTTTGTACCAGGTCAAGTCAAAGCCTAGGTCTTTACACATGTGACTACTACTAAAGGTCTGAAACAATACTTTTTATATGAAATTTAAGTATTCCACAATTTTTTTAAATTATTTACCCATCCCAGCAGGACTGTTAACCCTTGAGTATAGGTCAACTTTAATCTCGTTGCAACACACTGTAGAAAGTAGGGGCATTAAAGGTCAGAGAAAAGCTTCATTCTATAAAACACAAAGGCTTCCAGCATTTTATAGACCTATTCTTCAGGATATTTCACATACCATACATCCCTCTACTTATATATAATTTTATATAATTGAAATATATCACCATATCCTCAAGCCAGCACTTACTAGAATATCTTCATTTTCGTTGGGGAATTTCAGCTTCAAGTTTCCAGCAGCCACTAGAACTGCCTTCACTGCACGCATGCCATAATCATAATGAAACTGGGAGGATAGCTGCTCAGAACACAGCCTATATGTCATTACGATCTTGACTGATAAAGGCTTTGCATGTAGAAACCCATATGAATAAAGTGAGATCTCTGCAATCAGTGCATAGTTGGGAACCATCATAGCTACAGTCCGGAAAAGAACCTGTAATAAATGATGTAGATTTATAAAGAAAATCTAAAAAGTGATAGATTCACTACTAGATCCAAACAATGTAGCCTAAATAGCAGAGGAAATTGTTGTCAATGAAATCTGCTGTGGCCAATGACAAACAAACCCTTTCATATCTGATTGGATCCAAACATACAGGGGTTGATTGAGCTTTGTGAATGTGGTAAAGTTTCACTTTCCAAAGAATACCCAATCATATGCAGGGAAAATGCAAAAAAAAACAGTATTTGGCGTCACTTGCATATGATTGGATAATGGAGGTCAGCTTCATCTCATTCATTAAGCTCTTGCAAAGTGCAACTGCACTTGCAAAGTGAACAGCCTATTTGCCTTTAGTAAATCAAACCCATAGAGTGCTTAAGCAAATATCAACCTTTTCATTTCCTCTCACCACCCCAGCCTTGCCATTCAGCAGTGAGGCCACTCATCACAAAGAATTGCTTCAGACATTCTTGTAGATGTCGACCTTGGTACCACTACTTTCCACCTGTCTAGCCTTACTATTGGCTAATAAGGTCACTCTTAACGTTAAAGGAGGCTTGGTTCAGATGTTCTAAAAGATGCGCTTCGTACCACTTCCTCCTACCTTTCTGGTTACCTAATGGTTAATAAAGCTATTCATGACATTAAAGAAAGCTTGGTTCAGATTGGTTTGGCTATAAATTAACTCCAAAATAGAATGCCAATAATCCTGGGGCGCAAAGAAAATTAATGTAGATTAACTTTCATTTTACCTTGAGGTTGTCAGGCAGCTCAGATCGCCCTGCATAACCGGGGTTCATAGTAATAGCGACAAAGCAGTTTGGGTTGAGTTTCAGTTCAGTGCCTTCAAAGTTGAATATGTCCATTTTTGTCTGAATGGCTCTCTGGATGCAGAGTATCTGCTGTGCCACAACAGACAACACCTCCAACTCAATACGGTTAAATTCATCAAAGCACGCCCATGCTCCAGATGATGCCAAACCCTTGAAGAACTAGAATAAAAAGAAAACACCTAAACAATCATGTTACAGAGTAATATTCTGGTAATCAACTCTCAAAACAAACCCCTAATAGAAAACAGGCTCATATTTCACAAGGCAGACCAGTAATCTTAATAATGTACACCTGTGTAAAATGTTTACTTTTTTTATCTTCATAATGCAGGCCATACATGGGTCAAATAACAAACACATTTTCTTTAGAAAATTGGAAATTTTGTGCATTTTGTATTCTGATGGTGCTATAATTGATTTAGAAATTCGATCAACCAAGCCTTTAATTTCATTTCATATTGCTATAGAAAATATTATTTTTTGTGGTCAAGAATTTTCTTTTCTATCCAGGTCACAGCTCATGCTCATCTCTTTTTCAATTACATTTCTCGCACGATTCTCCCATCACTGATTAGACATTCATTTGTTTTTCGAAAAAGTTCCAACATGCCCGATCACTCAAATGTGATGGTCGCACGAAAATCGGCTGTTGTGATCCACTAATGGTGCCAGAATTCTAAGAAAAGATTTTTGAAAGAAAATTCTTTCAGAATTCGACCCATGTATGGCTTTAGTCTATAGAAGGTGCAGGCGGCAGATTATTTACCAGCTTTGATATAAACCACATTGAATGAAAGGACCAGCAGTCAATCAAACACTCATGCATAAACATATGCAATCACTGAGTATGCAGAAGAGACCACTCATCACTGTGTTGCTGCACTTTTATTTAGCTGGCGGGGGGGTTGTCCTGATCAGTGTTCTTGAATAAGTAGTGCTACCTCTGCAGTGGATGCTAAAGATCTAGCTGTGCTTTTTTGGCAGCGGTTTTTGGATCAAAAGACTGGCAGCACAGAATTACTACATTTGTTTGGCAGTCAAAACAGTTTCTATATATGATTCAACAGTGTATTTAAATGCTTGTCTAGAGTTCAGTTTTAAGCTCTTGAAACAATAATCATTTACACTTTGTTGAATGGTGGATGTGCTATATAGGTGTATTTTATTTAAAAATATGTCATGAACACATTGCTCTTCCCATGTTGTAGAATGTCTGCCATATAGAGTCTGTACATACCTTTGACATCGCTATGTAGTCCAGACCATCAGAGCAGTTGAACACCACACACTGCACAGCCAGGGCCTTGGCCAAATCTTTGGTAGTTTCAGTCTTTCCTGTACCTGCAGGTCCCTCAGGAGCTCCACCAAGATTAAGGAAAAAAGCACCAATCTACCGAAAAAAGAGGACATTTATCAAAAAAGGTGGAGACATAGGTGATATCCAGAGTATGTCCAACTGCAAGCTCTGTGTCCGTAAATTCAGCCATCCAATTGTAATAATTTTGTACATACCTGAGACAAACTTTAATAACATTTGCAACGTATATGTTTCAAACATGTATTAACATGCATAACATACGTAGCCATGTATTTGACTTGCATAGGGTGAAATGTAAGTCACCAGTAAATCCATTTTATGCAACCCAGCACTATTTCTCTTCTATATCACCTCTCTGTGCACCATGTATAGAAAAATTACAAAATGCGAGTATGGATGTGGGTTATAGGGAAGTGGCATTGTTTTCCTGAAGAATTTTCGTTCTATATAAAAACTCCTCCTAAAAGCCTGGTGCAATGAGTCTAACACTATCTTCCTGTATATGTTGGACACTTTAACAAGTGGTTTCCCTATTACAGTTCCTGAATCATTTTCCCAGTAAATTTTCTTTATTTATTATGGTCGATGGACTACCAAATACAGACTGAAAATAGACATATTGGGGTTTATTTACTAAAGCTGGAGAGTCCGAAATCAGACTCCCTTCTGCATAGAAACCAATCAGCTTCTAACTTCAGCTTCTTCAATGAAGCTTTGGCAATGAAACCTGGAAGCTGATTGGTTTCTATGCAGAAGTGAGTCTGATTTTGCACTCTCCAGCTTTAGTAAATAAACCCCATTGTCTTTTTAGTCATGAACATATGAATCATTGCATATTAAAATTTTGTATTCTCATTATCAGCCTACAAGTGGAGATTTATGAACCTTTTCAAATATTTACAAATTTCCTTATCTACTTTGCAGGTAAAAGCTTGATGATTACAATGCCCAACAGCTCAAGCTTAAATCTACACTGAGAGCTAAATGATTTAAAGTTGCAGTGATGAAGGTTGCATTTGAGGCTTGAGCGGAGCAGCAGGAAAAGAATAATACAACAGAGTGCAGCTTATCTTTGAACGGGATGTGTTACACTTGTCCCTCCTTCACTAGTGAATAAGTAAAGCTTTTTAAATTCTATACATCATACCAGAGTTCTGTAGCATCTGTCTGTAAGAGGTGTAATGACCAGTCGTGGTGAGTTGCCTAGGTACTCATAAGCATATTTCACATCACAGTTAATGATTCGCACACGAGCATTCTCATTTTCCCAGTAATAGCGCAGCTGGGCCAACCACTGGAAGTCAGTTTCATGAGAAACACCTAAACAGACAAATTTACAATTATTATCATAGAGACTTAAAGTGCTCTGCCATCAAGAACTGAAGAGAACCCCCTGTAAAAGATCAGGATTTAATACTTACCTCTGTGGTGGGTGGTGAGCTGAAACTTCGCTCTCTTAAAGAACTCTGGCACCATTGTTATCTGACACTTTGGTTCAGACAGTACAGTGCAAATTTGCCTTTAAAAGCTATTCTACCTCTAGCTGTGTTCTTCATTTTCCCCATTACATTTAAGGTTCATTCACCCTAGATGCAGTGGTACTGTTCTGGGTGGTTAATCCAGCGCAACCCCACCCATGACAAGACAAAATGCCTTGTTGATGCGCTGAAGAAAAGTGATGCATGTATTACTTTTATTTAGTGCACTGCAGCACTGTGTGAGGTACCACCTAGCACCATGTGGCCATGTGGCCAACTGAACTTTATGAAATGTCTGTGTGATATTTCAATAAAGTTTATTTAAAAAAAAAAAAGGAACAGCGCAGCTCAGAGTGATGATCCCACAGGGCTGCAGTGCACACTAGCCATTGCATTATAAAGCAGAATTCCAGCTAAAGCCAAACTAGTCCTAAAATGCCTGTGCAACACTTATACTAACTAACTTGTTTAAGAAGATGCCTATACTTACATATTTTCAGCCTGTTCCAGTCTTCTCTGTCAGCCAGTGGTTGCTGCAGGAGAGAGGAGGCATCAACATGGATTGCACAATGGTAGCCTATGGGTGACATCATCGCTCCTTCCTTTCACAGCCATTTTAGGTGCTTTCTCTATTACCTCGCAACTGCCACTTGCTGACACAGGCGATCACATGACTGGACCAGAGTGGGCTGAATATATATACATCTTTTTTACACAGGTTGATTAGTATAGGTGTTGGAGGAAGAGGGAACATTTTAAGACTAAGTAGGCTTTAGCTGGAATTGTACTTTAATGGCCTTTCTTTCTCCTTCTTCACAATTCTTCAGTATGTTGTGTCTTGCCCTGTTCACTTTAGGCTACTTCACACTGCTCCCTTACAAAAAAGTGGTAAAACTGCATATGCATTTTTGCTGTGTTACTGGTGTGTTTTGTGCACCTGTGAAAAATACAGGTGACTTAAAAACCACACCAAACTGCAACCGCGGGTGCATTTTTGATACATTATTGCCATGATTTTGATGCGTTTTCCATTCATTTCAATGGGGAGGTGCATTTTGGTGCGTTTTCTTACTGCTCCAAACAAGCACCAGAAATGCAGAAGGACTACGGAAAACACAATGGAGCAGTGCGAGAAGTTCAATTGGATTTAAGGGTCATGCATCTTTCTTCCACTTTTTTAAATGCAAAAATGGAATAAAAACAGATCAGTGTGAAGGCAGTCTTAAATCAAACCTTGCAGCTAAAATGCTAAGCATCCCTCACCTTGCTGAAAAGAAGCATAAATATGAAAAAAAAAACGGTGAGGAAGAGGAGAGTTAGATGGTATACCTACCTTTTCTCTAGCTTTCATCCACAGTGCCCAAGCAAGGGTGACGATATCCTTCTTCTGGTGAGATCTGGGTAATGTAGAGTACTCCAAATCTTGCTGAGAAGATGCTCCCAGCACTGTGCTGCAGAGTCTTCTTGTGGAAAGTTCACCATTCCCCAGCATCTCGTCAACAGAAGGATTATGTTACCCCCTGCACCATAGAAGCTGGGAGAGAGGTAAGTACAGTGGTGTATTTAGGTTTTGTGCTGCCCCCCCCCCCCCCCGAGAGAGCCTGACACCAATCAACACCCCCCACCTGAGAGAGCTTTCCACTACCACCACCCTCCATACACCGGCCACCCCCCCCCCCCCCCAGCGAGAGAGAAAAAGACACTCATCTTCACAGCCCAGACATCCCCTGGAATGACAGTCAGGCTCTGCATACACCGTCAAGCAGCCCGCAGCCTCTCTCAGATCCCACTTGGACCCATGCTGCGTGTGTCCCTTCCACCGTCTCTTCTTCCAGGGGGCGGTGCTGACCCCCTGAAAAATGCCACCCTAGGCAAATGCCTTGTTTGCCTAGTGGTAAATACACCACTGGGTAAGTACATATAATATCCATCTTTACTCCCCTAGAGATGTTTGTTTTTTAATGTTTATGCTTTCTTTTAATAGAGGAGAGGGCAGGGGCACTCAAAAAGTGGACCTTGCACAGTTTTTCTAGTTGCCATGAAAGATAACACAGAAAAGCTCTGTGCTGCTGCTGTTGATATCACAGTAGCCTGTTTGTAGCTGCCAGTGGCACATAATCGTCCACTGTGAATGCAAAATGTTTTTTTCTTTCTTGCCCGGCTGGCTTGCTGATCTTGCTAGAGTTAAGTTCACTGAAAACCACAATTATTTTCTGCGTCTTGGGGAGTCCAGGGCAGAGATCTCTGCTCTTCATTTCCCAGGCCTGCACACCTGGCACAGCCATTACAAGACAGCTCTATGCTCTGTTAGTTTTTTATACCTTTATATTTTACGCAATGCAACAGAAGGGGAAATAACAAGAACAGGTGGGAAGCAACAAAGCCAAGGCCTATGACAGAAAAATATAAAGGGTGGGGGAGCACTCGACCCAATGGACTTCATGCCAAGGCCTATGACAGAAGAAATCAAAAAGGGTGGGGGAGCACTCGACCCAATGGAATTCATGCCAAGGCCCCAATGGAATTCATGCCAAGGCCTATGACAGAAGAATATAAAAGGGTGGGGGAGCACTCGACCCAATGGACTTCATGTACAAGTATACATGAGTCACTTTTTGGTGGGCTGATTCTATTTTATTTTTGGAGCCATCTATGACAAGTTTTCTGTGAACTAAAGTCATTACTTCTGATCTCCATACTCATACCATGGAAGACAGAGGATCAGCATGACAACCAAGTAGTTTCAGGATTTTTGTAAGATGAACAGCTACAGTAGACCATGCATAGCTCCCAACTGTCCCAATAGAAGATTCCGTTAGTAGCCAAAGGCGGGATAGTCTTCCCTGAAGAGATCATTTTTCAGATATCACCTAAAAGTGAGCAGAGTAGGCGATAGTCTGATAGATTGGGGTAGAGAGTTCCAGAGGATGGGGAGGCTCTGGAGAAGTCCTGGAGATGAGCATGGGAGGAGGAGACAAGGGAGCTAGAGAGCAGGAGGTTGTGGGAGGAGTGGAGAGGAAGGTTTGGATGATATTTGGAGACAAGATTGGTGATGTAATTTAGGGCAGAGTTATAAATTAGATTATAGATATAGATGATAGATTAGAACCTTATCAGGTTTTCATTGCTGCCTGTGCCTCCGTTAGGGAGATTCTTTATTTGTCCTGTTTACTGTTATCTTCAAAAGTTAAATTAAAAGAAAACCCCAAATTTTGGGTAGTCACCAGAAGAGAAATAGAAGAGAAATCTTCCAATGGGGAAACTATGTCTGTTGACCCTGGTGTCACCCCGGGATTCCCTCACTTTGTAGGGATTTTCTCTCACTTCCTGTTTTGGCTATGGGACAAGAAGTGCAGGGATATCTCCCCGATGGGACACAGATGGCAAAAAAAACTGACAGGGGTTATGACCCTCCCGTGCTCTATTCGAAATTAAAAAAAAGTTTTGCTGTTAGTTTTACTTTAAATTGGATTGTTAAAAATAAGTATTGTTTGTATTGCTATTACAATGATAGTGTTATAAAATTAAAGTGTATGCTGTGACCATAGATCTCTTTTAAATCATTCAGAAAATCCTCAGTGTCATAATTTAGCTTATTAAACTCCCATGTTTCTCCTAAAACAGTGGTCTCCAATTTGCGGCCCTTCACTTGCTTTTATCCAGCCCTTGGACCATTATGCCCCCCACTGTCAGCAACAGTGGTTCATAGTTACTGACACTGACAACAGGGCAAAATTCCTCCCACTGACATCAATGATGAGGCATTATTCCTCCCACTGACACCAATGATGGGGCACTTTTCCTCCTACCACCACCAAAGATGGAATACTTATACAAGGGATGTGAGCGCTCTAAAAAATCTACAAAAGCGCTATGCACAAAGGTAATCAAAAAAACCCTTAATAAAAGCAGTATAAGATAGGTGCAGTGCTAAAAGTAATAATAATGAACCTATTAAGACAGGTAAATAGCAGCAATTGTATTCTCAAGCCTTCCGCCACATTTCTTATGGACTGCAAGATGTACAGGGGAAAAAATTCCTGCCTGATCCCCCGGGAGGCAATCGGATATTCCCTGGATCAACTTTACCTATACAGGGAGCAGCACCCGTTCAACCCCTTGTGGGGAACTCTGGCAGATGTGGATCTCCATTTAACAACCTTGGGATCCCTTTGATGACAACCCACCCCTTAGAGGGAAGACATCCCCATTCCTGGCTTGCTCTGATGTCCTCTGGAGTTACTAATACAAGTGCATTATATATGCGCGTCCAGTGAGTGCGCATTCTCTATATCATTATTGCACAGTCACCGATCTGCAGGAAGCAAGCACCTTAAAGAGCACTTTAATCACTTCTTTGAACTGTTTATGAACTGGAATTGCTGCTATTTACCTGTCTTAATAGGTTCATTATTATTACTTTTAGCACTGAACCTATCTTATAAAGATGGAATACTCTTCTTCATGCTGACACCCATGATGAGGCACTATTCCTTCCACTGACACCAAAGATGAAACACCATTTCTTCCCCTGACACCAATGATGGGGCAATATTCCTTTCACTGACACCAATCGTGGGACACTATTCCTCCCCCTAATACAAAAAAAGGGACACTATTTACTTCCACTGACACCAAGATACTTTGTACTCCTGCTAGCCACAGTTTGGCCCTCCTAAAGTTGGAAGGAGCGTATACTAGCCCTTTGTTTAGAAAGTTTGGAGACCCTTGTCCTAAACCTTGACACGTACAGTGAGGAAAATAATTATTTGATCCTCTGCAGATTTTGTAGGTTTGCCAACTTACAAAGAAATGAAGGGTCTATCATTTTTTATCATAGGTGTATTTTAAATGATAGAGACAGAATATCAACCAAAAATCCAGAAAAAACACATGATACAAATGTTATAAACTGAGTTGCAGTTCAGTGAGTAAAATAAATATTTGATCCCCAAGCAAAACATGACTTGGTACTTGGTGGAGAAACCCTTGTTGGCAAGCACAGAGGTAAGACATTTCTTGTAGTTGGTTACTTATTACTTAAAATAAAATACTTATTTTACTCACTAAACTGCAATTCAGTTTATAACTTTTGTATCATGTGTTTTTCTAGATTTTTAGTTGATATTCTGTTTCAATCATTTCAAATATACCTATGATAAAAAATTATAGACCCTTCCACTGTAAGTTGGCAAACTTACAAAGTCTGCAGGGGATAAAATAATTATTTCCCCCCCTGTACCAGTATAATGAGCTTCCACCTGTAAATGAAATATCATAGCACTGTTGTAGTACATATACAGTATAATAAATTGTAACAGCCATGCCTATTTCAAATACATGCACACAGACCTGTTTCTATCATGTCCATGACCACATCCCTGGCATGGACATCTATGGTAACCAAAGCTCCCAGTGTGGTACGCGTTTGCTTGGACAGCTTGCCTCGTACAAGTTCAACAATGTCATTCAGCTGATGCTGAAGTTTATCATAGTAATTTTTTAATCCCTAGAAAAGGAAATAATAAAAAAAACACAAGATAATACATTGCTATGCATTCTACTGCTGCAACAGCATTTTAAAAAGTTAAAAGTGGATTTCCCCGAAAATAAGACAGTGTCTTATATTAAAAGTGTGCTTACTTGTGAGCTACTATGGTAGATCGTGATTGAATTTATTAAATAAATAAACCCACCTGTAGTTTGCTGACACTCACACTAACTCATTAAATAGTGCTATGTAACTAAAAATAACAATAAAGCAGTGTCGCGCTCCCATATATTAATAAAAATTAGATAAAAATTAAAATTGAGAAATTAGTGTAAATTAATAAAAGTTAATATTAATTAATAAAAATTATACTGTGTATCACATATATCACTCTATAATAATATCAATGTGCTAATTATTCTTAGTGAAAACAAAATATCATCATATCAATATATCCAAGTCCATTTTTAAAAAATTAATCTAAATATAAAAAAAAAATATTTGTATAAAAAATGTGCACAAAGTCCTCTTCCAATTAGTTCAGCATCAACAGGTGCCACTCCCAAAATCCACGTGCAGTGTGTGCTTAGTAGGCGCTCACCTTGTATTTTGCCTAAAATAATAGGCAAAAACCGCTTGTTGTCCTCATAGGACTGGTGTAACCTTATTCCTCCTTTTGTAAAAATTCCTCCAGATATGAAATGGACCGTTGTAATAATATAATATTGCACCTGGGGTCTCTCCACTCTATCAGTGTGCTGTATAGAGGAAATGGATGGATAGATGGATCTCTCCCTTTTCCCTCCAGGGGTCTCCCTCCACCTTTGAATAGCCTATGTTGCGATGTATCTCAGATGGATATCATAGGATATCACACAATACATACCGTGTTTCCCCGAAAATAAGACAGTGTCTTATATTAATTTTAGGTAAAAAAAAATGCACTAGTGCTTATTTTCAGGTAGGTCTTATTTTTATTGATGTCCAAAAAAAAAAATGGTACATTTATTCCAGTTCAACAAGTACAAGTATACAGTACAAATTACTGGTACGTTAACACCTGTTCAAATCAACATGTACAGTATACAAACAACCGTATGTTATGTTCTGCTTCTACATTTATTCAAATACAATCATGTCATCTTCTTCTAGAACAGTGGTTCTCAACCTTCCTAATGCCGTGACCCTTTGATACAGTTCCTCAGGTTGTGGTGACCCCCAACCATAAAATTATTTTCGTTGCTACTTCATAACTGTAATTTTGCTACAATTATGAATCGTAATGTTAATATCTGATATGCAGGATGTATTTTCATTGTTACAAATTAAAGCATAGTGATTAATCACAAAAACAATATGTAATTATATATTGTGAAATATTTTTATCACCCCCATAAAAATAGATCTGACCCCAATAATGATGATAACCCCACCCCCCTCTATAATGACCTATCACCCCCATAGAAATACATCTGCTCCCAATAATGATGATTACCCCCCCCCCCCCAAATAATCTGTCCCTATAAAAATGCCCCCCCCCAAATGATAGTTTGTCTGCTCTTCTCCCCCTCTATAATAATTTATCACCCCCATAAATTATATATCTGCCCCCCATAATAATTTATCTGGGGGGTACAATGAGAGCCCCCCCCCCACTGTACGATGGGGTAGGCACCAACCTGGATCTGCCCCCTGAACTTGTTGGGTGATGACATCGGCCACGTTCAGGCAGTTCATGGGGTCGGTCGTTCGGTCGGTCGGTTGGCCGGTCGGGTCGTTCAGGGTGGGAAACTTCGGAATGATCGGAGCTGCGGGAGATCTCCACACAAATCCTCTGCTTCAAACAGCTGCGTGCGTTCCGGCTCACAGCCCGACCAATCAGGGATGGACCGGTCTACCAATCAGCGAAGGCAGAGGGAGTTAAATCCCCCTCCCCAAAGAGGGGGGCGTGCCCGGGAGTGATTGACACGTGTCTGACAGCTGCAGATTGTATAGATTCTATCTGCCTGGAGACAGATAGAGGAGCGGTGTCTCGGTTCCCAAGACCATCGGAAATATGTGTTTTCCGATGGTCTTAGGCGACCCCTGTGAAAGGGTCGTTCGACCCCCAAATGGGTCGCGACCCACAGGTTGAGAACCGCTGTTCTAGAATATCATCATAACTCTCCATATCTGAACCTGCAATTCCTTCCTTCTTTTGACTCTAATTCCTTTAGAGTTAATGATCCCAATCTCTCATGTGCAGCAATACTGCTCTCCTTAAATTAACACTTCTTGTCCAGGTAGCCTGATCGTAGTGCATTGGCAACACAGCTTTCAGTGATTTTATCCCATGAATTCTTCACCCAAGTCACCACCTCTTGCAGTTTAGGCTTCACAAAGTTCCCCCGTTGATTTCTATCCATTCTGTTTTCAATGTAATCACTGACAATGTCAAGTCTCTGGAGATAGCCTGTCATTCCTGCAGGAATCATTATCTGATCTATTCTCCTCTCTTTAAGGAAGTTCTTCATGTCTTTAGTGCGGTGAGTGCTAGCAGAATCCCAGACAAGCAGACCTCTTTGGGCACCTTTCAAAGCACATGGAAACATTAAATCTACCAACTTTGTTATAACGGTTTGAGTGCACCATGCCTTCTCTGTTTCAAGAACATAAATACCTGAAACTTAGTCAGTCTTCTCTTTCTTCCCCTAGTGATGATAAGAGGTGGGACCTTCTTTCCATCCAGACGAATTGCCAAAATACAGGACACCCGTGTATTTTCGTAACCAGTGGAGGGAATAAAGATTGACGAGGCGCCCTTCTGATTAATTGTCATTTGAGATCCTTGACCCATATACACTGCAGTTTAATCCATAGCAATCATGTTGGAGAGTTGGTATTTAGTAAAGTCTATGTTGTCAACAAAAGACTTAAATGCTAATGCAGGTTTAATAATTTCAGTGTCTTCCAGCTTAAACAGTGTTGTTGGTCGTCTTAGACAGATCATATCGCCGAAGGAAGCCATCCAGCCAGTGTTGTGATGCTTTAAAATTGGCTAAGCCTAATTCTACCGATATGTGAGGTGCCATTGCAAGGGCAAATGCTTGAATATCAGCCCTATGAACAACCAAAGCCTTTGCTCTCCTGTCAGCAATCCATTCACAGATGACGTCTTCCAGCTCAATAAATAATGGTTGCCGACCTGATCCACACTTGCACTTCTTAGCATGTCCCTCATCCATCTTGTGACTGAGGTTGTCATACTCTGCACGCCATTTACGTACCATGCGGAGATCCAGCTTATGCTTCTCACAAAAAGCTGTAAGATTCTTTCCCTGGGAGTTTTCCACGATCCCTTTTTTGTACTCAACAGAGTAGCTCTTTCTTTTTTGCATTCATGTTGTCTGAGGGTAAAAATATTAATCCGATGTTATGCTGGACAAAAGACAGCATTTACTCTTGTACTGTGGCATCCCTAGGTTTGGTGTCACCGGGTGCGATAACACTTGGTGACACCACCTCGGACAATCCCCGCAGGATGGATCGGATCTGCGGATTGAGCATAATGGATCGGAGTCTGATCCATTATCCTCCCCAATCCACACATCCGATCCATCCTGCGGGGATCGTCGGCTTGCAACCTAACTGATCTCTCCACCAGCTGCACAAAAAGGTACGTTTTAAAGCAAGCCCCTCCCCCCCTCTCTGCCTTCTCTCTCTCTGCCCTCTTTCTCAACTCCCCCCCTCTCTCCCCCCTACCTACTACATGAAGCTGCAGTGCTGTCACCAGGGTCGGGGGATTACATACTTACCTGCTGCATACTCCCCTCCAGCACTCTGACTTCAGCAGCCGTGGCAGGGATGTGGACCCGCCCCTCTGCTGAAACTCCGAGGAGGAGAGGTGTCCGAAGTGCCTGCCTCACTGTCTGTCCCCTCAATGCCTGCTTATTTCAGAAGCGGCACATACTGGGACGGACTGAGCTTCTCATGGGGCCCAGTGTGACCCAGGGTCCTCGGGCAGTGCCCGAAGGTCAGTCCGCCCCTGGTGGAAGTAGGTCTTATTTTCGGGGGAGGGCTTATATTAGCAGTACATCAAAAAGTACCGCTAGGTCTTACTTTCGGGGTAGGTTTTACTTTCGGGGAAACATGATACAATTCATTTATAAAATCTGCATATAAATAGACATTTACTTTTTTGTTTTCAGATGCAGTGATTGACAGTTGTGTTCTACCACAGGTTTATTCTAAGACAAGAGTGTAACTGCTGACATACAGTAGCATCACATGCAGATGCTCTGGGGCAAGGGGAGCTCAATCTATATTTTAAAAGAGATTGTAAAAAAAGATGCTTATTAAAAGAAAGTATGACCAAAGCTTGCTTTGTCATACTTCTCTTGTGGGTACAAGGGTGCACTTTCTTGTGCTCTCCTGTGACCCAGAATCAGCCAACAAGCGAGCCAAACCTGACGTCACAAAGATGCTCCAGACACTGGAAGAATCCTGACAACAATGCCAGGGTCCACCCAGATGCTTGATTGGCAGCTTGCTCAGACTTTCAATGGAGGCCTGAGCCATCCGTTCCCACCCTCTCTCCAGCCTAGCGCTCCAGTGAGCACTGGAGGGGCAGAGCAGTCACTGCTCTCTGCTCAGTGCAGACAGTGAACTGAGCGATCAGTGGTCATATTCTCAGCACTCAGTTCTCAGATTTAGAGACAGTGGGGGACAGCTGCAGCATCACAGCTGCAGACATAGAGGTGAGTATGTGTATGTTGTTTCCCACAGTTCTCCTTTAACTATAACCTTCTGTTGGACAATAAAAATCACTACAATTGATGAGTCTCTGACTATCAGCTCTCTTACTGTGGAAGACTAAAGCTGGCCATACACAAAGTGAATTTTAGCCATAGGTGGTCCTGTTGGAACCATCCCACTAACAACAGGCAAACAGCAGCTGCATCCAATGAAAAAACGTGCACCTGGAAATCGGTGGTAGGTAGGGGGGTAGATGATGAAAAGTGTGTGCTAATGAGGTCAGCCGATCAACTCCTTCCTGTGTCATGACCTAAAGTCTGTCCAGGAAGTTAGGGAGAAGAAATGGAGAGGTTTTTTTATACAACAATGTAGACACTGAGGTAAGGGATGTGTAGAAAAAAAGGAAAGTTTTTTTTTGTCTGCAAAAGAAATACATTAATGCTATATTGGTACATAGGTGAACTGGAATTTAGAAGAAAGGTAAACTTAGCCTTTAAATTCCCTCTCTTAGTAGATAGCTGAATCAATATTATCAGGATAGGAAACACCTTCCCAAGTATATTGGGCAGCTGTTAATTCACTTAGAGCCCCCTAACTTATTTGTATCCAGCTCCTAACTTCTGATTCCAGCCAAGTCCATCTGGTCAGAAGTCAAGAAAATTGCATTTTGTCCTCACTGAACACTGCAGCTTGAAGGGCCAGAGAGGTATTTACAATCAGTTGGGCACAAATGCCCAACTCCATGGTTAATTTGCCTTTCTAATTTGCATTTTGAATTGCTATTTACAACTGCAACATGCCCTAACCAATCAATTTCAGGCCTTAAATATTTGAATATCTCAGTACCCTATGATTGGGATTATTAAATTTCAGACACCTAAGGGGCTGATATCCACCTTGAACTCTCAATTGCGTAATACAAAACCTGACAAAACTCCAGTGGTGATTAAAGAATAGTGACAAACACGAATGCTAGAGCTGAGGATTGAGAGATCTGGAGATATTTGGAGTTCCCACGTGTCGGTATCTCTGGCAGTTATTTATAAATTTATTCAACTGTACATTACTGACCAAACATATCTAACATTGACCCACCTGCATCAGATGGGCCAACTATCCCATACAAACTGTCTGTTCTCTCTAAACCCAAGACTTTGTATACTTGATATGGTCATGCCCTGTACTCTCTATGTTTTGGTCTCTGGTGATGGACATGTTGATGGACCTTGATAAATGTGCCCCTACTTTGCACACCTTAGAGATTTGCCTGCTTGATATTCTAAATGAGGAATTATGGCCCCACAATCCATGAGTATTTTAGAGAGAAATTCTATGGCCTGAAATGTAATCTCCTGCCCTAATTTACACCAATGGATCATTTTGGCTCACCAAATAATTCCATAAGAAAAAATAAGTATTAATATGAATTGCCTAGAAAAATTTAATAAAGTGTGGAACTTCTGGAGAAACTCAGTCTTAACTCTTGCAGACAATGTTACCTCTCCTACCTTTGAAAAACTTTCAGTATACAAATACCAACAGACCAGACATTGGATTTGTTGTAGATCCACCTTTTATTGTTTCATTGTTACACAGATTATATTTATGTATTCATAGAGATCTATCCTATACGCATATACGGTACTTCCTCAGTACTTCTACTTTGTTTAAAAAAAAAAAAAAAAAAACACAGCAACTGACACATGCAGCTTTAGCTCAGTGTACAGTTTAATTGAAAGCAGCCATTTCCTTGTGTTTTTGATGGAAAATTTAGATAGGTAATCTATGATCTTTTAATAGTGTAATTTTCATGTTATCAAAATAGGAATCACAAAACATAATATTAAGTAAGTTTACAATTCTGCTGAATTTTGTGTTTATTGTATTTCCTTACCTCAGGGCCGCTAGCTATAGCTTCATGCACCTCACTGGTCCAGAACATCTGAGATACACATAGCACCACCTGTCCCGGCCATACTCTCACCCAATCTTTTCTAGCAGTCTCTGGGTATGCCTGAAGAAGCAAAATAATCTTACATATTACAATACATATAAAATAAATACAATAAAGAGTTAAAAGGGAAATCAAATATGAACAATATCCCAACAATGGCTTCAGCAAGCCTGGCAGCTATTTCATGGGGAGAAGAAAATTTTATTTTCATAAATATAATTATTGGCTAATTGTATTTAGACCCAATAAAACAACTTATATTTGTTTCAGCAGTTTAATTTTGTTTCCAATAAAAAGTTTCATTTTTATTATTTTTAGATCTACAGCTTTTAGCAAAATAACAACTGATGATTTTGCCATGACAGCCTTGTTCAGGCACTTCCTGTTACAATTGACAATGCTGTGCCCCGGCCTGACAATTTCTCTTTTGTGTTGTCATACGTGATCACATAGTTACAGGTAGTAAGGTTGAATAAAGAAACTGGTGCATCTTGTTCAACCTGTGTGTGTGTGTGTGTATGTCACTACCACTTTCCATATCTCTGTACATATTTGCTAAAAAACACTTCTAAAATTTTCTTGAATTTTTCTACAATCTGTTGACACTACCAACTGAGGAAGGGAGTTCCACATCATTACTGCTCTAACAGTAAAGAACCCTTATGCAGTTTAAGACTGAACAATTTCTCATCTAATTTCATTGTGTGGCCATGTCTTTTTTAGAGACCTAAGATTAAATAGTCTCCTCCAAATGCTAGAGTGACCATTTAAAAGATCTGTATTGTGATCATATCTTCTCTAAAACATCTCTTCTCCAGTAAGAATAAGTTTATTGTTTGTAGTCATTCCTCATAACTGAGCTCCTCCAGTCCCCTTATTAGCTTTGTTGCTGTTCTCTGGACTTTCTCCAGTTCCAACACATCCTTCCTGAGGATTGGTGACCAGAACTGGATGAGATACTCAAGATGTGGCTGAACCAGCGTTGTGTAAAGTGGTAGAATTATAGCTTTACCTCTTGAGTAAATATCATTTTTAATGCACACTAATAGTTTGCTGGCCTTGCTTGCTTGGTATTGCATGCTATTGCTGTGTCTGTGATGTACCAGGACCCCCAGATCCTTTTCCATCCCCAATTCTCCCAGAGGTTCTCCCCCTAGCAAGTAACTTGCATTCATATTTTTAGCTCCTAAGAGCATTCCAGTGGAGACTACAAGCAGCTATGCTGTTTACAAGGACCTGTACTGCCGTCACTACTGTTGTCACTTTCAGGAAGCCCACCTTGAGCAATGACATGCATCCATCACTACAGTGCATGTACACAAAAAGTGGCTTCACAGAGGCAGGAGGTGATCAGCAGCATTGAGATACAAAAAGGATAAAAAAGAAGGTGAAAATGCATTTTAACAAAAAAAGAATAAAGCAACTGTTTATGATATTTGATATACTTGACATACTTTGGCATACTAAATGTCATCCAGTTAGGGTTTACATCTACTATAATGAGAAACAGTCAACAACAGGCATAATTTTAATAATCTGAATCTCCACTCTTAAATTGTTATATTAGTGCAGCCGTACCTCACAGGAATGACTTGATTTTTGAGTATTTACTTGCATTCTCTCCTTGTCAGAGCTGAAGAGCCAGGTTGCAACACCTTCCCCTGCCTGAGCTCAGTGTTGACAACTGAGAATTTTACCCTCTTTCAACAGTCTTGAGAATACCTCTATTCATATTTCTGGGCACAGACATGAGACAGACTAGTCTCTATCATGGTCTTACAGCCTGACAGTGATCTGACACCTCTGCTCTTATAGTAAGCGCGTACAGCTAAATAGCAGCACATTTTATACATGAGAGGTAAGGCTGTGCTCTTAAAAAACTGACTAGTGTAAAATCAATTTTTTACATACACACATTCCTGTATGGTTACTTTAAACTCCAATGTCCACAAGTCACACATAAATCTAGCAATCAAAAAGCAAATTATATAAAGTAAGTGAAGAGTGAATCACACAATCACGTTTATCCAAAAATATTGGATCACCTCCGTTCCTGACAGTGAACAGGTCACCAGAGTGAAGGGTGTGTGAGTATATGTATGAGGGGGGGCTGCATAGGCAAGGCTCAAGTTCACTTTATTATGTGCTTGCAACATATAACACAACAATTCATTCTTTAATAATCAAAAGAAAGAGAGTGGGAAGCCACATACCATAAAAGCCAATTTGATTTATTGAAGCATAGCGATGCACCAACAATCAACCTGTTGCAGATAGTGGTTCTAGCGTATTTTTTGTACATGATCATGATTTATCTGTGGTTAAGCTCCTTTGAAAGCGAAATGTGTGAGTACTGCTATCTGCACCGGGTCAGTTGTTGGATAATTTCTTTCTATGCATAAATAAAGTGTTACATGTTCAGCATCCTTTACCCATTATAGCACAATTCAGTGCTTACAATGGCATAAAGAGACTTAGTAGAGGTTACTGTTTGTGGGGTCATGAGCACCATCAAAGAATGTGGATGGAACTAAAATGCAACACAAACAGTTCTTATTGAAAAAGTTTAAGACAGATAAAAGGCTTGCACTGCTTTAGGAAGGTTTCACTGAATACCGTACCATTCTAGAGCGGGCAATAACGTCACGTATGCTTCTCAGCATTACATCCTCCACCTGGATGAGCCATTTCTCTACAGCCCCTCGTGCCTCCGAGGTAGAAATAGTCTGAATAAGTTCCACTCTCTCCCCCTCAGAGCTGTACATGGCCTTAATATCCAAGTTGGGAAGGAATTCTAGTTTAGCAATCCCTTCAAAGCATTTCTTTAGATGAGGTTGAACTCGGAGTGGGTCCTTTGTCTCAGACAGAATCTCCAGCATTTCATCATTGGACAGGAAAAAAAATCTGGAAAAAAAAATATATTGTATACTATTATCTATGTAACGGAGCGCTTTGTTCATGTTATTTAAAGCTGCAGTCTGGGCATATTAAAGAAATTATCTAATGACAAACATTTTTTGTATTTTTGAATAGAGTAGGAAAGGGTTAAAACCCTTTTTCTTTCTTTTTTTTTTTAAAGCAAAGAAATAAGAGTTGCAGAATAAGCTCTATAGGGACCCATCATATTATAACCAGAAAAACATGCATAAATTAAGTTTACCTAGGGAAGAAAAGCCTCTTCTTTTCCAGATAAGCATTAAGTCCCTTCATAATTTTATCCAGGAGCGTATTACTGTCTTGCAGCTTTTCCAGAAGCCCAGTAAGGGAGGTGGCATTTAAAACCTAGAACAGAAGGTGACAATAATAAATTGCTGTTAGCAAAAGCACATATGTAAGGCAAGACAATATTAAAGCATTCAGACTGGAAAAAAGTGTTGATCTGGATCCTGTTACATAAAGTGATTAAGACCAATTTAAATATGTTAGAATATTCCAGGTAAAATAATGGAAGTTAAAAACCCTGTCATGTGCCAGGATATTTTGTTCTTAGATTTTGGTTCAGGACTCAGCTTCCCTTCAGCAGTAAATAGGAAAAGTATACTGATATAAGGATTAAAGCCGGGCATAGATGGAGCGAAATTTGGTCAGTTCAGCAGAAACCGGCCACATTTTAATTCATCTATGGGCAGGCTCCTAGTTGTACAGCAGTCAATCTATCCACCGACTTCAATATAACCAGCCTGTTGTTGTTTTTTTTCATTAGATCAATGCTGGCAGCTATAGCCGCAAGCAGTGATCATTGTATTGTAACAACTGGGATACCTCCTGCTGTCAGAATACAATGCAAAATGAGAGGAATTCCCCCATCAACACTGACTGTGAAGAAAAAGATAATTAGTTAATGTATGACCTGCCTAAGGAGGGGTTTGGTTAGGTTATGTTAGGCTTAGGCTATTGTTAGGGATTAAACGAAGAAAGCAATGCCCACCAATTACAATCAAGCATCACAGGGTTGCAACTGTGTATGTCAATTACAGTATTAAACAGAAGAACAGAGCTATCTTCAGGCTGCAGTAGTATTGCAGGCTGAAGAATTATTTTGTGAATGCAGCCTCCAACCTGCCTTTCGGATTCACTGATCACACGATCTGGAACCATTCTGAATTATTCTTTACCTTTATCAGGGCTGAATCTGTCAGTGACAGCTTGGTCTTACAGGAAGCAGCTTTGCACAATGTCAGCTGCTACCTGTCATAGGGGAGATGTAAATAATGTATCTGCATCACAGTATGCGAGGATGGGTAGGGGTAAACACAAAGCCAGTTTCATTATAACTGCAGTAGTGTCTACTGACTAATGACCTGAACATTCACTTTGCACTCAATCATGCAACAGTAGCTTTTATCATATCTTAAAAATTACAACCAGCTCGTTGCACAGTAAATACTAAATATTACCTTGGGATCTTTTACACAATGTTTCATGATTTCTCTCCAGTTTCTGTCCACTGTCTGGAAGAGCCGTCCTTCCTCAGGCATTTGCTGCATTATGTCCTCAGAGGAGAATATAGGTTCTAGATAGAGCCACTGAGCCTGCACCTTCAGCCATTCATCAATTGTTTCCTGAATCCTGATCAGGCGCTCCTCCCATTGCTGACAGTAAGAAGAGTATGAATTTTATTACAGTCCAATGATGAAAAAATTGGAACATCATGATACTGGGCCTTTAGAATAAAACTATTTTCAAAGAAGATCTGTCTACTTAACCAATCAATTTCAGTTTTTCATTTTCTAACCTTGAATAACATCATAAACCAGACAAGCTAATTGTATACTAGGGGTATTACAGATTACTTTGCCTTAAGACACTTTTATGCACGAAAAACAGAGTGTACATTTCTGCAAGCGTTCAGCTATATGACAACATAAATAGCAGCACAGTGGCTAAATGGTTAGCACTTCCGCCTGGCTGTACTAGGGTCATTGGTTCGAATCCCAACCACGGCACCACCTGCCTGGAGTTTGCATATTTTCCCTGTGCCTGAGTGGGTTTCCTCCAGGTACTCCGGTTTCCTCCTACACTCCAAAGACACGCTGGTAGGTGAATTGTCCCTAGTATGTGTATGTATGAATGTGAGTTAGAGACCTTAGACTGTATACCCCTTGAGGTTAAGGACTGATCGGAATGTAGAATATATATGTAAAGCACTGTGTAAATTGACAGTGCTATATAAGTACCTGTAATAAATAATAAATAAATAGGTTTAACAATATAAATCAAATTGTAATTTAGGTTTGTCCTTCAAAAAGTAAAATAATAATTATGTGTCTCAGTGGGTTATCAAACACATCACTGGTATAGCCCCAATCATAATTCATATTTTACTGATTTTTGTAGTGCTTTCTCTATACATCCAAATGTCCAGCTTTACAAGACAGCAAGTACTTAGATATTTCTGTTTCAAAATAATTGTCTAAACATATTATAGTTGGTTAACAAAGACTAAAATACTTGTTCGAGGATGACAACAATCACTTACATTACTGTATCTATGGAATAAAATTGTCACCCTCAGGACAGGAAGGTCATTTAGTGCTATAGAGCATCGCCCACTTATCAATTCTCCATAAAATGGAGGAGGAGCTCTGTAGCCCAAGGAGATAGCTGGGAACAATGGTAACTATAAAAGTGCAGCACAGGCACAGTGTAAAGAAAGTTATCAGTGTCAGTATTTCTGACAGGTATGTTTTGCACTTATCAAACAAAACTTGCAATTTTATTTTTAACAGACCAAAATTGAACAAATAAGAGAAGTTATTTATGAGAGTTTACATGTGTTTAAGTCAGCTCCATCAAATTTGAAACCTCCACATATTGCCTGGTAAATGTCAACTAATCCTGTTCAAACACTGTATGTAACTCAACCCGAGAGGCTTTACTGCACAGTCGAGTCTAATTGTTTGCAAAAAAAAAAAAAAGCCCATAAATGAATATTTGATGTACCTTTATTTCTTTCTCAAAAGGCTTGATGAAAGGGGATCCTCTCATTGTCTGTGTTTTGACAATCTGGTCATCTAGAATGGTCTGGATTTCATCCACTGAGGACAGGATGGACACACCTGATTCCCGATAAGTGCTGGTGTTAAAGGAAATGGAGTCCCACATGTCTTGCATTGTATGCATTGCCTTTTCCAAGGAAAATTCCTAATGAAGAAACAGGAAAATGTCTTTATCATCATAAACCATAAAATACATTTTCTGTACTGCCCATTCAATAGCTGAAGAGTCAATAACTGAGCTGCACACCAGGGCCAGATCTAGCCTATCTGATCTGGGGGTGCAGTAAAAAATCAGGGGGCTTAATGTAAATAGTGTGATAGAGATGTATGGAACCAAAATTCCTTGTTCACTCAGCATGCTTCTGTACCATGGAGTCACAACCCAGAAGTAACGTCTGACAGGTAGTGCAGTGGAAGTGCAAGTGTGAACAGAGAACACTGGTGTCCTCATCAGGATATCCCTTAGATAACATTTCCACATCAGAGTGCATCCTTACATCAGTTCCCCCCTCAAAGTGCCCCTTTACATCAACTGTCCCCATCAGAGTCCCCCTTACATCAATTGTCTCCATCAAATCTGATAGATCAGTTGGGTGTACTCTCAAAGATCTGGGGGGGGGGGGGGCACAACTAAAATCTGGGAGAGGCAGAGCTCACCCAACTACCCCCCTATATCTGGGCCTGCTGCACGCACTCCAAGAATCAAATGCTATTTTTTTCTTTACAGAATGACCCAAGCAACATTTCTAAATAAGCTAGAAAGTCTAAAAACTGGTCAATAATTACTGTAAGGGATGATAAATCATATCTTACCTTGCTAGCTGCAGCACTAATCTGCTCAAATCTTTCAAGATAAGGTGTTAAATTCTGCTTTAGAACTTTTCTGAGGGTGGTACCAGAATTCGGTGTGAGGTCATATTCAACGATCTCCGACATCTGATCCCAATGACGGGTCCTTATGCCTGGGTTGCAAAGGATGCTCACTACGGGGATATAATCCTGCAGAGGAAACATTAAAAAATGAACTGCACACCTAGAATAATGAAAAGGTAAAAATGGTGATGGTACACAGAAATATTTTGGATACTGCACTACCAAATCCTGTGACACAACAATTAACTTATCGTGAATTTCTTTTGCCACCAACTACAGGCAGTTGGAAGACACAGGATATACCCTAAAATTTTATAAGATAAATCTTTCTCTTCTTGCCCAAGAAAAACACAGTCACTCTGTGCTTATACTGTCCTTGATGAGAATCAAATCTAGGAGCCTAATGGTGAAGAGTGCAAGTGCAAGTTATTTAGCCAGCATGCTCTGGTTTCCAAACTAAGAGAGCCCCACAAATCCTCATCCTCTATATTTCACCACAATCTGGCTTTGTTTGCCTGTCTTTGGGCATCTGTTGACTTCAGTAGATATCCATGGTCAATAGATGGGATTAATGGGGTGTCTGTTGGTAAGATTGGAATATTTTGATTGATAGGCACTTGATTGCTTTTCAAGAGATCAAATTAGGACTAAGAGAACATTGATATGCCCCCTTAAAGAACAAGCAGTTGCATTGTTTATTAACTTTTAACCGTGATGTAATGTTTTAAGTAGAAGAATTTCAAACCATAAACCATAACTTTCATAGAAGATATAGCGGTTGAGCCACCAGAGATGGACAATTCTCACAATAAACATGACACATGCCAAATGCAGTGATGTAGTTAAAAGATAAAGTATAAGAAAGCTTGACCACAGGAGCTAATGATATTGGGGAATTCACATCATCAAGTCAAGATGTCAAAGTGTTCTCCTGCCATCTCTTCTCCATACACTGGGGCAGTAGTGATAATTCTAAACCTCTGCATGTAAGCAATATTCACACAGAGGTTCTTATTTTACATTGGATGTCACCATACAAAAGAGTTATGTCCTCTAGTCAATCACCCCAGGACTTTTCTGTGCGCTAGCATAAAATGAACATGTGCTTTATCCACGCAGGGAAAAACAACAGCTTCATGTAACTTCTCTTATTCACAGGTGAAAATACTTACATTCCTTTTGGCCCTGAACTCTGCTCAGCCATCCAGGTATGAAGAAGCATGTGATAGTCCCAGGGCTTGGTGATTGCCCAGTGCTGTCACATGGTGGTAGGAAGAAACCAGAGTCCAAGGTGTGACTTGTTGCCCAAAAAGGGTTATTTCTTTTTGATCCCGGTCAAAAGCAAGTGAAGGAAATGTTATGCCAGAAAGGGGGAAGTTTATTGTAAAAGCAAAGTGAAACTGTAGACTATTTTTTTCTATGTTTTAAAAAGTTTGAAGAAATTACAGAATCTCACCCAATTTTTAATGCCGACGCTGCTGGTTCTATCCTAATTGGGAAAAGTTTACTTAATTTCCTGTGTGTATTTCCTCAACAGGGAGGCAGACGGCAGTAAAAACCTACAGATGTCCTAATTCTTCCCCACTTTAATAATAAAAAAAAAAGTATTTATTGTTGTCTGTTTCCGTGTGGGACACATTTCCCCTATTTACAGTTATGGTGACCCCATCAGTTGGACAGGAATAGAGCAGAACCCCCCTCCCCAATGTAGACATCAATAACATCCTGGCAGATATTATAACCCATCCACACGCTATTCGAAAGAAAAACAAATGGTTTACGCCGAGCCCATATACACAGATATGCTAGTAAGAGCTAAATTTTACTGATGTGCATACCTTAAAAGACTTGATTTGCTCTATGATGGAAGAACACATAAGAACTATGCGGCTTTCCTTTTTCTCTTCTTCCACCTTATCATCTGTCAGTGACCTACGAGGGCCTGTCTTCTTCTTCTCCTGCTCTGCCTTCTTTTCCTTCTGCTGGAATAATTTCATCATCTTATACACCTCTCGGAAGAATTCATCCAATTCAGCTTCCATGCTTTCTCCGTTCAAGTCAAGAAAAGCTCCATCGATCCACCTAAAGAAAAGAGAAAACAGATAACTGAAAGAAGAAAAAAGCTTTGTTCTATTAAAATCTCACTCCATCAGCAGGACTGGGTACACAGGACCCACCAAGACTGCATTTTCTACTAAGTAACATCCACTTAGCCCTCCTTACCCTTCCAAGCTACTGTATCATTATATACATGAACAAAGAACACAGATCAGACAATCATCTATCTCTAAGTGCTTTAGCCTAACATGGGCACCATTTTGTTCTTCTGGGAGGGCAGTGGGCTGTATACAGGTCAGCCTGTAGAAAGTTGGGTTATGCGCAGTATTATAAAGCCCCTTGGAGACAGGAATGCTGCCCAACCATAAGCCACAGGACTAAGAAATGTGTTTGCGCATACATTTTTGATGGTGAGGGTGAGAATAGTCAATTGAGTCTTGTCTAATGAATTATCCTTTAGATATCATCATGAAAAGAAAAGAACATATTACAAGCCACAGATATTTTCCGTAATTAATACACTAAAAATCTACATTTATGAATATATTTGTTTCTGAATTTAAACTTAGCATGTATCTTAGCATTTCACAAGCACATACTTCTTTTCAGTCCTCTGCCATTTATAAATGAGGGCAAACAGTTTCTGGAATGGGTCAATGTTAACTTTCAAGGCGTCCAGCTCAGGGTAGGTGGTAAGGTCCCATTTGTACAATGCTTCTTCTTTATGAATGTAAGCCATTGTTTCCTCGGCATCTACAATTCGTTTCTGAACTGTTCTCACGTCAGCCACATACTGCAACCATATTGAACATTACAGATGATAAGACTGTAAATTCTGATGTTAAAGAAAATCTCTGCTAAACATTATTTGCATATAAAGTGGTCACACAAAAAGCATAATGCAATATCAGAATAAAAACAATAATTTCTGAGATAAGATTTGGGCTGTTTATTGGGTCCTTGCTGCTTTAACACTCAGGCACATAAAAACAGTACAAAAAAAAACTGTCCACTCCTATTTCCCAGTATTACATAGCTTAGCAGATCTGAACCAGGAGAAAAAACTATGCTCCAGGATAGTCCCTTAAAGTATATGTAAACTTTCACCTTGTAAAACAACTTATACAGTTTAAAAAACAAATGAAAGGCAAAACATGTATGTATACATATAAAACATACTAAATACCTTTTTATAAGTGAACACATACCCTCTATTCTCAACTGCATAGGGAGCTCAAAGAGGAGAAACCTCAGCATACCAATCTTCCCAGTGAATGGCTGTGCAGGGGGGGTGTCAGCAGAAATCTGATCATTGGGGTAGAGCAGGCTGAGTTCCCAGCATAGCCAGAAAACGACCACCATGTGCTCTCCTGCCTAGTGTTGTCAGTCTTCAATAGGAAAGCAGAGGGACTGGCAGGAACACCAAGTATTTCACACAGACAAAGCAATACAAAGAGAATAGGATACTTTTTCATACAACTACATGGTACAGCAGGCACATATCAGGAATATAAAATCTTGGGTTTACATATTCTTTAATTACTCTTTTGGTCAGTATAATGTACATTTTTTTTCTTATTGTTTGTTAAGGGTAAACATAACCTCTGGAGTACATCCCCATACCTATAGGAGGGTTCATGCCCCTAAATTGTTCCTCCCCTATGGGTTCCACCTTACCCTATGCACTGCATCTTCAGATTTTGTTTAGGTAGGTAGTAGATTATAGGGCCCATAAAGGTCTAATTTTTCCACATTTAGTTTGGAATTTTATTTTGGTTTAATATAGGTTGGAACAGATACTGAACTGCAGATCAGATACTTTCCCATTTCAAGGTAAAAGTGCTATTTAGTCATATTTGGCACTTTTTGTAGGTCTCCAGTTCATAGTAATACCAAACTTGTCCATGAATTCTTCTTTAATCATCACACAAAAGCTACTGCAATAGCCATTCAAATTACTGCATATGCTCGCTAGAAGTATACTGGACTTTCCAGTTAAAAAGCATTATCTGCCTAATATCACGTCTGACCTTGTGATTTTTTTTAAAAAAACATGAAATTACAACAGACAACTAAGAAAAAAATATAGAAATATTTATTACATTTAGGACTAGTTCAATTGAATGCATTACTGTCTGCTCTTGCCTTCCTTATCCTTCGGAAAGGAAGATGAAAGACATAAAGCAAATAGATGAAGGCACCTTACAACATATAAGTCCCACCTGCTGCATCATATCCAGCTCAGAGCACTCTGCAAACTCCTCCATCCGACGTGACAGCTTCTCCAGCTCCAGCATTAGCTTCTCTCTTTTTCCCAGTAGTTCACTCTCACCTTTACGCTTGGCCTTTTCAATCAGCTTTAAGAAAAAGACACAGCTTTTAGCAAAAGGTACACTGGAGAACCATCAACACTCTAAAGCCCAAAGCTTACAGCCGTGCAACAGTGGCTTAGGGGAATCCTCTACCACTCCCTCCTGTATTCCCCTCATCCTTGGACTTTAATTGTTCCGAAAGGGCCAACTATTTTTAAGGCTGCTAGAGAACTGTCACATGAGACATCATGTAGTACACAGAGTACAGGGATAAGGCGTATGTAATATACACTGTGTTGGGGTCAAGAGTGGGTAATGTACAGAGTACAGGAATCAGGAGAATATGCACCCTAGTGCACAGCATTATCCCGTATAAGGCATTTCACATACATATATACTGTACACTTACATACAAACACTCACATACATACATAAAACCACTCATTTATGTACCTGGCCAACGCAAGCTTCTTCCCTGACTTTCTCTTTCATAATAAAGGTTTATGGGTTAAGTTCACCCTGTGGGAAAATAAATGCACATATAGGGGGTGATTTACTAAAGGCAAATAGACTGTGCACCATACAAGGTGCAGTTGCACTCTGCATGTGCAAATCCTCCAGAGCTTTGTAAATGAGATAAAGATTCACTTTGTAAGGAATACCCAATCATGTGCAAGGAAAATTGAAAAAAAAAATACTTTTGCTTGCACATGATTGGATGATGGAAGTCAACAGAGCTTCTGCTCACTTTATTAAGCTCTAGAGCAATTGCTCTTTCAGAGTGCAAAGTGCATATTCTATTTGCCTTTAGTACATCAATCCCCTTGCTGCAGAAAAAAATATGCATTTAATGATTTTTTTCTACAGGAGCCTGCAAAGCATTGCACCTGCAATCAGTGGATCGTAGGTGCAATGTCAGGCTCCTGCAGACATGCCCTCCAGCTTTCTTGCCTGTACCTATGTACAGGTTTTCTGCTAGAAAGCTAAAGGAAATGTCAATGAGCTATAAGGGTGCTGAACTACAAGGCATCTGCCCTGGTGGCAGATGGGATTTGTGGTTCATTCATTCACAGATCTCTGTGAATGAATAATGCAGGCGTGTGTGTGTGTGCCCCGCACATCCACGCCAATTTTATAATATGACAGCAGCTGCGGGGGAGAACAAGACCTGCTAACCCCCTTGCTCCTGCAATCTTTCAATGAGGCCTCTGACGAATGTCTCTTCCCTAAACACTGAACAGAAGTCTATATTAGGGAGCCTCTAAAACCTGGCAAAGATTCTACTCAATGCAGCATCTACAGCCCCCATCTCCCTTATTAATGTGGACTTTGAAATCTAACCTAAAAACATAGCCAACTGCGTAACACCCCATATTCTTTCTCTCATACACAAAGAACAAGTTGTATTTGTACTGCAGAGGTAAATAGGTGATTCCTACAAGCTTCCCTTTTACACACTAGTTTCCCCACCACAGTCATTGACAAAATATGGCCCTTTATAACCTTCCTGATGGCATGTGTGCAAGTAAAGGGCTTGCTGTCTGACTCTTTCCATATTAACAATGGGCCAACACAGGGGTGCCCCCTCTTACCCTATTTATTTATTCTTGCAATGAGGCATTTGCTAATGCAATATGCCAAAATGGTTCTAGTCAGGAGATAACAATTAGAACCCACAATCGCATCCCCTTGATGAAGTCACGTGATTAGTGACGAAACGCGTCAGAGGGAGCGTACGTATGATGTCACGACATTCCCATTCATTGGGACAGCAGTTTAGTATTTGTGAAACCGATCCAGCTACGGCATTTTAGCAGGCAATTGCATTTACAAAGAAGGGCCTGTGCTTTGCCTTGCATTTCATTCTGTATGGTGACGGTTAGCCGAGCTTATGTAGCGCAGCATATTTTTCTTCACTTTTATTTTCCTTATTTGCCCCACTGAGACATGGGTTGTGTGCACTAGCAGCTACAGTATTTATATTTATATATATGTGTATTTTTTGCTATATATGCACCATAGTAAGCGCTTGAGTTATTTAATTTATATTGACATTTTGTTAAATCCCTGCCTCATCGACACCTACAACAACTACATCACCCTTACCTTAATGGAATGCATTAAGGTAAGAAAACCTTCTAGCTTTACAACCACTTTAACTAAGATTGCTCAAGTAGAGTTTTCAGAACACTTTTCAGCTGCTTTAAATTCCTTCAGTTAATAAAAGTTCCCACTATTTCCAAAATCCCAACAGAAGTAAACAGACATACACATAGTTTACATATCATTGTAGGAAACTATTAATGTTACCCCCCTCTTGACTTCACATATGGAAGTTGAACCACTTTGGTGTTCCAGCAGGAAATAAGCCAGTACTCACTTTCAGGCTCAGTAATGTGCAACAGAAAGCATGTGAAAGGTAAAAGAATAAAACAGTTGAGCTAAAGAGGAAATTTCATGCACTGGATAGGGTAGAAGTGAATGAAAACCCCAGAGAGAAAAACAAAGAATTAGCCAGCCAAAAAGGAATGCAAACTAAAGCCTAGTACACACGATCAGAAAATCTTTGAAAAATACTGCTTTCGAAGCAATCATAGGATAATCTGATCGTTAGTACACAGCTTTTGTCTAAAATTATTTGAGGAGACAAACGCGAACATTTTTCTCGTACGATACCAGATCGTACAATTTTTGTTTTATCAGTGCAGTTTTCATCTGCAAATATGATACAAAACCATACATTACATCACTTTTTCACATCAATTTTTATTATGTCGTACAAGAGTTTTTGTAGCTTTAGTACCCTCTTCGTTTTCAATATGGAGACTAGCAGGTAAAAAAAACAAAAAACGGATAATCATTCATCCAATATTCTCATCCTGTGCACGGGTCTTTATAAACCAATACTTCATGTGTATCATGGAAAACCCACTTTATCAGGAAGGACTTTTGATAACTGCAGCAACTTATTTTAAGAGTACCTTATCTCATTTCCCTTTTAACCTCACTTACCTCATCATTTTTATCAAAAACAGGGTTAATATTTTTAGGCCACAATAACACTGTCGAATTTAGGGCAAGGTCTTGTGGTGAAAATAAAAATACATCTAGAAGATAATTCATTCTCCTCTGGCATTCCTAAAATAGGGAAAAATAATATAACATAATAACAATAATGGAATCTATAGTCTTGTTATATCAGAATACATTAAATGTATGCTGTAACAAATGCATTCTCTACAAGAATAACAGTTCTAGTAATAAAAAAAACCCAATATGGCCACAGTAAAGCAGAAAAGAAAGCCAAGTCTAAAGGTACAGAATATTATAAAAAATTTAAGAAAAACAGATTGCTAATAATAATTAAAAAAATTCCAAAAATCTGTAGAAAATGTCATCTCCAGGGGGCTCATTAATAACATACAGCAGATATCGCTATTGGCTCTCTGCTGTACTTCCATAGCTATGCACACAGACACGGTTAGGTTGAAATATAGGAACAAGCTCATCTAGTTTAACCAATACAAAAAACAAGTATCAAACCTCCATATACACAATCCTATAGGCAGAGTTGATCCAGAGGAAGGCAAAAACATTCCTATAAAGCATGGCCCAAATTGCTGCAGCAGGGAAGAAAATAATCCCCTGATCCCCAAAAAGGCAATTGGGTATTCCCTGAATCTGCCTGCATATCATGGATGGCATTTTATGGCCCATTCATCAAATGTGGGAGTGTACCCTTTGATAGTTGACAGAGTTTTCTAAGACGAGAAAGCTCCCTGATTGGAGGAGAGACAGTCATTTGACTTAGACAGGTTACTTGTACCAGCTTCAGCTTCAGACACTGTTAATGTGCTATGTTTTTTTTCCAAATGCCTCCTAAAAGTATAACATTTGAGACCTCTAAAAGATCATTTAAGAACAAGAATTGTAGAAGGCAAAGCATATCTTATCAGGGGCTTCCTTCTAAAAGATGACTATGATCACCATTGGAAACTTGTTCTAAAACTGTAGTAGAGAACATAAATAACTAATTACTGTTTTCAAGAGTAGACATACCGAGATTCGTGCTTTCAAGGCTACAATGCCTTTCGTTTTAGCCTCCTCAACAAATTCAATTTCTGCAATTACATCTTCTGTGGTTTCAGGAGCTTTTAATGCCTGTACTTTAATGGACTCGAATTCCTTACAGATTCTGCAATATAAGATAGATTAGAAATCAGGATGAAATGCATCATAAAAACCTCAATTACACTTGCATTAGGTCATGGGGGAGGAGCCGGGCAGTAAAAAGAGGTGGTTGAGCTGTGGTTTTGCCAACTGCCCAATTTAACCTAATATGTTGGCTGAAATGGGTGGTACACATGCTGCAGCTAAATGTACACTACAGGCTGTATTCAGTGTGCAGTACAACTGAATGTGAACAGGGCCTTACTAGAACCAAATAAATGTACACTTTGCAAGTGCAGTTGCACTCTGGAAGGGTGTTCAAGCCAGAGCTTAGTAAATGAGGCAAAACCTCACTTTGCAAAAAATACTCAATCATATGCAAGGAAAATTTTAAAAAACAAATGCATTTTTGCTTGCACATGATTGGATGGTGAAGGTCAGCACAGCTTCCCCTCATTTAATAGGCTCTGGAGTAAATTCCCTTGCAAAGTGCACAGTCTAAGTGCTTTTAGAAAATTAACTCGACTTTATTATACAGTTATTGCATTGTGTTAAAGTTGAAACTCTGAGAAAGCAGTGACAACATTCTGAAATCAAAAGTAAAGATCCTACTCACTTTTCGTTCTCTGATCTGTGGTCTGCCACCAGACTCTCTAGCAATATGCTGGCAAAGCTTTTGGCCTTGTTAGCCAGACCTTCCTTGAGATCATCACAATCCAATTGCACCATAGTAAAATGAGCCCGTGCGGGCAGTCCCATTATTTCTTTGGCCAGCCGGTGAAACTGTTCTATGAACTGCAAGAAAATATCAAAATGACTACAATAATGCAGTTGTGATTTATAATGTTTTGATTTATAATCAACCTTCACTATGATCTATTACATCCATAAGAATGTTAACAAGTAATGTTGAGAATTATGTAATAAAAAGATGAATTGTACTTTTGCACCCTCAGGTGCTGTTATCACTACATACTGTACATTCAGCAAGTGCCAGAACTACCAGGGTCGCAAAGGTCTCATTTGCGGCCAGGCCCTGGTGTTCCACCACTGTGGGGGGCCCCAAGACCCTCTGCAGAAAATGTGAAAAGGTCCCTCCTCCTCCTTTATTCATGCCTATTCCGTGCTTAGTTCTCCCAGTACTGCCTGCCTCCCCAGAGATATATTCCAGAAATGCAGCTGTTCATATCTCTTTGCCCAATATCTGTCAATGTCCTCTGCTGATCACCCGATCCCCCTTCACTGAGTAACTGGAACTGGTTCAGTCGGTGCTGTGGTTCCGTCTTTCTGTCCTCATCCTCAGCTGGTCCAAGTAATGGGGCTCCCAGTGGGCTTGAGCTGCTGCTGCTTCTCTTCGGATACCTGTGGATCTGTGCATCCAAATATGTGTGAGGTAACCTGAGCAACAAAGAGGTGAGAGAGAGTAGAGGAGGGGACCCAGTGAGAGAGAAACAGAGAGAATAGCCAGGTGCCACACTGAGAGAGAGAGAGGCCTCGGTGAAAGAGAGACAGAGGGAGGGGCCAGGGGTCACACTGCAAGAGGGGTCAGGGAACACACTGAGAGAGAGGGGTCCCAGCAGTGGCAAAGCTACCACGATCGCAAAGATCGCACTGGTGTTCCGCAACTGTGGGGGGTTCCCCAAGATGGCACGAAGAGGGCCCACTGCAGAAGATGTGAAAAGGGCCCTCGGATCAGTGCGAGTAGAGGGCCCCGGGATCAGTGACGGCCCTGTGACGAATGGAAAGCGCCCCGGGGTGGGGGTCAGGGGAGCCCTTCATGGTTTGCTGCACCAGGGCCCTAAAGGTTCTAGTTATACCTATGCATTCAGTACAGCAGATTTAAAGAAAATATATAACTTTGTATACATTTTCCTTTTCAGTTTAGTAAGTTCAGAAGTTAAAAAATCTTTATTTTACAAATAAAAATGTAATAAAGTATGCACCTATGACACTGGATTAATTCAACACATCTGTTTGTTGCCAGACTCTTTCTCTGTCTTAATAAAACTCTGTAGGGAAGCATCCAACAACGCCACCATCAAACCCGCCCCGCAGGCCAGAGTATTTGGTGTCATTTTGGACTCCAACCTATCCTTCCAGCCCCAAGTCCAATCTTTAACAAACTCATGCAGACTCCACCTCCGCAACATCGCCAAAATCCGCACGTTCCTAACCCCAGAAACCACTAAACAGCTCATCCGCTCCCTCATCATATCACGACTCGACTACTGCAACTCCCTCCTCACTGGCCTGCCTCGCCGCTGGCTATCCCCACTTCAGTCCATCCTGAATACGGCTGCCGGACTCATTCACCTTTCCAACCGCTCCGTTTCCGCCACCCCCCTCTGCCAATCCCTCCACTGGCTTCCAATTGCGCAACGGATCAAATTCAAAATCCTAACACTGACGTACAAAGCTGTCCACCATACTGCCCCGAACTACATCACCGACCTAATATCCAAGTACAGCCCAGCACGCACACTCCGCTCCTCACAAGACCTCCTTCTCTCTAGTTCCCTGGTCTCCTCCTCCCATGCCCGCCTCCAGGACTTCCCCAGGGTGTCACCCATCCTCTGGGACTCCCTGCCCCAACCCATCAGATTATCACCTACTCTCCTCTCCTTTAGGCGCACCCTGAAAACCCACCTCTTCAGGGAAGCCTACCCCACCCCCTGCTAACTTGCCGACCTCCTCCACTCTTCCTACCACTCCATCCCCCACAGCTATCTCCTCCTGTGCCACCATCCCCTCCCTCCTAGATTGTAAGCTCGAAAGAGCAGGGCCCTCGATCCCCTCATGTTTTGCATTGTATTGGTATTGTTCTGTCACATGTTCTGTCCCCCTTTGTAATGTACAGCGCTGAGCGAACTATCGGCACTTTATAAATACTGTATAATAATAATATAATAATAGGGAAGGCCTGAACAAAGCATGAAGAAAGATATAGTGGGAGGAGACATTTCTTTGACTCATTCAGTTGTGTGTGAAAATTTCAGCTTGTGGTGAGCTGTGTAATAAACAGCCTTTTTTTTTCCAACAAGGTCGTAATAAACAGACAGGTAAATTTCTGAAAAAAGCCCAGCACTTCAGCTTCTGGATGGAAACATAAGTATGAAATATTTGAATGCAATATAATATTATTATTATTATTATAATCAGGGGTGGACTGACAACTCACGGGGCCCCCGGGCAATAGGGGATCATGGGACCCCTGTGTCATTGCCCACACTCAAAAATCCTATAAAAAAGGTACCAGGGGCATTTCATGGGGCCCCCTACTGACCCCGGGCCCTCGGGCAGTGCCCCGTTTGCATAACACGTTTATGCGCGTTTGCGTTTAGAAGCGTTTTTTAAAGATAAGCAAAGAAGAACCTCCCAAACGCCCAGAATACACTGAAAAGTGGTAAATTATTAACTATTTCAGACTTTTTCAGAGAAATACACACAGTAGAAACAGAGACAGCAGTATGTGTTGAGATAATTTGTTGTGAGTTGCTCATTAACATTTCTTTTGTTTCCAAGGGTGGGAAAGGTGTCTGGTAGAGTGAGTCATTGAGGTCACCTGGCAGGGGTCTTCATGAGGAATTTGAAGTGTGAATGTGCATTAACATATCTTTTGTTTCCAAGAGTGGGAGAGGTATGAGGTGTGAATTGGTTATTGCAATGTGTGACAAGCTTGGTAGGAACATCCTCTGTTAAGTGTTTGTGCATCTGAGCACCTTGAAAACTCTTTGAATGCATTTTTCTTGATGAAAAAAGGCTCTGGACAGCATTGGGAACTGGAAGAGTTAAAAAAAAATTTCTAAAGCAAACGCTTATAAACGCGATTTGCCGTGTTTAGAAACGCTGATAAAATCGATGTCTGAACGCAAGTTTGTTGCGTTCAAAAAAAGACTGTAAACTCAACTGCCTGTAAACGACTGTAAATGAAGATGTGTAGATGGACACATAGGAAAACATTAGGGCGAGTTCAGGGGCTGCTGAAAAAACCGCTGAACAGCTCCTAAACGTGAGTTTAGCAGCTGCAGTGTACATGAGCCTTAAAGAAAACAGAATGTCTGCAAATCAGAAATGTGTGTTTTTTTTTTTCCTATATCTAATTACTTTTTCAGACATACCACTGTGTATTCATCAAAGCTGTGCTCTTCAGTCAAAAACGTCTGTACTTTCTCATCAGCGGAGCCATCCACAAGCCAGCTGTAACTTTCCACTAAAATAAAAAATTTATAATGCAATTGTGATGAAAATGTGACACCCTCTTGCACTATTCTCTTGGTTAATGGAAATCTAATCAACCAAGGTAGGACTGTAGCTAAATTTCCCCAGGCACTGATGCAAAATGATCCAAAAATTCTAGATAATGTAGATAACTGTGAAAACACAAATCCCTGCTAGCTGACCAACTCTTCATGGTGTCGCTCTCCACATGCAATGACAGGAAAAAGACAAGTATTATAGAATCAGGCTCATACCTAAGCAGTAGATCTCCAAAAATTAGGGAGGCTGCCATTGTTAATTACAAAAACAAGTTCAGTGTAATATTATAAAAATACATCAAAATGCAATAAAATAGAGAGTCCATAAATCACTATTAATGATCAGAAGACAATAAAACAGTTCAGTGATTCGAAATGGTGGTCATATTCATACTGTCTTAGTGCCTCTTTTGTAAGTTCAATTTTATCTTTATTTACAATAAATTATGATAGCAGCTATGCGCTTTTTACTTTTGTGATTACATATCTTTGTGGACACATCCTGACTTTTGCGAGGAAGCAGGAGATTCCGCATCCGGTTTGGTCCCCAAAGGGGAAAAGTGCAATATGACTTATCTGTTTGCTCAGGGGTCACATCGGTAAGGTAAGCGGCCTTAATTACCTTTGGTGGTGGGATTGAGTACCTCTACACTTCAATGTATGAATTCGGCCACCATTTTGAATCACTGAACTGTTTTATTGTCCTCTGATCATTAACAGTGATTTATGGACTCTCTATTCTATTGCATTTTGATGTATTTTTATAACATTGCGCTGGACTTTATTTTGAAATTTTGAGTGCGGTATTGTGGATTGTACCTTAAGTATCCAGCTTGCAAACTTTTGGGTTAGGGTTAATCATCTGATTGCGCTGATTGGTTCCTGTAATTGTATTTTTAGGCTGCCATTGTAAGCCTCTTTCTAAAACTCCAAATGTCTTTCTGACTCTGACCTCAGTATTTTCTGAATCGCATATGTGCTCAACACTACATACAGTGTATATCCTACCCTAGTGTTACTGCTGCAAATGTCCTTAATGTGTGCAGTTTAATTACTTCCCCACCGCATATATTGGTAAGGTATTTGTCTTTCTGATGAGTGACTATAACAAAAAATGACTGCTGGTACTATACATATTTGGTTATCTTCCTGCTTCCAGCAAGCCATTTGTATTGTGAAGGAGATGAAATGAAACATATTGGTGCCTGCACTCTTCCCTCCTGTAAGCAAATTCCCTGTGTTTGACTGACAGTGCTGTGAAATACAATAGCTTGTATTGCTGGCCCTTACTGTCTCACTTTGATTCTTGGGATGCATACTGTTATAGGAAGATAACATAAAGACACGTTTATGGCACTTATACAAGCAGTATTTAAAAATAAATTAAATAATTTTGAATTAGTGCCCAGTTTAACCTTCGTTTCTGATCTAAAAAAAATGTTTCAGAAAACTGGCCTATAAAGTAGTAAACTTGTTTGCAGAAGGAAGGAACACAAACATTACCTCAACCAGTTTTGCATCTTCTTGATTGCCCAGATCACAGGTTAGAGCACAGGTGTAAAACTGGCGGTCCTCTAGCTGTTGCCAAACTACAAGTCCCATGAGGCAATGCAAGATGGACAGTTACAAGCATTCTCCCAAAGGCAGAGGCAAGATGGGACTTGTAGTTTCGCAACAGCTGGAGGGCCACCAGTTTGACACCCCTGGGCTAGGGGTAATGAACTAATCAAGGAAGCCAAATCTTAAAAGTAAATTTTTGCTACAGTAACTTATCAGATGGGTGAACATCTGGCCAGAGTTTAGAGGTCAGAGTGTTAAACTGAGCTCATGAATCCTGCTTGCAACATTAATGTAAATGTACATACACGTAGGATATAAATATTTTTTAATACTTTATTTAACCACTTTGCCTCTCACATCTGTTCACTCCCTATGGATCAGAGAATTTTTTTACATTTCTGCTCTGGACTTGGTTTATTCAGTGATAACTTTGTGATTACTTAAGATAACAAGGTAATACATATATTGTTTTTTTTTTTAAGTAGAAATATAGGCAAAACTTTTTTTCCATTTTGGATAGAGTAAGGGAGCGTTATAACCCTTGTAAGGTTTATATTTGCCATCTTTGTCCCATTGGGCAGATTTATCTTCACTTGCTGTCCCATAGCCAAACAAGAAGTGAGAGGAAATCCCTGCAAATTAAGGAAATTTTTTGGGGACCCTGAGCCCACCAGAAGTAGTGTCCCCATTTGAAGATTTCCCCTCTAAATTTCCTACTTTTCTGGGGAAAACCCAAAATTTGGGATTTTTGTTTACTTTCACTTTCAATGGTAATGTTAACCACTTCCCAAACACCCTATAGCAGAACTACTGCTACAGAGCAGCATGGTTGTGCAAAATCACATGTACAGTTGCAAGAAAAAGTATGTGAACCCCTTGGGATTACGTGGCGTTTTGCATGAATTGGGCATAAAATGTGCTCTGAACATCATCTAAGTCACAACAATAGAAGAACACAGTCTGCTGAACATAATACTACACAAACATTAGATGTCGCCATGGTTTATTTGCACATAACATGTAAACATTCACAGTGCAGGGAGGAAAAAGTATGTGAGGCCCTAGCTTAATGACTTCTTCCAGAGCTAATTGGAGCCAGGAGTGAGCCAACCTTGACTCCAATCAGTGTGATGATATTGAATGTGTTGCTGACAGCTGTCCTGCCCTTAAAAAACACACCTGTTTTGGGTTTACTGGTTTCAAGAAGCACTGTCTGATGTGAACCATGCCTCGCAGAAAAGAGCTCTCAGAAGACCTATGATCAAGAATTGTTGACTTGCATGAAGCTGGAAAGGGTTACAAAAGTATCTCCAAAAGCCTTGATGTTCATGTGTCCGCGGTAAGACAGACTGTCTACAAATGGAGAAAGTTTAGCACTGTTGCTACTCTCCCTAGGCGTGGTCGTCCTGTAAAAATGACTGCAAGAGCACAGCGCAGAATGCTGCATGAGGTAAAGAAGAATCCCAGAGTGTCAGCTTAAAGACCTACAGAAATTTCTGGCACATGCTGACATTTTTGTTGACACATCTACAATAAGGAAAACATTAAACAAGAATGGAGTACATGGGAGGACACCACGGAGGAAGCCATTGCTGTACAAAAAGAATATTGCAGCACGTTTGAAGTTTGCAAAAGAGCACCTGGATGTTCCACAGCACTACTGGCAAAATATACTGTGGACAGATGAAAACAAGATTGAGTTGTTTGGGAAGAACACACAACACTATGTGTGGAGAAAAAAAGGCACAGCACACCAACATCAAAACCTCATCCCCACTGTAAAACATGGCGGATGGAACATCATGGTTTGGGGCTGCTTTGCTGCCTCAGGGCCTGGACGGATTGTTGTCATTGATGGGAAAATGAATTCCAGAGTTTATCAAGACATTTTGCAGGAAAACGTACGACCATCTGTCCTCCAACTGAAGCTCCACAGAGGATGGGTGATGCAACAGGACAATGACCCAAAGCATACAAGTAATTCAACAAAACAATGGCTGAAACAGCACAGAATACGCCTTCTGGAGTGGCCCAGTCAGAGTCCTGACCTCAACCTGATTGAAATGCTGTGGCATGACCTTAAGAGAGCGATTCACACCAGACATCCCAAGAATATTGCTACACTGAAACAGTTTTGTGAAGAGGAGTGGTCCAAAATTACTCCCGATCGTTGTGCAGGTCTGATCTGCAACTACAGGAAACGTTCGGTTGAGGTTATTGCTACCAAAGGAGGGTCAACCAGTTATTAAGTCCAAAGGTTCACATACTATTTCCTCCCTGCGCTTTGAATGTTTACATGTTATGTGCAATTAAACCATGGCAACATCTAACGTTTGTGTAGTATTATGTTCAGCAGACTGTGTTCTTCTATTGTTGTAACTTAGATGACGTTCAGAGCACATTTTATGCCCAATTCATGCAAAACTCCACGTAATCCCAAGGGGTTCACATACTTTTTCTTGCAACTGTATATATACATGATTTTGTATATCCAAGTAGAGGGCATGCATGCTGCTCTACCCACGCCGGCATTGTCGATCACCGGGTCGCGGCCAGAGATTCCCCGCCAGCTCCCAGCGATCGCTGAGGAACAGTGACAGTGGAGAAAACTGTGTGGAAACAATGCAGATCTCTCCCCTGTCAGCAGCAGCACGCTGCTTTGTATTGCTCTGCATGCTTACACAGTAAAGCACACACAGACAACACAGTAAAACAGTACACAGCACACAGTTAACCCTTTGATCGCCCCAGATGTTAACCCCTTTCTGTCCAATGTCATTAGTACAGTGTCAGTGCTTGTTATTAGCACTGATCACTGTTATTAGTGTCAGTGGGGATGTCAGTGGAAGTTAGTTCCCCCCCCCCAATGTCAGAATGCAGTCCCGCTATAAGTCGCTGATCGCTGCTATTACTAGTATTAAAAAAAAAAAATCATTTTAGCAAAGACATTTATGCTGAAATTAGATTTTTAAATTTTTTTTACTGGATATGTTTTATAGCAAAATGTAAAAATATATATATATTTTTTAAATTGTTGGTATTTTTTGTTTATAGCCCAAAAAATAAAAAACGCACAGGTGATCAAATACCACAGAAAGAAAGCTCCTTTTGTGGGAAATACATTTCATTTGGGTGTAGCATTGCATGACCGTGCAATTGTCAGTTAAAGTAATGCAATGCCATAACGCAAAAAATGGCCTGATCAGGAAGGGGGGGGGGGTAAATCCTCTGGAGGGCAGGTGGTTAAATAGGACAAACAGAGAGGGTTAATCTCCCTAAGGGGGCACAGACAGCAATATAAACTGACAAGTATTCTAATCCCCCTTCACTCTATCCAAAACTAAAAAAAAAAAAAATAAGTTTTGCCTATAGTTATACTTTAATCACAAGCAAGGCTTTTTTTCTTGAGTATTGTTTTGCAACAATTATTTTTGGTCACAATCCTTAGACATTAACACATAACAAAACTAACCAAAACACAGTTTTTCTTTTTTTTGACAAGTATTAGTTTAAAAATAAATAGTGTTGCTGCAGATGAAGTGTGCATTTTATTCTGCAATTTGTCCTTTTTCAAAATTACACTAAAATTATCCACTTTTGCGCTTTCTTAAATATGAAACATTTCTTTCTACTTGGCAGGTTGCTTTAACTGACTTCATCTGCAGATTGTTTATCCCTTTGATCTGCACCTGAATGAATGATACGAACCTTACAATATGTAACATTGTATCTTTCTGTAACATCTGAGCAGTGTCATTTATAAACACTGTCAGACTTCTGGGGGGGGGGGTTTTGACAGCTAAAGCTGCTGAACTTCTCTGTGTACACAGCAATACCGCTTTGAATAATCACAGCCAAATTGCTGTGTACTGGGAGGGGGGGAAAGGGCAGAAGGACTAGGCATGCTACATATGCCCTGTGTACAGTGATGATCATTTTTTTGAGCATGTATAGCACTCCCAAAGTCTGGAACCGGTTAAAGAGGAATTCCAGGTATGGATATTTTTACATAGTTACATTGATCCAACTTGGACCAATGGTCCAGCAGAAGTAGTGAGTCAGTATGTGAATTCAAACATGCTTGGGAAATGCATAGGTCTATACTCAGACAAAAAAAGTTAAAAATAAATATATATCTGGGGGGAAGGCTCAAGAGACCACTTGGTCTTTTTTCTGCAATCCCTTTTCTATGTCTATGTTTTTGTGTTTTATATACAGTACACCATACCTGTGGCATCCATCTGGAAAGCACTGTAGTAGACGCTACTACTCCAATGGTCTGCACTAGCCCCTGGGTTCTGTGTCGAGTGGCTGCCCTGCTGCATTGTGAGCACAGAAAGTCGCCTGCTTGGCAAAGGCACCATTCAGAGAATACTTTGCATTTTCTCGGTGAATGCAAAGCATTTTCTGACTGGAAGTGGTGGAAAGTGTGAAATCCCCACCCCATCCCTCTGCTTCATCCAATCAGGGAACACTTTGCATTAAGTGAGAAAATGCAAAGCGATCTCTGAATGGTGCCCGAGCAGGGGCGGACTGACCATTTGGAAACTCGGGCACTGCCCGAGGGCCCGGGGTCAGTAGGGGGCCCCATGAGATGCCCCTGGTACCTTTTTCATAGGCTTTTTTGAGTTTGGGCAAGGACACAGGGGCCCCATGATCCCCTATTGCCTGGGGGCCCCATGAGTTGTCAGTCCACCCCTGTGCCCGAGTTTAGTGGCCAACCTTTTGTGTTCACAAAACAACGGGACATTCACAATGTCAAGGGGAGGGGTAACACTGCAAGTTGTTACATTTTAATTTTTAAACTAAATTTTCAAAATAAATTAAAATTTTATAGAAATTAAATTAAATTTAAAAATCTGTCTGGAGTTCTGTTTGAATTTCCTGAGTTTGTTTACTGCTGTCTGCTGGTAATGTATGTTGCTTACCGTATGTCTGGAAATGGGTCATGGGCTCCTTTAAATTGTGACTGATTGTTTCTTTCAGCTTAAGAACAGCAGAATTGATGATGTACTCAGATAACTTGGCCTCAATGATCTGAACAGTGTTGCTGCCAGACAACCAAGACTGAACTGTCTGGACATTCTGATAAAAAAAAAGGAAAAATAGAAGTAATTAATGTATGGTTGTCAGTCTTTCAGGAGCACAGACAGGTTTAAAAGAACTTGAGAAGTCAAGCCATACAAATTATATTTTACCTATATATTAAAGACAGGTTTAACCTTTATAGCTGGACACCAGGCAAATGGCTACATTCACTATGAAAGTACATGTACTGTATGTTTTACCTGCCAAATGATTTGTAATTTTCTCCAGCAAATCTTGAAATGTAAAGAGTCCTTACACACAGCCAGTTTTTTTACCTTATTTTTTTTCTACTGGTGTTAAGAAATAAAGTCTGGTCACCCCCTGCCTACACTCTCTGAGGGCAGCAAAGGAATAGCAGAAAACTTGCTTGAAGTCTTCACTCTAATTAATCCCAAAGGTGTTCTATTGGGTTGAGGTCAGGACTCTGTGCAGGCCAGTCAAGTTCCTTCACCCAAAACTCGCTCATCCATGTCTTTATGGACCTTGCTTTGTGCACTGGTGTTGGAACAGGAAAGGGCCAAGTGAAAGGTTCCCTTCACTGGAATTAAGGGACCAAGCCCAACCGTTGAAAAACAACCCCACACCATAATTCCCCCTCCACCAAACTTTACACTTGCCACAATGCAGTCAGTCAGGTCCCGTTCTCCTGGCAACCATTAAACCCAGACATGTCCATCACATTGCCAGACAGAGAAGCGTGATTCATCACTCCAGAGAACACGTCTCCACTTCTTTAGAGTCCAGTGGCAGCGTGCTTTACACCACTGCATCCGACGCTTTGCATTGCAGTTGGTAATGTAAGGCTTGGATGCAGCTGCCTGGCCAAGGAAACCCATTCCATGAAGCTCTCTATGCACTGTTGTTGTGCTAATGTGAAGGCCACACAAAGTTTGGAGGTCTTTAGCTATTGACTCTGCAGACACACTTCTGTGCACTATGCACTTCAGCATGCGCTGACCCATTTTACATGGCCTACCACTTTGTGGCTGAGTTTCTGTTGTTTCCAGTTGCTTCCACTTTGTTATAATACCACTCACAGTTGACTGTGGAATATTTAGTAGCAAGGAAATTTCGCGGATGGACTTATTTCACAAGTGGCGACCTATCACGGGACCACACTTGAATTCACTGAGCTCCTGAGTGACCCATTCTTTCACAAATGCTTGTAGAAGACGTCTGCATGCCTAGGTGCTTGATTTTATACATCTGTGGCCATGGAGGTGATTGGAACACCTGAATCCAATGATTTGGAGGGATGTCCCAATACTTTTGGAGACACAGTGTACATTTAACGGTTTGTAATGAAAACATAACTGCATGAATTGGTGTTGTTTCATCTGCCTGGAGTTCGGCTTTAAAGAGACACATTGGAAGTGGTGGGTCTCATCACTCGCAAAGCAGGACGGAATGGAGAGGGAGAAGAGATAAGGTATGTATAAGGACATGAGGGAATGCCTTTTACCCTGCACAGGCAAGTTGATAATGTCTCTTTAAAGGACAACTTTAAGATATATACTGATACCTGCAAGGTCTTTGAGACTCTGGTAACAATAAACAAAATGGCATCTTCTAAGTCCTGGAAGCTAGGATAAAAATCCATTCTCTCATCATCAAAGGTCAGTTGCATTTTGAAAAGTGGTAAATACTGTGTATCTTCAGGGTCAAACAATTCCACAAAAGCTTCTACTGTCCTTTGTAAGAGATCTCTAATCTACAGATAAAAAAGACCATACTTAGAATGAGCTCCATATAAGATATAATTGAACTGTCTTTTCTGTCCCCTGCAGATAGAAACAGTCCTTTTTCCAATATTTATAGCAGTACAGACTGTTACACCACAGTAGGGGAAGGGTCAGGAGGCATGGGACTGTATAACCCCACAAAACAACCATACAGGAATGAAAGGAGGGGGCAGTTGTAAAGGGTGGCACATTCCATGGGGACAATTCATTAATTCCGTTTCCCCAGCCTTATACTGTATATAATGAAGAGGTAACCATTATTTGTAATTGAGCAATGCAATGTAATCCACTCATGCTACAACATCATCAAGTGGCATCAGTCAATATATCCAACTTTGCAGGGCTGGTATTCAGCTATGTACCCCATCAGGTCCCTGTTATTCCTGTCCACATGCAAAAGAAATCATAAAGGATAAGTTCACCTTTTCAAAAAAAAAAAAATCATATTTTTGCAAGTTTAAAAAATGTGCATTACTATTTGTTTTTCCCTAAGAAGCCTGCAGAGCATTGCACCCACAATCAACAGATTACAGGTGAAATCTCAGACTCCTGCATACTCTCAGATACTGCGCACTGGCAGACAGTTACATGAGAGCAGGAAGATCAATGGACTACAAGAACGCTCGCCAACCTTCGTAGTTTTTTGAGAACTTGACACACTTGAGCTCGAAAAACACTCAAAACTTAAAAAACCAAGGTGACACCATAGAGAACAAATTATTTTTTAAGTTTGAGCATTTTTGGAGCTTAGAGCTTCAATCTACAAATCGCTCAAGTGTAAATGCAGCCTAAGAGCAGGTGGAGAATGTAACATGTTCCAAATGTGAAGTTATCTTTTAAAACTAAAGTTCCGCTGTCAAAAACCATGAGCAGGCAGGCACCTTATTGCAGAAAAAACATACAATGTCTCTACTGCAAAAAAATACACCTACTTGCCTGCTCGATATCTTCTCCGTCATGTGAACTGAGCTGCACATGCACAGATCAGCTCACATCACCGGCACAGTCCTAGCATGCTGGGAAGGCTGAGTTCTGAGCATTCGCAGGAGTGATGTCATCCCCACCATAGACTGGCACTCAGCAGAAGATTGAAGGACCATTTAAGAAAAGGTAAGTTGAGCTCTACTTTAACAGATAATAGTGGCCTAATTTTGTCCCATAATATTTTTCCTGATATAGTATTATAATATACTTAAATCTATTCTATAAATTATTTTCCGGAGAAGAGGAAGTGAAAGAGCAAAGGTTATACAGATTTCAGTTTACCAAAGTTACATCAGGAAAAATGTACTTTAACTGGTTGCTAAGAATAAATGTATTGCACAAATGCTATTCACGAGTATATAGTTTTTGAAAACTGTCCCTGATTAAAGCAGGGGTTAGAGCAATGGGTATTCTACACTTTGTTTCGATTCAATACAAGTGTTTTTGTTATCTGTTCCATAATTATACTTACCTGATTGGACATAAGGGTGGAGACACAGCTGTAGAGGGAGTCTATTTTGTCAGGTTTAACGAGCTGCAAGGCTTCTTTGCTGGTAAAGAGATTTATCACTTTAGGGTACCAAGTGTTTATTAACTTCTCTTCTGTTTTTGCACAAGCAAGGGAGACACTATTCTTCAGTGATTCACATTCAACGGGCCCCTTGGATCTGCCAGGACACATGTAAAATTCATCAAATCAGTTATATTGCTTGGGATTTAGCTGAGTTCTAAGAGCCTATAACAGGGTGTTTAACAGGCCATGAAATTTCCTCATCACCCCTGAAACCTGTACCCATGTAAGGCATCGTGCCCACAGTTTGAGTATATACCCATATGGCTGCCTTTTCAACTTTTTTTTTTGGGGGGGGGAATGGGGGGCAGTGAAAATGTGACTCTGCTGCCTGTTTTTACCATCCCCAACCACAAGTGTAAACTATGCCTTAGGGGCTACTAGTGAAAGAATGATTTTCAGCAAAGAAACAAGAAGTAAAGTGATTCACAGATAGCACTAGGTAATTAGAATAAAATAAAAGTGTATGTGTGTGAGTATATGTAAATCAGCAATAGGCCATGAAATGGATTGCAAGGTCATTTGGTGGAGCAAAACTTAAATTGCAACAACTGTTGTGCTTAATGGCTCATTCATACTGGCAGGAAAAAATCCCTATACACATGCAGTGTGTGAATAGCCAAAGTCTAGGTTTGTACCATGAACAAATCAATTATCAGTGCCATTTCTTCTTGCATTCAACCGCTGATATAAGTGAGTACATGGGCTTAGGGCATCAGCCCTGGAGGCAGATAGTTTGCATCCTGGGCCAGCAGCACCAAACATTCTATTCTCAGTGCAGTTCAGTAATGCTGAGCCTGAGCTGACAGGTGCAGCATTACTGAGGTCCCCACCCAGCCAGTGCCGCCAATCACAATTCCATCCCCAAAACCCTGTAAACAAAGTTGCATTAAAATTACCGTACTTTCAGCTAAACAGTGCAATATTAACAAAAATCATGTTCACTGAAAATACAGTACATGTTCCTGTTAAAGAAAAAAATAAGCAAATTATTTCAAAATACTGCTGTGTATCTAAGCCCTGGACTTTATGTCATTTAATGTAATGTTTAGCAGTTCAGGTCATAGTATTCCACGTGTGCTGACTATAAGGCCTTGTTCACACTGGTGTTCTACATGCATGGTCTTGAACACAGAATTTCTGTCAAAATCGAAGCAGTGTCTGTGCAGCTGCTACATCCCAAATGACATGAATGGGACTGTCTGCACAGAACCCCCATGTGGGACAACATGGCCTTCACAGGTGTACACTGTAGTACACTAATATGAATGAGGCCTAGGTTTCATTAGTGTATTACCTACACAAAACAAAGCCCAGACAGTTTACCTGTAACCAGACAGATCAACAATCAGCAAATTTGAAAAAGTGGAGTAGCCCAGGTCTAGCATAGTCCTCAAAGCTGGATGAAGCAGGTGCAAGCTCCTCTGGATCTCATTTTTGGCTTGTACAAAACTCTGATGCCATGGCTTAGAGTAATCCAGACCCCTGAAATGACAATACATTTTACCTGTATATCCCACCGGATAAAGCATATTTTATAACACCACTTGGCTACCTTTACAAAACCAGTCCTGCTAAAAGTGCACAGTGAGGAGGAGGTGTTTCGTATTGTTATACAACATTGGATTGGGTCAGGTAAGGGACAGAGAAAGACTACAGACAGAACACTGATGTCCATAAGTAAGGCATTAATGCAACAAGACAAAGATCTGCCTCCACATCATGGACTTATTTTCTAAAGATGAGAACTACTCACATGGGATCTTCAGGCAACAAATCAGAATCTTCTGATTCCAGACCTTTAACTTCTGGTTTCACCAAAACACTTTTCACTAAACAGGAAAACAGAATAAAACAATACTGCATATTGTGATAAAAATCATCATGATTGTGATCAGAAGAAAGTCTTAACCAAGAAACTGTAAAATATATAGCTTCCTTCACACCTATGTATTTGTGTTCCTGTGTGCATTAATCTGCAGCAAGATGTGCGTTAATATATGCACACCACAATGGGCCACAAATGGCTGCATTCACTGTTGATGGGTAACACTTCCATATTAAAACAAATGTCTATCTCTGCCATTTGTGGGTAAAATTCTACTCATGGGGTAGTTAATATAGCAAAACACAGGTATTTTCCTCTGAAAAATAATACTAAAAAAGCTTTGTGCCAATCTAACCACTTAATGTTGGAAAGTACTCAGGCATCAAGCACTAGGGGGTCAAGTCGGAGTAGCATCCACCGCAGGCCATTGATCGAGCCAGATGGACGCCATTTCAGGATCTTCAAAAAAGTGAACATGGCCTTATGTTTCCACTCAGAGCCTGGCAGGATATAACATGGCATACTTGAAGTGGTGAACATGAAGGAGCTGTTTAATCGCATCAAAGCAAGATCTTAGCAGCTGGACGTCTGCTGAGAAATCAGGAAATGCGGCCACCTTGACATTCTGGAATGGGATGTTGCCTTTTTCTCTAGCCAGATGCAGAACTGCATCTCGATCCCGATAACTGAGCAGTTGGGCTATGAAGGTGCTCCTTGCGGTGGTGGGCGAGCAGGCATATGGTGGGCACTTTCTACCACAAATGTGGCAGAGAATGTGGCCCTGTTGTAGGTGGCGATCAGGAGATTTTCAAGGAAGGAGGCCAGATTGGATCCCTCATATCCTTCCAAAGTTTGCACCATTGCAGCCGATTTGTTGAATGTTGTAACTGGTGCAACATGTCCTCTGCTCTGCCGATTCGGGTCTCGGCTTCAGTGACCCTGTTTCTTAGTTTATGGAAATCCTGGCAGATTAAGGAAATGTCGATCTTGACCTCTTCTATCTTTGAGGTAAGTTTTGCTTGACATGTAGAGATCGCTTCTAGGACATTAGTAGTCTCTGTCGTCAGAGTCTCTGTATAAGAGGTAGAAGCGCTGCCATCTTCCCTTTGAGCATCCCACTCTTGAAGCTGGATTTTTTCCAGTTTAGAGCTGGATATGTCGGGTAGGTTGCAAAAATCTTCCAGGGCCAAGGTTAGGTGAGCAGAAAGTAGGCTATTCAGCAGGAGACCAACTGAAGGATATTAGGAAAACGGAGCTCTCTTTACTTGTGCCCTACTCCATCGCGTTCCAGGCCACACACCCCTAACCACTTAATGTTTAGCTGCTAGCATGTCATATTAATTTTCCTCTGGCTCGCCAATAGGCTTCTATAACACTGAACTTAAAGAAACCTGGCAATAAAATGCAATGTCTGCTAATAATGTTAAGGGCTCTTTCCCCTACAAATTTTGCCTGCTGATAGCCTTTCCTAAATATACCTGTAAAGAAAAAATTTAGATAATATATTTACCTTACCCCTGACTAAGCATGGGTGATGTAACACTCCTAATGGCGAGATTCTGAGGAATACAGAGCAGTGCAATCTTGGGATAGAACACCGTTGCAATGGACTTATGTGTTGTCTCATATTTATACTGCTTTGCAGTTCCCAGGAATCTCTCTAAAAGGAAAGTGATGTCACATCAAGTGAAGTGGAAGATGGAGGTATGGTAAGTATAAAATCTAACTTTTTTATTACTTGTATCCTTTAGAGACACTTTCAGCAGGTGATTTTACAGGGGCTTGGACATTATAAGCAGACTTTACATTGTACCATACTGCAAGGTCCTATTTAAGATGGTGAGGGTGTAAATGCACTTTTATGTCCTTTCTCTCTATTAGAGTAAACCTGTCATAAAATAAATTTTAAGGTTGCATTTGCTGGCCTCCTTCAAAGAAATTTTATTTGCCTAGCTTAGTCTGGTCTTATTACTCATTGACCCAGAAAAAGAATGCAGTTAGCGAAGTCTGAGGAAGCCAGAATTCTTGATACCTGTTCCAGGTCCCGATTCTGAAGTCTTTTTACCCAGGTAACTTTATTTTTAAAGGAAAAAAATAGCAGCCCACATAATTCCACAGTACAGCTTTCCTTTAAGGTAAGCAACCACATTTGCTCAAAGGAGAGTTAAAAAGTAAAATTAAAGCAAAACTCCAGTCAAATTTTTTATTTTCACGTGCAGTGTGGCTTTGCCCACACTGAATAGGTTAACTGCTTATTTTGTCCAGAGCTCAGGGAAAAGCTATACTTACTCTGTCCTCTGATCCTTCCAGAAAACCACCCCCCACGTCCTGCGATGGACTGTTCCTGCTGTCCTCATGTCCAGAGCTGGTCTATGGGCGTGATGACGTCAGGAACAGCCCATTCACAAGACTGGTAGCGTACCGGGGGAGGGGGGTAGGAGTGGCAGGGACCAGTCTTGCGCTTGGAGGAGCAGCTGATTAGGTAAGTATACTGTATGTCAGCTATATGAACCCCTAGACAAAAATGAGCATTTAACCCATGCAGTGCGGGCACAGCACCACTGCATAGGAAAATAACATTTGTGTCTGGATTTCTTCTTTACATCCCACCCAAAAAAGATTTAAAATTATAGATCAGTTCCCTAACATGTATGTTACGCTCTTATTACATTTTAATTGACATCTACAAATGTACATTTTGAGGCTTCTTTAACTTCAGTAAACATGATGTTCGGTATGTTTTAAAAATCCAGTTATTAGAATGTGTGGTCTTTGCCCTGAGCCTACCTACACAAAGACATTTCTAGTGGAGAAGAATGAAGCATGGGATATGTATTATGGGTTTTTGTGTTATCTCACATTCATTTTAAGGCAACCCATTAATATGAATAGGCAGCCAATGCAACAGAAGTCCTGAAAATCAGATGGGCCATAAATTCAGTAATGCAATGCACTGCACTATGGTATGCTGCAATGCTAGTGTTCTGCCCTAATATGATATGGTGCTATTCAAAATAAATGGCACCACAACACAGCAATGCATGTAATATACAGGTGAAACTCGAAAAATGAGAATATCGTGCAAAAGTTAATTTATTTCAGTAATGCAGCTTAAAAGGTGAAACTTCTGGTCCCCAGTGCAGTGACGTGATCTGCTATGGCTATAGTTGTACCCTTGGATAACCGATAGAAGCAATAAACAGCTTTTGACTTAGCTGGGAACTGGAACCATATAGTTGTCTATTGTTCAATCACAATACAAACCTCATCAACACATAATCTGGAGGATTTGAATCACCCACCACCTTTTCAATGGCTGCATTTATAGTTTTTACTCTTTTCAGTTTACATAGAAAAGCCTAGCGGGAGTATAATTAAAGGAACACATTAAGGTTTACCAAATTGCCCATATGAAATCAATTCACTCAGACCATATGCAATACTCACCCAGGTGTCTCTTCATGCTTTTTTCAAAGTCTTGTGAAACTTCCTCTAAAAGATCCTGAACAAGAGCCTCCCTGTCCTTGCCCTTTTGCAGCGACTGGGGCACCAGGGACAGCATGGAGCTTAGCCAGTCTTTCTGGATGGGCACCACTGGGCTGGACTCCACACACTTCTTCATGTACAGGTAATTCATCTGTAAGAGAGCAAATTTTCAATCAGAGATCTACCTGTATAAACAAAGAGGTTTTACCTAGCCAACCTAAGATATGAAGTCTGTTATTGATAGGATTACCAGGTGAAAAGAAAGGAAAAAAGCATTAAAAAAAATCCAGTGCAGCCACCTCATTGCAATATATTAAATATTTGTTTTTTGGATTTAGATAGGATTTAAAAGAATGTTGACGGAGATGCATCTCCAAAATTACTCCAATATTTTGACCTACAGGATCTACCAGTTGTTTAGGTATTATTTTAAAGGGTCAGTCTTGGATGGGTGCCACCAGGTTTAATCCCTTCTAGCTTTTTACAAGTCTAGGGTATTACAAAACTGAAATCTCCATACCATTTGCCTAATATGGCTATCACAAAGGTAACTTACTCTCATGGTTATATTTTTAAAGTGATTCCAAAGCTTAACATTTTTTTCTTTAAAAATAATAACATGTTATACTCACTTGCTTTGTGCAATGGTTTTGCACAGAGAAGCCTCAATCCCCCCCCCCCCCAGCACTCCTGGCTCCTCCTCTTCAGCGTGTGCCCCATAGGAATCTGCTTCCTATGGGGGCACTCATGCAGGCTCATTCCTGAGCTCCGCTACCTGGGTCCACAGACATAGACAGTGGGGCTCAGCCCTGCATCATAGGATTTGATTGACAGCAGCAGGAACCAATGTCTCCTGCTTCTATCAATCTGCAATGTGAGGAGAGAGAGCACAGAGAGAGCCCCTGTTCTCGAACACTGTGCTGGAACGAGATCGGACTTAGGTAAGTATAAGGGGGGCTGGTCGGAGATCCTGGACACAGAAGTTTTTTTTTAACCTTAATGCAGAGAATGCATTAGAGTAAAAAACCTTAAGGCTTTATAACCACTTTGAGCTTTTATACATTTGAAAGAATTCAGATGAAGGAGAGAGACACCTTGCAGGGGCACAGCTGGGTAGGTCTTGCTGACAAGCAACCTAAAGGATATAAGATGCCAGTGGATAATTTATTCTAACAGCATCTGCCAATAGCTAAAGCAACAGTGTGTTCCAAATACAAAAATCGATCTTTTACAGCAACCTCCAGAAACCAGCAAGCGTTTCGGTCGCGCTCACACGGGTGTACTACAGTAGACGCCAATGTGAGGGCTGTATTTACCTGCACAGGGATACACAGGCACACCCATGTGAACAAAACAATAGCAATAAGCCAACAGTGTGCTACAAAACCTTGATGCATTTTCCTCTAAAGTGCTCACTCGTAAGCCTTATGAACTAGCACTAAGGTGCAAAATGAGTCAAGACCTTTTCTAAATGTAAGTTTCTGTATTGCATTTGTGCGAGGACTGGCATCCAGAGCTGGTTCAGAGAAGGTGAATCAGGTTCCTCATGCAGCTGCAATTTGTTTTATTCCTTTATCATCAAATGACGGTGTAAAATGTGCAAGATTAACCGTGATATAAAATTATTGAAAAAAAACGTGTTCTTACCCTGAGTTTCCTCTGCTCACTGTTCATCTGTAAAACAGAATAAGGAAACCATTACACCAGCTTTATTTATTTGACACCCCTGACCAGAGAACGGGAACAAAGCCACTATTTAAAGAAGGTCTTCCTTCTTAGGCTATTTTCACACTGATCTGTAGCAAAATCGTTTTTAACCCCATCTGTGGTGAATATTTTACAGATCATGTGACTCAAAAACCGCACCTATAGTGCAACACAGTGCATTTATGCTGCTTTTTCCATGGATTTCATTGGGGAGGTGCATATTTGGTGTGATTTTTTTTACCTGCACCAAAAATGCAGCAAGCAGGATGGTAAAAAACGCAGCGGACCCGCAATGGATCAGTGTGAAAAGTTCCATAGGCATACACGGTCACATGTTTTTCTTCCTCTTTTTTTAACGCAAAAGAAGAAGAAAAATGGATCAGTGTGAAAGCAGCCTTCAAGATTTAAGCAGCTGGGGTGGGGTGGGGTGGAGAGGAGAATGGAAAAGGTCAGGAGGGCTAGGGAGGTGGGGTTAGGGTAGTTTCATAGAATGTACTCTTACCCCTTAAATCACTACTGCTACCATTTACAGCAACTCTGTTGCTCAAATGGGCCCAAAGAGCAGCCAGAAGAAGATAATTAACACACTTCCATCCTACAATCTGTTACTCAGATCTTCCCTGTATTACAAAGCTACAGACTCTTGTCAGAATCTTCACACCCAACACCTACAGGAGTAATGGATGACCGCCTGTACTGAAGTGCTCTGTGGTTCCACCCGCTGGCCCCTACATCACTACTGAGTCCTGTAATGATGTAGGAGCCAGTGGATGGAACCACAGAACACGTAGGGGGAAACAGGCAAATAGTTGGACACAAACATTCTGCAGGAGGCTATAGTTCTGTGAGAATAAAGATCTGAATACTGGATGCAAAGATAAGTTAGAATTAATCATTTTCTCTTCCAGGCAGCTTTTTGAGGGCAGCTTATTGGTTGGACAGAGTTTCTGAAAAGGATTGCACTTACAGTTGATGGGAGCTGTGGTTCTGGAGGTGTGGGCACCCTCCTTTTGTTCTCAGAGGCAGTTTCTTCATAAGCCTTTAAAGCCTCCTTCATTCTGCAAAACAGAGGATACATGTCTTGTAACTAAAGACCATGAAATTAAATCAGTACATCAAAGGCCTATTTACATACACATAAACATATACAGTACATCTGTCCAATAAATGAACATTTCCCCATGTTTTATCCCTTTCACCCTGCTAGTACAGAAAAATAACTGGATATGCCAGAAATTTAATGAGCTCCTATTGTCCTGTTTGGGCTAACAAAACCTTTTCTGCATTTAATTTCATGCAATGTTGCCATCCCTGACTGTTACTCTACAGAACTTCATCTATCCTCAAACCACTAATGTAACATTGGTCTAAGGTTGGCAGGTGCCGAAGTGACAAACAGCAAATGGTGATGTTGTAGTTTGATCCAGTAAAACATGCATTGTCACCAGCACACTGAACTGCTCATCATGAGTGTGGACTCCACCACTTCATCACTATTACCTGAGAAAAGCATTCCCCAGCAGATCTACAATGTTGCAGTTTCTTCAATGTCATACACATAAGCTCATACTCAGCAGTTAGTTGTGCTAGGGGCAAAGCTTCCTTCGCACACATATATTATCACAGGAGAAACTTTGTATAACCAGGCTGACATCAAGGCAAATCTGCAAATATACCTCTACAGCAGCAAACCTCTGAAAATGTGACCAGTCATAGCTGTTGGATCTATAGTGACTGATTGGCAGCACTGTTGTCCTGGGGCCAAATTCAATAGATATGATATGCTATAAAACATATCCAATAAAAACATTTTTAAAAAATCAACATTTCTTCATAAATTTAGGCCAAAATGTATTCTGCTACATGTTTTTGGTAAAACAAATCCCAATAAGTGCATAATAACTGGTTTGTGCGAAAGCTATAGAGTCTACAAATTATGGGATATACACTATATTGATAAAAGTATTGGGACACCCCTCCAAATCATTGGATTCAGGTGTTCCAATCACCTTCATGGCCACTGGTGTATAAAATAAAGCATCTAGGCAAGCAGACTGCTTCTACAAACATTTGTAAAAGAATGGGTCGCTTTCAGGAGCTCAGAGAATTCAAGCATGGTACCGTGATAAGTTGCCACCTGTGCAATAAGTCCAATCCGTGAAATTATCTTACTACAAAATATTCCACAGTCAGCAGTTAGTGGTATTATAACAAAGTGGAAGCAACTTGGAGAAAGAGCAACTCAGCCAGGAAGTGGTAGGTCACGTAAACGGACAGAGTGGGGTCAGTGCATGCTGAAGCGCATAGTGTGCAGAAGATGCCAACTGTCTGCAGTCAATAGCTAAAGACCTCCAAACTTTGTGTGGCCTTCAGATTAGTACAACAATAGTGCATAGAGAGCTTCATGGAATAGGTTTCCATGGCCGAGCAGCTGCATCCAAGCCTTACATCACCAAGTGCAATTTCAAAGCGACAGATGCAGTGGTGTAAAGAACGCCACCACTGGACTCTAGAGCAGTGGAGACATGTTCTCTGGAGTGCAAATCATGCTTCTCTGTCTGGTAATCCGATGGACTGCATTGTGCCAAGTGCAAATTTTGGTGGAGGGGGGACTATGGTGTGGGGTTGTTTTTCAGGGGTTGGGCTTGGTCCCTTAGTTCCAGTGAAGGGAACTCTTAAGGCATACCAAGACATTTTGGACATTTTCACGCTCCCAAATTTGTGGGAACAGTTTGGGGATGGCCCCTTCCTGTTCCAACATGACTGCACACCAGTGCACAAAGCAAGGCCCATAAAGACATGGATGAGTGAGTTTGGGGTGCAGGAACTTGACTAGCCTGCACAGAGTCCTGACCTCAACCTGATAGAACACTTTGGGGATGAATTAGAGAGGAGACTAAGAGCCAGGCCTTCTCGTCCGACATCAGTGCCTGACCTACAAATGCGCTTCTGGAAGAATGGTCAAACATTCCCATTGACACCCTCCTAAACCTTGTGGACAGCCTTCCCAGAGAGATGAAGCTGTTATAGCTACAAAGGGTGGGCCAACTCAATATTGAACCATACAGGCTAAGACTGGAATGCCTTTAAAATGTATGTGCGTGTAAAGGCAGGCGTCCCAATACTTTTGGCAATATAGTGTATACTGGGATTTTTATTTATTTATTTTTAATCTAGTAATGACTGCGATCAGCAACTTATAGTGGGACTTTGATAGTATGAAAGGCAGTCTGACACTAACTGACACTTTGTGGGAACTAACTGACACTGACAACAGCAGTGAAACTAATACAGTGATCAGTACTAATAATATACAATACACTGACACTGTACTAATGACACTGGCTGGGAAGGGGTTAACATCTAGGAATTAAAGGGTGAATTGTTTGCCTAACAAGTGTAAAGTGTTTACTGTGTAATGCTTTTACTAAGCGATGTGACGGTTTTTATTCCCTGCCTTGCAGGGAGACAAAAACCAGCACATCACTGTCAGTGGTAAACAACACAGAGCTCTCTCCTGTCTTGCTCCGCTGATCAGTGGGTCGCAGCCGTAAATCATTGGCTGGGACACAGTGATCGGCATGTGCTGGAGCCAGTGACAGCACAGCTTACCTGAAGTTACAAAATCACATATATAATGTATAGGTGATTCAGCACAGTGGCCCCACACTGTAGCAGTAAAGCTAAAGTGCATGGTCAGAAACTGGTTATTACAAAATATATTTAAATTAATGTTTTTCTGTGGGAGTTCAGCCTTAAATTCACTGCGCAGATTAGCATTTGTGAAAAAAGCCAGAATTGCAAAATTCGGAATCCCAGTCCCAGAGCTCAGTACAGAACTCACATGATTTCATTGAGGGTCTTTTGTTGCTCTCGGCTTCTTTTGTGTCTCATCAGTTTCTTGTTGGTAGCACTAGTCGATGTAGTCGGTAGGATGAGTGGAGGTAAGTGCACTTTTAGATGCTCCCCAGGGGGGAGTTGTGAAGTTCTGTTGGAAGCCATCTAGACACCTAATAAAACAATCACAATGTAACATATCAGCGAATATTATTGCTGCACTGCCATGGAATACATGGAGTCATCAAGAAATGGTTAAAGAAGGATTAGGGTCCAAATATCGGCACACTGAACAAGAGAAATCTGTTGATTCATCCATCCATGCTAAACAGTAAACAAACCCTGAAGCTGTCATTGACGGATCAATGTGCTGTGGGCAGGAGATTCCCCACCTCTCAGCTGATGTACACAAAGGGGCAGGGATGCTTGTGACAAGATTGACCTAATTTGGCCACGTGACCATATTTGGCCAATGACCTTGACATAACATGGGCATGTTCCCATATTAGGTCAAAGATGTCACCAGCATTCCTGCCTCTTTGTGGAGGAGGGGAATCTCCTGCCCGCAGCTCATTGACCCAGCAATGACAGTTTCAGGGTATGAACAAACCCCAGCCTGAATCCAAGCTCACTGCTACTAAACAGTATGAACTGAGGAAGTTATCTGGCTTTTGTATTCTGACAGTTGGCACCACAGCTGTCTAAATATCTGAACATTGCCTGCATCTGACTGGATTCAGCTGCTGTTTGGCTGACAATTTTCCAACTAGCTACTTCCACTTTCAGACTTGGCCACCCATGACTCAAATTTCGGCTGGTTCCTGATGAACCTGATCAGGGGCGGACTGACAACTCATGGAGCCCCCGGGCAATAGGGGATCATGAGGCCCCTGTGTCCTTGCCCAAACTCAAAAAAGCCTATGAAAAAGGTGCCAGGGGCATCTCATGGGGCCCCCTACTGACCCCGGGCCCTCGGGCAGTGCCCGAGTTTCCAATTGATCAGTCCGCCCCTGAACTTGATGAAATTCAGTCTATGTAAGGCCAGCTTTACAGTAAGGTAGCATATTGTTTTAAAATAAAGAGCCTTTAAAGGAAGCAATACTGAGAGACAAACTACAGTATATGTAGGCTCCACTCCTGCTGAAAGTGCTGCCTACCTGGCTGTTATGCAGGGCCTCTGGTTCTGGTGCTTTCTGGGTCACTGACCTAGAACATACACATACTGTAGCTTTTGGGTTTCTGAATTACTTACTTCGGGTCAGTGACGCACAGAATGCCAGGCAGCAAGCCTTCTAGAATGAGATCTGCTTGGTAGCCTATATATTTGTCTCATTGCAGGTTTTCTGTAGGACAAGAATTTTTCAGTTTTTCTTCCAATGTGGTTCCTTTGTAACGTAGCATTTTTTAATCTGGGGTGGGGGCTACCTAAAAAGTCCAACCTTTAATTTTCATGTAAGTTCTGTTTTAGGGCATGTGCACACCAGGTGTGATCAATTAGATCAACACAGGCTCAATGCAAGGACACAGAGAAGACAATTGCTCTCTTTGTGCCATGTTTACACCATATAGGTGCTTTGGTGTACATTGCATACAAACACAAGTCTGCATTCTTATGCAAGCGACACTCAACAGCATTACAATAGGGTTACCAGATTTTTAAAATGAGATCTGCTTACACCCCATTAACCATGCCCAGTTTTATTAGGGGTGGGAAAAATACACAGTCAAATCCCATAACAGTGGAATAAAGGGGTATGGTTTAATAACACCTGAGTCTACTTTGCTTTGGGTCAAGAGTGCAGGCCCAGGTGTGCACTGTAGGTCACCATCACTAGCAAGGGCAAGGTGGAAAATGATCTGCATCCTTACCTCCCGGAACGAAGTGTGCATAAACCGAGAAGACCACCTAATATCGCATGTTACCTCATTGATAACCCTGGACACACCCAGGAGCAGATGCACATCCCCCCTCCCTCAACCTGCTCCAGACCAATCACAGAAATGTAGGTGGAGTGTTTGTTACCCTTTTGGTGCCCATATGTTCCTGGCTGTTTATACTGGATGTGACTCTGACTTATGGAAATGGATTCTTTGGGATTTCTCTATTTTCTGTCTTGTTATTATTAGAGCCATCTAGAGTTAAGAGAAGCACCCTGGGTAGTCCATGCACACTCTTCCTCCCCTTCATCCCCTATGTGAGTAGGTGTTTGTTCTTGCCATATTTCAAAATGAGCATCTCTCTATGCGTATCCTTGTGTTTTGTGGTCTTTTGATTTGTTTTGCAATTTTTATATTTTGATTTATGTCATATTGCTGTCCATGACGCTTTCTATGACACCTTGATGACATACAGTATGTTTCATTTAGATGTATCATTTGGGATTTGTGTAATTTCTGCAGTGAGCCTCAGTTTCTCCCAATTTTTTTACCTGCTTCTGTATGGGTGCTCTATACTAGGTCTGCCCCTCCCGCACTTGTTACCTTTGTTCTGGTCATGCCATTGGCTCCATCTGAACTACAAAAACTTGTGTTCCTTGTATTTGTTAGCTATTTTGCATTTTTCCACTCCACCAAGGTTTTAGTCTCCCTGATTATTATTATTTTCACATCGAGTTTATACAGCGCCAAAGGGTTTCCTCAGCGCTGTACAATAGAGGGGGGGACAATACATGAAACAGTACAGCAACAACAAACAGCACACGAGGGGTTATAGGGCCCTACTCTTTTGATGATGAAGCATGATCTGCGAAACGCGTTGTGAGCTCACATCCTCCCAGAGATCTACATTGTGAAAAGAATTCCCCTACAGTTCTTTATATGTTGCTAATGTTATAGATATATGTAACTACTAAATTGAATTTGGAGGGAGGCTGTGATTAACAGTTTGGTGTTATCTTTAAAGGTGTTAACATACTGGATCTAAAAAAAAATGTCATTTTAATATTAAGTGTTTCATTCCTGAAGTTTTTGTTGTACCTAAAAATTTCCATTTTTTTATTGTTGTTTGTTAATCCCTTTAGGGATGTGGTGCAAGGTATCCCCATTAGTATCCCGTTGTTATAATCAGGGAAATTATGCTAAAATAGATTATGCCTGTGCTGGGGACGCCATTTATAAAGCTGGAAAGAAATCAATGTTTAACAACTGTCTTGCTACTGAACAATAGATCACTGTAGTCTTAGTTTGTTCTCTGTCTTTGAGTTATACTGCTCATGACAAGTTAAACTCCTTCATTTTTACAATTAGCTATTAGCAGTATAACTATTGAACAATGGAATAAGTGGTGCACACACAAAACATATTCAGTCTCAATGCATGCACTCCAAACTTCGAGTCAGTGCCCATGCGTGCACCTTAGGTCTCAGCTCAACACCACTGCATGAGCTTCAGATCTTGAATCAGGGACCTTGCATGCATTTCTGACTTAGAGTCAGTACCAATGTATGCACTTCAGACCTCAGATCAGCCCCAATATCACACTTCAAATCAGTACCCAGGCATATCCTTCAGACCTCAGATTACCTCCAATGCATATACTGTACCTCAGATCAGCACCAATGCATAAACTTCAGATCAGCAGCAATGCATAAATCTCAGATCAGCCCCAATATGTACATGTGTCCCACTTCATATCAGTACCCAGGCATATCCTTCAGACCTCAGATTACCTCCAATGCATATACTGTACCTCAGAACAGCACCAATGCATAAACTTCAGATCAGCAGCAATGCATAAATATCAGATCAGCCCCAATATATATACGTGTCGCACTTCATATCAGTACCCAGGCATATCCTTCAGACCTCAGATTACCTCCAATGGATTCACCTCAGATTAGCACCAATGAATAAACCTCAGATCAGCACCACTGCATAAATCTCAGGTCAAGCCTCAGATCAGCACCAATGCATGCATTTCAGACTTCGAATCAGTGAACTTGAATGCATTTTAGGCTTCAAATCAGGTCCAATGTATAAACTTCACATCAGCCCCAATGCATGCACTTCAGACCTCAGCCCCAATGCATAAAATTCACATCAGCCCCGATTCTTGTACTTTAGACCACAACTCAGACCCAATGCAGACACGCTCAGCCTTGATGCATGCAATTCAGACCACAGCTCAGCCTTAATGCATGCACTTCAGACCACAGCTCAGCCCCAATGCATGCGCTTCAAATAACAGCTCATCCCCAATACAGGCACTTCAGACCACAGCTCAGCCCCAATCCAGGCATTCAGACCACAGCTCAGCCTCAATGCATGCACTTCAGATAACAGCTCATCCCCAATGCTTGCACTTCAGACCACAGCTCAGCCCCAATCCAGGCATTCAGACCACAGCTCAGCCCCAATGCATGCACTTCAGACCTCAGCTCAGCCCCAATGCATACAATTCACATCAGCCCCAATTCATGTACTTTAGACCACAGCTCAGCCCCAATGCATGCACTTCAGATCACAGCTCAGCCACAATCGAGGCGCTTCAGACCACAGCTCAGCCCCAATGTATACACTTCAGACCACAGCTCAGCCCCAATGCTTGCACTTCAGACCACAGCTCAGCCCCAATGCATACACTTCAGACCACAGCTCAGCCCCAATGCATGCACTTCAGACCACAGCTCAGCCCAAATGCATGCATTTCAGACCACAGCTCAGCCCCAATGCATACACTTCAGACCACAGCTCAGCCCCAATGCATGCACTTCAGACCACAGCTCAGCCCCAATGCATGCATTTCAGACCACAGCTCAGCCCCAATGCATGCACTTCAGACCACAGCTCAGCCCCAATGCATAAACGTCACATCAGTCCCAATGCATGCACTTCAGACCACAACTCACACATAATGCAGGCACTTCAGACCACAACGCAAACCCAATGCAGGCACTTCAGACCTCAGCTCAGCCCCAATGCATAAACCTCACATTAGCCCCGTCTGACCCCAGATCAGCTACAATGCATTCACTTCAGATCAGCCCCAATGAATGCACTTCAAACCTCAGATCAGTCCCAACACATACACTTCAGGCCTTTAAATTAGTGCTATTGCATGCACATCAGACCTCAGATAAACCCCAATGGTAGCACTTTATTTCTCAAATTATCCCTGAACCCTGTAGCTTTAGGCATGCAGTGTACCACTACGGACATAGGTGGACTTCTTCCACACAGCACACCGATGTCTTCTGACGGTGACACCAGTGAGGTGGGTGGTCTGGGCATTGTTAGTCTAGTGTTGCCCTCTACTGTTAGTTGTTAATACCACAGTGTTATGAATAATTATGTATTAGCACTTCCTGTTTCTGGTGGGATGGCCTAAGCTTTTTTTTTATTTTGAATAGCGTAAGGGAGGGTTACAACCTGTGCTAGTTTTTTTCGCATCTATGTCCCACTGGAGAGATTTCCTTTCATGTCCTGTCCCATAGCCAGAACAAGACGTCAGAGGAAATCCCTCCAAAGTAAGAGAATCTTGGGGTGTCACTAGGGTCATCAGAACTAGTGTCCCCTTTGGAAGATTTCCCCTCTATTACTTTTCTGGTATCAACCCAAAATTTAGGATTTTCTTTCACTTTCAATGATAGAGGTAAACAGGACAAATAGAGAGGGTAAATCTTCCTAACAAGGATACACACACAAATAAAAACTGGCAGGTGTTCTAATGCCTCTCCACTCTATCCAAAACAAAAATAAATAAATAGAAAGTTTGTCTTTAGTTACACATTAAAAAACTCGGAAGGAGGAAGTGGAGAGGGAGAGATGACCTGACGCCACATATTCACATACAGAAGCTGCATTACTGCAATACAGTATGTTATCCAGACCAGAGGCAGAGACTATTAGGTAATTATTGCTGTGTTCTGGCTGTTTAACTGTAGCTGCCCATAACTTCTTGATCTCAATTCTAGTGGGAGACAAGTCTCTGTCCTACTGTTATTACCTCACATGCACATTGCCAGGTAGCAAGGCCTGTGCTACTGAATGTATGTACTGGTCACCTTCCAGTATATTAGTAGGTGAGCCTGATTATTGCAATAGATTATATTCAGTGCCTGCTATTTTAGTTAACTCTGTCCCTTCTGGTCTGGAATTCTATAGCTAGTTCTAGCTTAGGGCTCAATAACCAGCATAGACTAGAACAGGGGTCTCCAAACTTTCTAAACAAAGGGCAGTTTACTGTCCTTTAGACTTTAGGGGGACCGGACTGTGAGCTTTGTGAGTAGAAAATGTCCTGGTGTCAGTGGAAGTAAACAATGCCATTGTTGGTGTCAGTGGGAAGAATAGGGGCATTGAGAGGAATGGTGCCTCATTGTTGGTGACAGTGGCACGAATAGTGCCCCATGATTGATATCAGTGGGATGAATAGTGCCCCATCATTGATATCAGTGGGACGAATAATGCCCCATCATTGGTATCAGTGGGACGTAGTGCCCCATCATTGATATCAGTGGGACGAATAGTGCCCATCATTGATATCAGTGGGACGAATAATGCCCCATCATTGGTATCAGTGGGAGAAATAGTGCTCCATCATTGATATCAGTGGGAGGAATAATGCCCCATCATTGATATCAGCGGGAGGAATAGTGCCCCATCATTGATATCAGTGGGGCGAATAGTGCCCCATCATTGATATCAGTGGGACGAATAGTGCCCCATCCAGGTTCGGACTGACAACTCATGGGGCCCCAAGAAAATAGAGGATCATGAGGTCCCTGTGTCCTTGCCCAAACTCAAAAAAGCCTATGAAAAAGGTACCAGGGGCATCTCATGGGGCCCCCTACTGACCCCGGGCCCTTGGGCAGTGTCCGGGTTTCCAAATGGTCAGTCCGCCCCTGGCCCCATCATTGGTATCAGTGGGAAGAATAATGCCCCATCATTGATATCAGTGGGACGAATAGTGCCCCATCGTTGGTGTCAGTGGGACGAATAGTGCCCCATCATTGATATCAGTTGGACGAACAGTGCCCCATCACTAATATCAGTGGGACGAATAGTGCCCCATCATTGATATCAGTGGGAGGAATAGTGCCCCAAGGGCCGGATAAAGGCAAGCAAGGGGCCCCCTGGCCGCAGTTTGGAGGCCACTGGACTAGAGCTATGTTATGCATTCAATGACCACATCCGCTAGTTAGAGGTGCTGCATGTCAGATTAGAAACTACCAGGCAGGGACTAAAGCACGGAGTAGATAGGCTGACTCTGAGTTCCAATGTTACATCACAGTTCCTGCTGGTGAGAAGCTCCATTTCAGACTGGTTGGAAAGCAACTGGAGGATCCTCCCATCATTGCTGATCTTCAGGTCTCCAACACAAAGATGTATGCCGCATCATGATCATCCTCAGAGGCCCTGTCCAGGGTGGAGGCACTGCAGACTTTATTACCAAACCCACACTTCCACTTAAGATCTGGACAGCAGGAGAGTTATTAACATTTCCTTTCCAGGAAGCACTCATTATATAAAGTGTATGTATAGGTATTTTGTTTTACAGGCTGTCCGTGTGACATTCTCTCTCCACATATGTCCTGGGGACCAGAGTCCCTGAAAACCCAGAATGTCACCGTTGTCACCAGAACAGGAAGGGAAAACCTTCCCATGAAGAGTCCCGCTGCCATAAGAACCCATTATGTGTATAATCCCCCCCCCCCCCCCTTGTAGAGATTCCTTTAACTTCCTGCTGTGTTTTGGGGACAGGAAATGAAGAAAAATCTCCACTGGGGAGACAGAGTCAAAACAATGAATAATGTAGAGGGGTTCGTCCCTTTCCTGATCTATCCACCATTGTGAGGAAAACTTCGGTTTATACTTGTCTTCAATCTGGTGATATATCGGTGCCCACAGATGAAGTATATAGACTCCCACATACCACATCCATTGTACCAGAGGACACTCACCCGCCCGGTCCCCAGCACTCAGCTCCCCTGTCTCTTCTCCCCGATCACTCGCCCCGGGTACAGCGCTCCGCGCATCAGTCTCTCCCTCGCTCTGCCATTAAACAATCCGGTTGCTATGGAAGCTGAGGGCAGGGCTAAGGGCAAGAGGTTCGGTACCTGGGAGGGTATTAGGCTGGAGCTATACTAAGGTCCCGCCCATCTACTCAATCTCTGTGCTGGTAAGAGGAGGCGAGGGGGCGGAGCTGTCAGTGGCTGTTCTGAAACACTGCCAGGCTTCTATTCAGGTGGAGTTCGTGCCGTATAATGACCTCTAGTGTGTCAGCTCCCTATTCACCGAGCAGCAGACGGAGCGGAGGGGTGGTAAAGAGTAAGGGGGACAGCTGGGAAGGGGGAGAGAATGAGTGGGGGGGCAGCTGACGAGGTAAGAAAGTGAGGGAGGACAGCTGGGCAGAGGGGGTGATAGAGAGTCAAGGGGGCCCAGCTTGGGATAGATGATAGTGTGGGTGGGGGGTAGAGGGATTACAGAGGGTCAGGGGGACAGCTTCATGAGGGTAGAGATATTCAGCTTGGGGGGGTCATAGAGAATTGGGGGGACAGTATAGGGGTGGTTGAAAGTCGGGGGGGAGGGGTGACAAGAGAGTCAGGGAGGGACAAATTGGATGGTTGAGAGTCGGGGGAGAGGACAACTTTGGGATGGTTGAGAGTCAGGGGGGGGGGGGGGGGACAACTTTGGGATGGTTGAGAGTCAGGGAGGGACAACTTTGGGATGGTTGAGAGCAGGGGCGGACTGACAACTCATGGGGCCCCTGGGCAATAGGGGTTCATGGGGTCCCTGTGTCCTTGCCCAAACTCAAAAAAGCCTATGAAAAAGGTACCAGGGGCATCTCATGGGACCCCCTACTGACCCCTGGCCCTCGGTTAGTGTCCGAGTTTCTAAATGGTCAGTCCGCCCCTGGTTGAGAGTCGGAGGAGGGGACAACTTTGGGATGGTTGAGAGTTGGGGAGGGCAGGGGCGGACTGACCATTTTGAAATTCAGGCACTGCCCGAGGGCCCGGGGTCAGTAGGGGGCCCCATGAGATGCCCCTGGTACCTTTTTTCATAGGCTTTTTTGAGTTTTGGCAAAGACACAGGGGCCCCATAATCCCCTATTGCCCGGGGGCCCCATGAGTTGTCAGTCTGCTCTTGGGGGAGGGACAACTTTGGGATGGTTGAGAGTCGGGGGAGGGACAACTTCGGGATGGTTGAGAGTCGGGGGAGGGACAACTTTGGGATGGTTGAGAGTCGGGGGAGGGACAACTTGGATGATTGATGGATAAAAACTGAGGGAGAAGAGAAACATTGGAAGTACCAGTGTGCAAAAGTGTATTTGCTTTGGAAGAATACATCACCTCTAATGTTGTGTGTCCTACATGTGTGGATGTTGCTGCTTTATTTAAAGCTATTAGCATAGGTTTTCACATTTTAGAATGGGGCGCCCCTTTTAAAATTTTGGAGAGTCTAGAGTCAATGGGGTGCTGCAAGACTGTCCATAATTTTAAAAGGTGCCTCAGCACTGTCTGTAATTTTAAAGGGTGCCTTGACCAAAAAAAGGTTGAGATACACTGGTATAGACAGTCCAAACTGTAGGTTATCCTATGGGCATAATTCATGCCATTATAATGTAGTGAAAAAAAATACCGCAAGCTGTGTTTCTTTGCACTTCAAACACACAGAAATACATGTAAAGCAATGCAACACACATAAAAGTCGAAAGAAGAAGGAAGTGACCTTAAAGGAAACGCAAGCAGAAAACTCTTAGGAAAAGTGCGCTGCAAACGCATATAAACATGCATAAAAAACTTGCATCAAATACATGTCACAGCCCTGTGAATGGGCCCAGACAATTCTGTGGTCATATGGTGTATGTCCCAAGAAGTGCTCTAGGAGGGGGTGCTACAATGACTGGACATGTGTCTGGGGAAGTGCTCCAGGAGGGGGTGCTGCAATGACTGGACATGTTTCTGGGGAGGTGCTCCAGGAGGGGGTGCTGCAATGACTGGACATGAGTCTGGGGAGGTACTCCAGGAGGGGGTGCTGCAATGAACAGTCTGAAGGCTGGTTCACACCAGATTCTTTCCAACGCATTTGTAAAATGCATCTAGGACACATGTACAGTAATTTCTATATATTCCAATGGCCCCAGTGCATTCAGTTCCAGTGCTATTCAAAAAAGCAAAGCGTGCTGCAGTTTTTTTGTCTGAAATGTGTCCTAAGATTTTTCAAGTGTCAAAATGAAAAAGTGGAATAAAATGTAATGGAACACATTGAAAACGCCTCTAAACGCACATGCATTCAGAATACTGAAATTAAATGTGCGGTTTTGTTTCATTCCGAATCCAAATTCGCACAAACTTTTAGTCATTTGGATGTATTCAAATCCGATTTGTATTTGAATTTCCCAGTAGAAATAGCAATGAATTTAAACGAATCAAAAATAGCGAAACATAAATTTGTCCGAAGTGCGAATCAAATACAAATCAAATTTGAAAATCAATTTTGATAACAAATTTGTAATATAAACATATTGCTGACTATTGGGCTCCTTTCACACGAGTGTTCCATTTTTTCATTAATTCAGTCGTGGGTTTTTTTCAAAATCAGAGCTAAACAGATCAAGACTTCACTTTTTACCTCCATTTTCATATCCATTTACATCCGTTGTTGATCCGTTCACATCCGTTATTGATCCGTTTACATCCATTTTATCCATTTTTGATCCGATTACATCCGTTTTTTAGCAGATTGTGATCCGTTTACATCCGTTTCACAGCTTTCATTTTTTTCATGAGTCATGCAAATTTCACAAGACACTTTGCTCTAACCCAGCATGCATTGTGCTTCCCATGCTGCTTTGCAGTCTACTACAAGGTGTACTACAAATCTCAGCATGCCCCCCCCCCCCCCACGAACACCTACCACGTTTTTCACGCTGCCTTGCTCTGAGTGATGACCAGTTAGGTCCTCAATAAATATTTCTTCTTTTCTTAGTGATCCTATCTCTGTTGTCATGACAGGAATTGTCCCATAAGGATTATGGCCTGGCATGGACCAGGTTAATGAATCTCTCATGTGAAACATCTTTGACCATGTCTCCATCAAAGCTGATCTCAGAGGCATGTCACTTATTCTCTGACCACTACCTGGGTCATGGGTTATTGTTTTATTGAAAATTTAAAAAAAAATGCTAATTTGCAGAAAAGCAGATATTAGCGGATTGGATGTAAGTGGATGTCGTCCACTAACATCGGTTTTTCGTCCATTCTTTTTTTTTTTATGGAAGAAAAATAAGAATTACTTCCTTTCAAAACAACAGATGTTCACGGATGCGGACATTAACAGATGTAAACAGATGATCATCTGTTTACATCTGCTAGTCGATAGAAATACATGGATGTCCATTTTTCATCCATAAACAGACGGCTGAAAAACTAACATGCAGAACGCCCATGTGAAAGGACCCTTGCTGATTTCCTTCAAAGACTGTGTGTATTAGTGTTGAAATATAACCATCTTCCGAAACTTGAAAATAATAGAGTAGAATAAAACAGAACTATTATTAATATTATTATTATACAGAATTTATATAGCGCCAACAGTTTGCGCAGAGCTTTACAATATAAGGGAGACAATACAATTACAATACATTTCAGTACAGAAGGAATAGGAGGGCCCTGCTTGTGGAGCTTACAGTCTAAAGAATAGAATAGAAAGAGTAGAAAATAAAAAAATAGAATAGAACAGAAAATAAAGGAATAGAATAGATTTTAATAGAATAGAAAGAAAACAGCCGTCTTCCGAAATGTCATTTTCTAAAAGAATAGAATAAACCAGAATAGAAAAGAATAGAGTAAAACAGAACAGAATAGAAAATAAATGAATGGAATAGAAAAAAATAGATTAGAATAGAATAGAAAGAATATAACCATCTTTCGAAATTTCGAATAGACTAGAACCAGCTATTCTTCACAATGAATTTGGATTGGATTGATTCGAATTAGATTTGAATACATCAAATCCACTGGAAAAAATTTAATCCAGTCGAAAATGAATAAAACAAATTTTGTTATGAATGCAACGAAACGAAATTAGTAACTTAACAAATCGATTCACAACTAAACAAAATTTTTTTCATTCTGCACATATCTAAATTGAATCAGCCCTAAGCCTGCATTCACACCTAAGTGACGCGTTGTGTCGTGTTTTACGTTGCGTATTTTAGCACGTTTTGGCACTGAACCAAGTGCTTTTGATGCACATTTTTGCGTGTTTTGCTTATGTTTTGTTGCACAGAAAACATGCAACAAAATGACCTACTACTACTTGCATTTGGGGCGCCATTCACTGCTTGCCACCCGCTCACAGTACATCTACTGCTAGTGGGCAGCTGCTGCAGGCGGGGCAACATACATGTACATAACTGCCTTCTTCTGGATTTTCTGGCGCATGCACACCCCCTGCTGTGATTGGACACAGCAAGCTGAAACCTGCTGCTTGGCTGTGTCCAATCACAGCACAAAGTTTTATGTATACAAACATACAGAACTCTGTAAACAGAACATAGATCTGTAAGCAAGGCAGCACATATTACACTTGTTAGGCACACAGTTAAACCCTTCACAGCCATTGTCATTACTACAGTATTATCACTGAACACTGTATTAGTGTCAGTTAGTGTCCCTCCCAACCATTGTCTATTGGTGCCAGATTGCCCGCAACACTATCACAGTCACACTAAAGTCGCTGATCACAACCATTAAAAGTATAGCGTTTATAGCTGCGTAAACTTCCGTTCATATACCATAATGAGTGGATGCTATAACCCTCACACAAACCAATCAATATGCACTTGTTGGAATTTATTTCTTACCAAAGGCATGCAGCAGAATATATTTTGACCTAATTTATGAAGAAATCTGATTTTTTAAAATTTTTATTGGATATGTAACAGAAAGTAGAAAATGTTGTTTTTCGACATTTTTGGTCTTTTTTAATTTATGCAATAACAAATTAAAAGCCCAGTGGAAATCAAATACCACCAAAAGAAAGCTCTATTTGTGTGAGAAAAAAATGTAATTTGGGTACAGTGTTGCATGGCCACGCAATTGTCAGTTAAAGTAGCACAGTTTTGAAGAGCAAAAAATGTCCTGATCATGGAGGGGGTAAAACCTTCCAGAGGTCAAGTAGTAAAAATGAATGACACTGTAAGTGCAACATGTTTTTCCAGAAACACAGGCAGAAACTCATGTTTCTGCCAGCGTTTCCATGTTGCTCATGTATGGATTTTCTGAGGCCCCAATTCACACCTAGCGATTTGGACTCACGGTCAGGATCAGAGCAATTCTGGATGCCAATCCAAGTCACACTAACATTGCCGCAAAATGTGTGATGCAAGTTTGGGTACCATTAATTCTTAATGGCACCCCAAAGGTGGTTCAATTTTCCCAAGATTGCCAGGTGACAAAAATGGGTGGAAATTGTGACAAAAATGGATGGAAATCCTGGCAACATGTGTGAAAAAATAGCACAAAAAACCAAACAGGTACAGGAGCTCCTTCTGCATGACAAATGCCTATAAAGCTGCCAATTCAAGTGAATTGGCTGCCACATGCTTGACAAATCATCCCAAAAATTCACAAGTGTAAACGTGTTTTCCTGCTATGTGAAGTGTGAATGGGGAAATTTTTTAAGTGTCAAAGTATAAAAAAATAACTAAAGAAAATTAACAGGAGCCCAATGAAAACACATCTAAACTCACATGCAATACCAAGCCCTGACACTTCCCTGGTCAGTGGTGTGAGTCCGGGGAGATGCTCTAGACATGTGTGGTATGTTTTATTCTGATTCAAAATTTGGACAAAATTTTCATTACTTGGAGATTCAGATGTATCCGAATTTCCGAACTACAATAGTAACAAATTTAAACAAATCCAAAAACACTAAACAAAATTTTGTTTGAAAAAAACTAAATCGAATTAAAAAACGAATTTGAAATAATAACATATTGCTGATTTCTTTCAAAGACTATGTGTATTTGTCTTCCAAAATAGAACTTCGACCACCAGGTGGTGGGAGGAAGCCGGCTGCCAACACATGTTCTTCCCTGAGGTCAGAGACATCGGCCTGAGACTGAAGCTGATCTGCACCCCGGGGGATGGAGAGCAGTTTGGGGATAGTCAGGAGGTGGCCTGTCCAGTGGAGGCCAGTCCCAAGGCCTGTACATTCGATGAGCAGCACCTGTATACAGAAAGGCCGGCAGAGGTCCCGGGTAGTGTCCTACAATGTGTTGGCTGACGTGTACACCCAGACCCAAGAACTATGTGTATTTGTCTTCCGAAATTGAATTTCGAGAAGAATAGAATAGATTAAAACAGAATAGGATAGGATATAAAAGAATGAAATAGGATATGAAAGAAAATAATAGAATAGAAAAAATAGAATAGATTTGAAAAGAACAGAAAGAATAAAGCCATCTTCTGAAATTCACATTTTGAAAGGAACAGAATAGAATAATGTAAAACAGAACAAGATAAAAAATAAAAGAATAGAACAAAATAGAATATAAAATAAAAAATTAAAATAGAAAAGATTAGAACAGAAAAAAATAGATTAGAAAATAATGGAATAGAAAAGATTAGAGTAGAATAGTTTAGCATAAAATAGAATATTAGACATCTTCAGAAATTTGACTTTTGAAATGAATAGCATAGGATAAAACAGAATAGAATAGAAAATAAAAGAATAGAATAAAATAGAATAGAAAATAATGAAATGAGATAGAAAATAATAGACTAAAAAAAGAATGGAATAGAAAGAACATAACAGTCTTCCCAAATTCGAATAGAATAGAGCCATTTTTCACAATGACTTTGGATCATTTCAATATTTTTGAATTATGAAAAAATGGAACAAAAAACAAATTTTGTTAGGAATGCAACGAAACTAGTAACTTAACGAATCGATCTGAAACTAATGTTTTGGTTCGGCACATGTCTAAGGTGCTCCAGCAGGGGTCGCTGCAATGATCGCTGTGACACCTCTAATCACAGGATCTATGTCTCGGGTGGTGCTCCGGGAGAGGGCGCTGCTATCTTTGTCATGAGGTTGTGTCCATGGAAGTACTCCAGTAGGGGGCGCTGCGATGCTCGGCCTATCCCGATTGATTGCTTGGGCGCTGCGGCTGTCTGGCGGGGCCGGTGCCATGGACCGGGCGGTGGTTCGGGTGGTCCCCTCCGAGCCCAAGCTGAGCATCTCCCTGAACCTGTTCGGTTCTAATCGGCAGCTCCAGCGGGACCAGACGGAGCCAGTGGGGAAGGCCCTGGCCCGCATCTCCGCCAGCGCCACCAAGAGCAAGAAGCGGAAGGAGCCGGTCCCGGGGCCCCCGGTACACCTCTTCTACCGGGGACAGCCGGTGCCGGAGGGTCTCCCCAACGCCGAGGCCTGGCAGGATGGCGCCGAGCTGGTGGTGGAGCGGAGGACATACCGGGTGGAGCGGAACCCCCCGATGTGTCATGAACTAGAACTGCCCCGGCACGTCATGGCCGGCTTCCCGCTGTGCCCCCGGATCCGGATGGAGTTCGCCGATCCCGATCGCTCCCTCTTTGTCTGGTACAAGCAGGCCCGAACCGGGGACTCTCCTGACCGCCAGGTCGGCCCGGAGTGGGAAGAAGCCGGCCGCCAGCGCGTGTTCCTGCCGGAGGTTGAAGACATCGGCCTGAAATTGAAGCTGATCTGCACCCCGGGGGACGGAGAGCGATTCGGGGGGAGTCGGGAGGTGGAGGTGGCGTGTCCGGTGGAGGCCGGTCCCGGGGCCTGTACGTTCGATGAGCGGCACCTGTACACAGAGAGGCCGGCGGAAGTCCCGGTAACCCGGGTGGTGTCCTACAATGTGCTCGCCGACGTGTACGCCCAGACCCAGCATGCCCGCACCGTGCTCTTCCCCTACTGCGCCCCCTACGCCCTGGACCTTCACTACCGCCACTGCCTCCTCCACAAGGAGCTCTCCGGTTACCGGGCCGACCTGGTGTGTCTGCAGGAGGTGGACCGGACCGCCTTCCCCGACACCCTGTGCCCGGCCATGGAGGCATTCGGGCTGGACGGACTCTTCCTCCTGAAGGGCAAACAAAATGAGGGCCTGGCCACCTTCTACCGCCGGAGCCGCTACCGACTGTGTGCGCAGCATGACGTCCTGCTGGGGGAGGCGCTCACCGAGGACCCCAACCATGGACCGCTGCTGGACCGAATGTCCCGGTACCCCACCGCCATGGAGAAGGTCCTACAGAGGTCCTCCGCTCTACAGGTATAGGGAGCGGGGGAAGGGAGACTGGTATAGAGGGTCCCGGGGGGGGGGGGAAGAGTGATTATAGGGGGGGTGAAGACTGATAGAGACTAGGGGGAGGAGAGTGAAGACTGATAAGGGGGGCGGGGGAAGTGATCATGGGGATGGGGGACTGATAGAGACTAGGGGGAGGAGAGTGAAGACTGATAAGGGGTGACTGGGGGAAGTGATTATGGGTGGGGGGGAGAGTGAAGACTGATAAGGGGGTGACTGGGGGAAGTGATTATAGGGGGAAGGGGGTGAAGACTGATAGAGACTAGGGGGAGGAGAGTGAAGACTGATAAGGGGGGCGGGGGAAGTGATTATGGGGGTGGGGGACTGATAGAGACTGGGGGGGAGGAGAGTGAAGACTGATAAAGAGGTACTGGGGGAAGTGGTTATAGGGGGGAGGAGGGCACAGATTGATAAAGGGGGACCGGGTTAGATGAAGACTTATATAGGGGCAAGGGATGAAGACTGATAAGGGGGGAGGGGGTGCAGACTGATAAATAGGGACTAGGGGGAGGAGAGTGAAGACTTAAGAAGGGACCAGCGGGAGGAGAGCAAAGATTGATAAAGAGGGACCAGGGGGAGCGAAGACTTGTATAGGGGGATGAAGACTGATAAAGGGGGACTGGGGGGTGAGGGGGTTGGGGAGGAGAGTAAAAACTGATAGAGGGACCCGGGGGTTGTAGAAGGGGTGGGACCGGTACAGCGGGACCCGGGGTTGTAGAAGGGGTGGGACCGGTACAGCGGGACCCGGGGTTGTAGAAGGGGTGGGACCGGTACAGCGGGACCCGGGGTTGTAGAAGGGGTGGAACGGTACAGCGGGACCCGGGGTTGTAGAAGGGGTGGGAACGGTACAGCGGGACCCGGGGTTGTAGAAGGGGTGGGACCGGTACAGCGGGACCCGGGGTTGTAGAAGGGGTGGGACCGGTACAGCGGGACCCGGGGTTGAAGAAGGGGTGGGACCGGTATGGTGGGGCTGGAGTTGTAAAGGGGAAAGACTGTCTTTGGGCTTTCCAGTATTTCTTCCAGTACCAGGTCTGATCCAAAGCTCGGCAGCCTGTGCAGTCCTTGTGTTGTGGAACTATCATTCCCAGCATGCTGATAACCAAAGGAAGATCAAAGATATCAGCTGTATAAGTCATCTTCAGGACAGGAAATATCAGAGTATGTAGAAGAATAAACATGAAACTGGAAAAGAAGCACACAGCTGACGCAAACACCTAGTGCATTATCCAAGGTTTGTTTAAAAATGTAAAATGACAAAAAACATACCCGCAAAATGAAGTGGCAGAGTATCCGACTAGTGGTGCGGCTAGCCAACTGACGCGTTTCAGGGATGTATCACGTTCCTCAGCTTCGGGGGAAGTGATTATTGGGGGGGGGGGGGTACTGATGAATAGAGACTAGGGGGAAAGAGAGTGAAGACTGATAATGAGGGACTGGGGGGCTATCCTCAGAGCTCTGAGGAAGGGGATACATCCCTGAAAGGCGTCAGCAGGCCGACTGCACCACTAGCCAGATACTCGCCCATCCTTGTGGCTTTTAGGCATTTATATGCACTTCATTTTGTGAGTATGTTTCACATTTTTAAGTAAACCTTGGATAATGCGCTAGGTGTTTGCGCACCTTTTTCAGTTTTGATGATTTCCCTGTCTGAGGAGGGCTGCATCACCAAGACTTCATCCCAAGGCTATCAACACATTGGATTCCTTGGCTTCTTCCTGGCATGACCCCCTTTGAGGCGCTGGAGACTTAGTGCTTCTAGAAGAATAAAGATGACCTGTCCATTGTCTTCACCTCTGATCTTCACTCTCTTCAACCCTGATGAAGAATCATCTGCATACATCACAGTCCCAGATGTGTGGGATTTCTGTTCCCTCTGAGCACTGTAGTGCCATCAGTAGGCTCCTCATCACCGCAGTGTCCTGTAGTGAAGTAGGGCTCAGTAGATGGAACCATAGAGCCCAGGAACAGACATCCAACATTCCTGGAGTGAAGGATGACAAAGATCCTTCAGGACAGTGTAGGCCAGTGGTGAGGTCAGTAAGTATTCCTTCTCCTACACACAGTCCTTATTTTATTCAGTTCTAACAGCAGAGTTGTTTATAACCAGAGATTGTGACCCTCCCCCACTGTGTCCAAAACCAGGAAAACGTTTTGGCTGAGGACCCACTAACCCTTTCCTGTCAGCATACATGTGGCAGCACAGAAGATGCTTTCCAGACACTGGGAGTTCCTGTGATCACACACAGCTTGCTGGAAATTGTTACTCTTTTCTCTGGAGAAATGGTAACAGACCTATCTGCTGTCACCTATTAGTGGATTCGTGGGTGACAATCATCATGTATTAGAGGTCTGTCCTATCTCTGCTCTTTGTCTTCAGGGAGAGGTTTGTTGGCTATACTTCTTAGAGTGCAGATATTACTGTATCATCAGTGGCCTCAATAAAAAGAATTCTCTTGTTTTGTCATTTTTAGGTGACCGTTCTGGAGTCTACAACAGACCCGTCTAAGAAAATCTGTGTTGCCAACACACATCTTTATTTTCACCCCAATGGTAGGTTTACCTTCAGCTTTATTTATAATGATCCTATAGTAATAGATCTCTCATTCAAAGCCTCTTTGTAGATATGTACATGAGAAACAGTGGGCCTTACAGACAGCATACAGTGTGTATAAAAAAAAAAAAAAAAAAAAAAAAGACAGGATGTGGCTGTACTCTGGTAAACACAGGTGTTTCATACAAATCAGTGACAGGATGCGGCTGCACTCTGGTAAACACAGGTGTTTCATACAAATCAATGACAGGATGCGGCTGCACTCTGGTAAACACCAGTGTTCATACAAATCAATGACAGGATGCGGCTGCACTCTGGTAAACACCAGTGTTCATACAATTCAATGACAGGATGCGGCTGCACTCTGGTAAACACCAGTGTTCATACAAATCAATGACAGGATGCGGCTGCACTCTGGTAAACACCAGTGTTCATACAAATCAATGACAGGATGCGGCTGCACTCTGGTAAACACCAGTGTTCATACAAATCAATGACAGGATGCGGCTGCACTCTGGTAAACACCAGTGTTCATACAAATCAATGACAGGATGCGCCTGCACTCTGGTAAACACCAGTGTTCATACAATTCAATGACAGGATGCGGCTGCACTCTGGTAAACACCAGTGTTCATACAAATCAATGACAGGATGCGGCTGCACTCTGGTAAACACCAGTGTTCATACAAATCAATGACAGGATGCGGCTGCACTCTGGTAAACACCAGTGTTCATACAAATCAGTGACAGGATGCGGCTGCACTCTGGTAAACACAGGTGTTTCATACAAATCAATGACAGGATGCGGATGCACTCTGGTAAACACAGGTGTTTCATACAAATCAATGACAGGATGCGGATGCACTCTGGTAAACACCAGTGTTTCATACAAATCAATGACAGGATGTGGCTGCACTCTGGTAAACACAGGTGTTTCATACAAATCGATGACAGGATGCGGCTGCACTCTGGTAAACACATGTTTCATACAAATCAATGACCGGATGTGGTTGTACCCTGGGTACAACCGAATCCTGTCATTAATTTGTATTCAACACCTGTGACTCCTAGGCACAGATATTCAGCTGGTTTTTATACTTTACAGCCCTCTGCGCATGTGTGAATGAGCCCTTACGTAGGAAAGCCTGCTAAAAAGAAAAAAAAAAGAACCCACTGTTCTCTGTCCATAGCAAACCAGTGCCTGTGCCTAGGATCTTTGCTGTCTTGAAGAGGTACACTGACTAAAAGATCTTCATCTGCCATTTCTCGATGTATCAGATGCCTGAGTCCTTGCAGAGATATGATATAAAGACCAGGGGATGGAGCCACAGGGAGCATCGTGCTTTTCAAATATTTAGCAGTGTGCAATGGAAACACAGTACAGAATGTGGCTGTTATGGACAACACAATTTTTCTGAGGGCTGATCTTAGACAATTGGTGGAAGAAAAGGAGCAGATGTGGAGCTGTTGCCCAAAGAAATCAGTCTTCTTGTCTGATACTGTCAGGGACAATAAAACTTATGCAGGCCATACATGGGCCGAATGCTGAAAGAATTTTCTTTCAAAAATCGTAACTAAGAATCTTTGAGTTTCACACCATTAGTGGGCTGCAGCATCAGACGACGTTCGAGTGATTAGGCATGTTGGAAATTTTTTGAAAAATGAATACATTTCTGATCAATGATGGGAGACTTGTGTGAGAAATATCAAAAAAGAAATGAGCATGAGCTGTGACCTGCAAGAAAAGAAAATTCCCAGCCATGAAAATTCTTTTCTGTAGCAACATGAGGTGAAATTGAAGGCTTGGTTGGTCGAATTTTGAAATCAGTGGTGGCACCATCAGTTTACAAATGCACAAATTTATTCAGAATTTGACCCTTGTATGGCCTGTATTAGTGATATTAAACCCTCAGTTTTTTAAAACTTTCAGCAGATGATGTAATCACTGAGTATGCAGTTTCTTTGTCTTTTATTCTTTCTCAATGTTACAGATGAAGCTGGTGCCAGGACTGCTGCTCCAGGTTTTGTGTTTGCACTCCTGTGATTTATTTTCAGCCGACAGCGGACTAAAGCCTGCTGGTGGCTGACATCCCAGAGCCATATGGTCGAGATCAACCCAGAAGCCTGTCTCAGCCTCTCGGTGATCAGCAGAGAACCTAAGCCAGCCGTTCTCGCCCCCTCCACAGCCCAGCACTCCAGTGAGTGTTGGAGGAGCAGAGAAACTGACTGATAGTCACGATACACACACACACAATTTTATTTTTTTTCCTTAAACCCATAGTTCTCTTTTAACTGCTTCCCGTGATTTTTTTTTTTTATTTATTTTTTTTCATTTCTGGGTAGGGGGCACGCACCCTACCTGTGCCGCCATTCAGAGCCACAGCTGTCAATCACCAGGTCCTGGCCGGTGATTACCGAGCATCTCCAATGGGGGATAACTGTTTGTAAACAAAACCTTTCTCTCCCCTGTCAGCTCCGTGCAACTGCGTCGCATGGCCCCTAGTAAAATGCACACAGTTAAACCTTTGATTGCCCCATGTGTTAACCTCTTCCTGCCCAGTGCCATTAGTACAGTGTCAGTGCTTTTTATTAGCACGGATCACTGTATTGGTGTCACTGGGGATGTCAGTGACACCAAGTCAGTTCCCCCCAGTATATATAATCAGTATAAATTTCATGGAAAGCAATATACACATATTGGGATTATTTATTTATTTATTTTTAGCAAAGACATGTAGCAGAATACATTTTGGCCTAAATTTATGACTAAATTAGATTTTTTTAAACACAAATTTTGTGGGAAAAAAACCCACTATATTTACTTTTTGCTATTAAACATGTCCAGTAAATTTATTTATTTATTTTTTTTTTTTTATAGCGCAGAAATATACACTGCACAGGCTATCAAATACCACCAAAGGAAAGCTCTATTTGAGGGGAAAAAAGGACGTAAATTTCTTTTAAGTGCAGCGTTGCACAACCGTGCAATTGTCAGTTAAAGCAATGCAGTGCCGTATCGCAAAAATGGCCTGGGTCAGGAAGTGGGTGGGGTAAATCCTCAGGAGGGCAAGTGGTTAATCCCCTTTTTGACTCCTGCCTGGTGAAAAATGGCTTGTGTAAATTGTTAGGGCGTCATCAAGATAAGATTGCCAGGTTGATGATGCCACAAATTAGCATGATAGAGACTTTTCACAGGTTTGTGATTGCTAAAAACACCAATGACATTGTATTCACTTCCTTGTGAGCATTTGATGCTTGTGCAGTGAATGCAGATGTTGTCCAATAACATTGTTGCAACCTGGGGATTCATTTTGGCAGAGAATATTTTTGCAATAGATTATAATCAGATATATTGCAGAGTATGTCTCTCATACAAGTTCCAGCACTGTGCAGACTTCAAGGAGAAGCCGTGAGCTAATCACACAATAGTTGACATTTTTAAAGGGGGGGGGGTATTCTAGACAGAAATAGTGTCAGATATTGCAAGAAAGAACAATTTGCATATTGAGCTGCAGCAAAAAAACCCAAACAATTTTACAATATTTGTTTTTTATTTTTTATCTTTCTAGGAGGCAACATTCGTCTGATACAAATGGCTGTGGCTCTAACCCATGTTAGGCATGTGGCTCATGAACTTTACCCTGGCATTCCTGTCATATTCTGTGGGGATTTTAATAGCACACCTTCTACCGGTATGTACAGCTTCGTAACAGATGGGACCATCTCCGAAGACCATCCTGACTGGATGTCTAATGGGGAGAAGGAACGCTGTAACATGTCTCTTAGCCACCCTCTAAAACTGAAGAGTGCTTGTGGGGAGCCTGCTTACACCAATTATGTAGGGGGCTTTCACGGCTGTCTAGATTATATATTTATTGACTCAGGCAGTTTAGAAGTGGAACAAGTCATTCCAATGCCAAGTCACGAAGATGTCACCAGCCATCAGGCCTTACCCAGTGTTTCACACCCCTCTGATCATATAGCACTTGTGTGTGATCTCAAATGGAAATAGGGCAACTTTGTAACAGAATATTTTTATGCTGCATTAACAATTATAAAACATCTTCAGCACAGTTTGTTTTGGGATTTTTTTTTCCTTCCATGGAGTTGGATATTAAGGTGGGATGATAGCTAAACCGACCAAGTTTTTTTTTTTTTATTCTTATTCTTGTTCCTACTGAGAATTGTTTTTTCCTATGCTGTTGGTAGTCTGCTCTATACAAGAAATGGAAAAACTTTCCAAAAACAGTGACTTTTTTTTTTTTTAAGGATAAGTTTGCCTTTTGATAAAAAACAATAAATGCACATTTTTTTTTTTTTGCAGGTAAAAAAAATGTGCATTTATAATTTTGTGGTGCAGAAGCATGAGAAGCATTGCACCAGCGACCAGCAGATTGCTGGTGCTCTGCAGGTCTCCTGCAGATCTGTCAGTATATGTGCTTGCACGGACGGGATGTATGAGCAAGCAGATATATTAACAGGAAGATTCAATGGACTACCATGGCACTCCATAGCTGTCCCGACTGTTGGGACTTGTAGTTTCTCATTCACAGAGGAGTGACATGGCCGTGTGGGTGGAGCCCTGCATGACCAAATTTTCTTTAAAATTGACAGCTAGCAGTGTGCAGAAGATCAACCACTAGCTGTCAAAGCGTGAACTTATCCTTTAAGGCAAACGCTACTTTTTGCAACATACACTTGTATTTAGGGTGTAGTATGTTGCCTGTGTGCAGGGGTTCTCCTCAGTTGCTTTTATTTTTTTAAATTGATAGGGCTCTGCAGGGCCCCACCCACACACCTGCATCATTTATTCAGTGATCTGTGAATGAAATACAGGTCCTGTCTGCCACTGCAAGACAGACTTGTAGTTCTCAATGGAATACAAGTGCAGTGATCACTGTATTTATAATCCATTGACTCTTCTTCCAGCTCTTCTGGTACAGGTAGAGAGTCGAAAGAAGAGCCTGCAATTGCATCAGCAATCTACTGATGAAAGGTGAAATGCTTTGCAGGCTTATGTGAAAAAAGGCCATTTTGTTTCCTGTAAAAATATGTGCACTTAATTAATTTAGCCATTAAAGTGCAGTAAAAAAAATGGGCCCCCAGATGGTTTTAGCCATAATATGCACACCATAGCACATTATGGTGTTTACCTGTCAAAGGAAGCCCTCCAGCACTGAACTGTCAACACTGGGGCATTTCCATCTTGCCTGGTCTTCCTTTTGGATTCCATGCTTCAATGGCTGGGCTGGAATGACATCAAATCCATGCATGTGCATGGAAGTCACAACACCAAGGCACAGATCGGTGCTGTTAAGTACACTGAGCTGCCGTGTACATTACAGCTGAGGGAGGCATTTATGACAGCAGCCTCTTCTGTCATAAAAACCCTGCCTGTCAGCAATTTTTTTAAACCAGGGTTTAATACCACTATAAGTGTATCTTAATGCAAGAACATAAATTTAATATTGCAGCTCACCAGTCCTTAGATTTGGTTGCATTGTAGGGTTTTTTTTTTTTTTGTTTTTTTTTTTGCTTTTTCATGATGCTGCAACAGTTCCTGACCTAGGGTTGCACTGTATGTAGATAGTGTTACCCTTGGACAGAAACTGTTAAGACTACAGAACACCTCATAATAACTTAGAAGAAAAGTGTTCTATAGTCTACAGCGAACTGAGAGTGCTGAGAACAGTCGGGAAGAGAGCACCAGATTTCAGGAGTTGATTTCATATTTTTTTTTTTTTTTGCATTCTGAGATATCTGATATCAATGGTGTTTTTAACAGACAAAAAGGGCGCAAGGTACAGCAGAGGAGAGCTAGGACATCTGTATTGTCGAATTGCGATGAAATAAGACATGAAGACAAATTTCACTGGGGTGGGGGGGTGTTGATGCCCAGGAATAAGAACTTGACTGACATTCTAACTCTTCTATAGTCTCTAAAAAAATGTGGAACTTCAGTCAAAAACCTTTTTTTTTTTAAACTGCAGTAGCTGGGATACTGCAACACAGAGCTGGCATCAATGGTTTGATTTTGGTAGCAGCCTGCAGGTTTCCTACAGTGCTCATTCAGATATTGGTAACATGGATCTGATTTTGGCTGCTCTAAAGAGACACATACAGAATTTTCATACTGCTTTTAAATATAAAATGTGTACAGATGCTGTCATTGCATATAATTTTTTGTTGCCCTGTCAGAATAGCCTTGTTTTTCTTCACCCACTGACACTTCTTGGCAACCCTCACTGCTCTCTCCTGGCCCACCAGGGTATTCGTCTGCTGCCTCTACAGCCTCCAGCACTTTAAATAACAGGTGACAGTGGAGAACAGGTCAAGTGTTGTTTTTTTTTTTTCTTTCTATTAAATAGAAACTCACTGCTAATTTGCAGCAACTCTGCCACATACTGCTTCAGGCGTTAGAAGCTTCACAGCAGGACCAGCACTACAGAAATCACAGTGGCTATGTTGTTAGCACTTATGCCTGGCAGCACTAGAGATGCCAGTCTGAATGCCAACCAAGGCAGTACCTGCCTGGGTTTCCTCCAGGTACCCTAGTAGGTTGATTGGCTCCTATCTAACTTAGCGCTAGTACAGGGGTTGAGCAACTGTAGCCCTCCAGCTGTTGATGAACTACAAGTCCCATCATGCCTCTGCCTTTGGGAGTCATGCTTGTAACTGTCAGTTTTGCAATGCCTCATGGGACTTGTAGTTCTACAACAGCTGGAGGGCCACAGTTGCCCACTCCTACTCTAGTATATAAGTGAGTTAGGGGCCTAAGATTGTCAGCTGCTGGCATGCACAGTACAGGGGCAGACAGGTAAGTAATTGAAATGCAGAAGAAAAATCATGTTTGCCCTTTTTTTGCACATAAAATTCCATTTAAAATAAATGCATCATTAGCGTAAATGAGTGCCTTGTTTATCCAACTGGAGCGGTTTGCCGTCAGCTTACGCATCTCTATGGGACAGTTGCTCGTCCTGTTGTGATAGGTGTGCACAGGCAGTCAGTACTCCCAAATAAATATACTGTCTGCATTTAGGGCTACTCACTTATCCCACAGCCTGTCACATTAGGATGAGCAGCCATGTACAGCCGCTACATCCCTATATAGCCTGCCTGCAGCTCCATAAACAAGGCACTCATTCGCTCTGTGTTTGTGAGAATGAAGCCTACAGGGGATTAGGCCAAAAAAAAAATGTAAACATGTTGCCACTTTCACACCTGCAATTCATGTAATGTTTCATGTTGAAAGCAGAAGTGGTGTAACATTCTTTTGCTTCTGCTGTGTGATGGGACACCTAGCTAACAGGTGGGAAGCCTCACATTCATTGTGTGCCCTGGTAGTAATAGGGAATCATGTCAGAGCTGACAGCTTCAAAAGAGAGCAAATTGTAGGCGCCCAGTTAGCATAGGACTGATATTAGCCTCCCTACTGGTATGATTGTCAGTATTTCTGTGCTCAAAGCGGTACTTTTTTTGCATGGAAATGTCTTTTTTTTTATTGTAGGCCTGTCTAGTAAAGTAAACATCCCGGGTATGTTAAAATTTGAAACAATCATAAATAATAATTTAATTCAATAATGTAATCAAACCAAAAACAATGAAATTTGAAATATAGCACCAAGTTTGCACATCACTGATCTTAGTCGCAAAATTGTTTTCAGTGTCTGACGAATTTCCCCACGAATCATCACTCAATTCTGCAAGTGGTTCTAACTTACTATCGCTGGTCTAAAACCGCTTTTTGGACGCCATGGACATTTCTCAGTTTCCAGGCAGAAAGAACAGTAAAAATGCAGGCAGGGCACAAAACAAAGCACTCGGGACAAAATGTATGTGAAATTGTTTGATACAGTATTGTTTTACTATGATTTTATAGTGTATTAGTAAATCGCTTTTTCAAATTTTTTAATTTCCCTCCGGTTACGGCGTCGGCTGGAGGAGATGATCAGTGACGCTGCGGGGAGACGTCACAGGAGCAAAGGACAAGGTGGTGTAACATTCTTTTGCTGCCGCTGTGTGATGAGACACCTAGCTAACAGGTGGGAAGCCTCACATTGACATTGTGTGCCCTGGTAGTAATAGGGAATCATCGAGAGATCCCAGAGCAGCGCTGCAGGGTACGCCCGAGTGTAGCTCGGGGTTACTGATTGTGGTGCTGAAACTTTCCCCCGAGCTACACTCGGGAATACCACCAGGGAGGTTAAACTCTGCAGTCACTTTTACAGCACTTGTTTTTTTTACTCTGGTCACAATCATGTGCAGCAACCTGTGGTCTCAGTGTGCTATGTCAGCCACGCTTATGCAGAAACGGTTTCCCAGAAACTCTATATGCCGCCATAACCTCTGATACTGTACCTCGTGACATGGCAAATAAATTGGCAACTTCACTCAGAGGCACCAGCAATTTGCCATTTGAGGCTCCGTAAGCTCTGACATGACTATTACCGGCAGCTCACAGTGAATGAGGAAAGTGAGTCTTTGCTGCCACTGTGTGATGAGACCCCAAGCCAACAGGTGCAAAGAGTGTTACATCACTTCCGCTTTCAATGTGAAAATGTCAATTGCACACCCGCAAACCTTGTAGTGTTTCCATTTTTTTGGTCTAACCCCTGTATAAGTGTCAGAGGGTGAAGGATATTGCAGAGCTTTAAGCAACATAATGAATTGCTATAACAGTATACTGAACTGTTTAAGTGTTAATTTAAAATATTTTATATATGAGCACTGTGAAATGAATTACACGATAACCATGTCCCTTTAAAAGCAACACACCACAACTGATAGATTTGAACGGGCCCTACAAAGAATTTATTAAAACACCATACATTTTGTAGAATCCGCTGCCTGATGCCCTTCTCAGACATTACATATGAATTGTGGGAAATTATTGCTACTTTTATGCAGAATTCAAAAATGTCTGCAATCATAAGTTCCTGAAATGTTTATTTTGTGCCCTGACACCCAAGTTCTTTTTCTAATGGACTCCAATTATAAAAAGCAGCATGGCCCAAACACTGCAACATTGCTTCTTTTCCATTCGGGCGCCTTTAGGACGTTTGTAAACTGCCATTAAGCATATCTCATGTGTTAAATTCCCAATCATTCCAATGAGAGGAAGAGAAAAAAAAAAAGTGCCGGGAGTAGGAAATCTTCATACTGGCCACAAGAACATGTTCAGTTTACAAAAAGCTTAAAAAACACTATAGCATTCACCCAACAACAGACCACCCAATGTTTTAAGTTTCCACTCAATGAGCAAATATTTTACTTGGGTTATGTACGGTTCAGCCTGTGATTTGAGCACACTGTACAGGCTTGGTACCACAGCACTACCCTTGAGTACTTGGGATAAGGTTAAAAGAATACTCCAGTGAAATGATTTAAATGTCACACTAGGGTAAGTATGCATCAAAAAGAAAACTGATGGTATACCAAATGCAGCAACACCAGCTATCTCACCTTTAAAAATAACTTTACACATAGATATTTCTACTAAGTTACACTGGTCCAGCTTGCACCAATGAAGCATGCATAGGTCATACCTGGAGTCCCTGTGGAAGCTGGAAATCATTGTAGTAGGCACAACTCCTACAGTGATTGCCACTAGCTTCCAGATCCCATGCCAGTTGGCTACCCTACTAAGTGAACACAGCAGGTTGGATGCTTGCTTGCCTTGGCCACCATACCAATACTCACCTCTGCTCCGATGTCCAAAGGTCCTCACCACCTTCCAGGTATTTAGCTGCTTTGATTGGCTGGCACAGAGCTGAGAATGTGTCCTGCAATAAAAAGCCTAACTGCAATTTGTAAACACTTCAGTTCCACTGTGACCCTTTACAACTGGCTAACAAATGTGGGACAGCAAAAGGTGGAGCTTTAAACACCCACATGCCACACAAGTGTGGACATTAAAGCCCACCTCTTTTGCTTTAGTGCATAGGAGCCGCCGGGCAGCCGATGCTAATGTGCTGAGTGCACAGACGATTGGGCATACCCTACTCATACGGCTACATATCCACTTCCTTGCTTCGGCAGCTTTTCACACATTAATTTCAGTTTGGCTAAAAAAGGCAGAACATTATTTTCCAAATGTAGAGGCCCTGTAGAATAAAATGGTGGTTTGCAACCATAATATCAAGCATTAAAACTGCATGAGCTCACAAAATGGCAAAAGGAGCTCTGGGTCCTGGGGTGAAAGCCTGGGGCAACTCTGAAAGTGATCCAACGGCTATACAGCCAACTGGATCACTTTTAATGTAAAGCTGGGAGCCAGCTGAAGAAAGCAGATACAAGCTCATGGCTGCTACTGAAGTCCTGTAATTGTTTTAAAACCGCTAGACTTTAGACGTACTACATATGTCCAGAGATTAAGTAATTAAAAAAAATATTACTGGCGAAGAATGAGGAAAAAAAAAAAAGCTCTCAGCTGTAACAAGCAGAGATTACTCAGGGAACTATTGTGGGTTCCATTAAATGTTGTATAACGGAGAGCATATAGCAGTATCTGCGCTCTGTGATAAAATTAGCACCTTAGGGCCACTTTGTTATGGGGATAGGAATGAGGGAGAAGCTTCTGATGTCAAGATTAAGCTCCATCAACTGGCTCCCTACATCAAATGGTCTAAAACAGTGCTATGGTTCTGGTCCTAGTTATGTCAGGGAAAGTCAAGCAACATTAACAAGTCAATGTAAATGACAAAGGCTCACAGATGTGTTTCTAGCTAATGAAAGTCAATAGCCAAAATCTGCATCACTAACAAAAGTGTGAAAATACAGTAAAACTAAAGTCTAAGATTCACATGGGTCATATTCTATAGGCATGCTTGCGTTTACCTGCATAGGTGTTGTGCATCCCAGTGCACGCAGTCTCATGTCAGTAGGGGTGCAGCAGCTGCAGACAGCTGTTGCACCCAATCTGTGCGGGTGTGGATGCATGTCCCGTAATGCAGTCAGTGTGGGTTCGGGGACATGCACCCCCACAAATGTCAAATTGGGAGCAGCATCTGTCTGTGCAGCCACTGTATCCCAATTAACATTAATTGAACTGCCTGCACAAACACCTGTGCATCCCAGTGCAGGTAAACATGGCCCTCCCACGTGTGTATGCTATAGTACACCCTGTGTGAAGATCAGCATATCAACGATCCCAATGAGGACCACAGGAATCCTTGCCGATACAATCCAGAACAAAGACTTCTCTTTATACTGTAAAAGATCCATAGGAATGTCTGTGGAGCATCAGGTTTCATATAGATATGTACCTCCACTAGCAGTCCAGTTCCAGGTGTAGAATACAACAAGAATGTTTTTTGGTTTCTTTTTTTAGGCCTTGTTCACACCATACATGCAGAACTGATGGAAACTGATGCTGCGCAGATTTCACTTGTGGAGATATCAGTTTGCATGCGAGCATCAATGAGTTTTATACACGTTGCAGATTCCCAAGCAGAAAAAAAAAAAATCTGCACGTGATACTAGTGTTGTGGTGTGAACAGGGCACAGAGAAGAATTGATTTCATTGTGCCCTGCAGAACACGTGCAGAAAAACTGATGTCTCTGCACCATGTGAACAAGTGCCTTACTCTGCCACAAAGACATTCAAATAAGGCAAATCATCAGTATCAGAGCCTCGCTGTACAACATGCTTGATGGATTACAAAATCTGTGGTAAGACGGTCATATGCACATGGCTATTGGTGGAGTGCACATCAGCAGTCCAAAAGTGCACAAATGTGGCATTTCGCAGACTAATGTTCAGCACAAAGCTTTTGTGTGAAAGTGAGCTTTATCCATCCAGAAAGAATAGCTCCTGTCAAGCAGGTTGATGGCAGACGATAAGTCAACCATGCCAGACCATATGAGCGCAATCTTTACACCCAAGTGAACGGTTATCACTTCATATTGCACCTAATTACAGTAATTCCATTATCAAACAAATACACAAGTGACAAAAGGCACTTTTTTTTGTTATTTTATTAGGAATAATTCTTAGTGGGGTATGAAGAAAAACATCAAATTTGTTCAGATCGAGGAATTTAAAAAGAAAAAAAAAAATTGCATCATGAAGATATGTTCACCAATAAACAATAAAATATTTGCAGAACTATGATACAATGGGCAAAAAAACAGTAAAGCTGAAAAAGCAACATAAAAAATATCCTAACGTGAGACAATCTGCTGAGATATAAAACAAGCGGAGGCCCTTTGCTGTAAGAGTGGCTCAAGGCTACTTCATGCTGCCAGCAAAGGGGTTATTGCATGCATGCTTAGACCAGCCACGGTCAATTCCCCTCTCACCAAAACTCATTCCAAGGGGAGAGAAAAAAAAAGGGGGCCTGACTTTCAGACTTTGTAAAAAAAAAAAAAAAAAAAAAAAAGGAATCGGTGTAGGTAGTTTGATAGTGTTTTTGTGTTCCCCACTGGCATCAGCAAAATTATATATATTTAAAAGAAATAACAAAAATCTCCTTTCTGTGTAGATGAGAAATAAATAGTTATGGAATGCTACGTTTTAGTTCAGCAGAATGTCTACGGAATGACACACAGGAGTCAAACTAGCAGTTCAGGGACTCTTCTTCAAAACATGGTTTAAGCAAGCGTCCGCAAAGTGTGCAATAAGTAACAGCTCTACTTGACACAGGAGAACTGCGACAGACTTGGAAATGACATTTTATGTGTTTGTTTCGAGGGGGAAAAAAAAGATTACCAAAAAAAGCATTCAATTCTATAGCATCACAATAATTATGTCCAGGCATGGGGGATGGGGTGGGGGAGGAGTAAAACCAGAAACCACTTTCACATAAGGGGGGATTTATTATTTTCTGCTTTAAGTCTAGCCACATTGCTCTGAAAGCAACATGAAAACTCAGTAAATAAATGGCAACAAAAGAAATCTGGAGACTTTAGAGTTTGCTGCCCATTCCATTTCTTTAAACCATTTTTAGAACTAGTTTGGATGTTACGAGCCTAGACAACTCCTATACACTGTGTCCTTGGTGGAAGGCAAGTCCTCATTAACGCTTGGAAAGCTCATTAGATAGCCAGTCCAGTCCTTCATAGAGACCCGTGCCCTGAGTTGCACATGTTGCTTGCACGTACCACTGGAAAATGAAAAGTAATCAGTTATAAAGGGCCTGCTAATAAACACTTAAACAAAGCTATCGAATTAGCAGCAACACAACACATTTAAAGTGCACTTCTGAAAACATATTTGCCATCTTTAGGCTACGTTCACACAAGCCTTGTGTGCAGGCGGCAGAGAAGCGTTTGGGAAGCGTTTTTACCGCTTCCCAAACGCCTCTGCCAGTTCTGCACATTACAGCACATGGCGCTGTTCTAACGGGAGCGTTTGCGTCGCGTCGCGGCAAAACGGACGCCTCTGGACGAGTCAGGAGGCTTTGAAGCCTCCTATTCTCGTCTATGGTGCCGCTCCGCAAACGCCCGGCCGGCGTTTGCGGTGCGGTTGCGACGCGGTTGCGGGGCGTTTGCGGAGCGGTAACACCACTCAAACTGCATTATAGGCGTTTGTGGGGCGTTATTAACGCTCGGCAAACACCTAGCAACCGCCGCTAAACCGCGCATGCGGCGTTTGCGGAGCGTTTGCCGAGCGTTAAAAAACGCTCCGCAAACGCCGGACCAACGCTTGCCAAACGCTATAGGGGCGTTTGGCAAACGTTGGCAAAACAGCCTAGTGTGAACGAGCCCTAATAGTTAAGGACACCAAGCAAGCTTGCAAATATTGAGTTTTGGATTCACAACCAAGCTTGGAAAAAAAAAAAGTCCACTTTTAAGTGGTTATAAAGGCTCAAGGTTTTTTTTTTTGTTTTTTTAACACCTTCATACATTCTATGCATGTATGAAAAAAAGAAAAAAAAAAAAAAAGTAAAGCTTACCTGACTGAGCCCTATCGTGATCCAGGGTTGTGTACAGAAGTCTCGGATCTACTAGGTCTCTCCCTCCTCACAGACAGCAGCAAAAGCCATTGGGTCCCGCTATTGTCAATCACAGCCAATGGGGCTGAGCCACACTGTATGTAAATGGACAGAGCAAATGCATGGGTGCCCCCATAGGAAGCTGCCTTGGGGGCACCTGGCAGAAGGGAGTGGTCAGGAGTGCCAGCAGTGGACCCAAGAAGAGGATCAGGGCTGGTCTGTGTAAAACCATTGCACAGAGCAAAGTATGATAAATTTGTCAAAAAAAAATTAAAAATCTTGCCTTTAAGACCCTTTCAAACTGATGCGCTTTTCATGCATTCCCACTGACTTACAATAGAAGGTGCACTTTTCAAAGCACAGCACAACTGCAGTGTGAACAGTTACATAGGATTGAATAGGGAATAGTTTTCAAGTGCTTTTTTCGCCCTGGAAAAGCACACCAGTGTGCAACAGGCCTTAAGGTGGGAAAGCACCGCCCTTTTTATTTCAAGAATCAAACCAAAGGCTTCCAGTCCACACCTATAAATCAAAGTTAAAGGATAAGTTCACCTTTGAAAACATGTTCCATTTTTAGGGTGGAACATTTCAATGCTGCAACCACTGCCGGATCTCCCTCTCCCTGACAGCAGTACAGGGAGAAGATCCCCATGCAAGCTGTCACTTTTTAAAACACAGCGCGGCCGTGCGGGGCTCCACCCAATTGGCCACATCATTCATTCACAGAGACCTGTGAATGAATGAACTAAGTCCCGGACAGCCTTAGCGGCTGTTGGCTTGTAGCTCTTATTGAACTATCATGGCACTGTGGAGCACCGTGGTAGTTCGATTCTTCCTGTTTATCTGCTTGCCCATACATCTCATTCGGGCAAGCAGATATTCTGACAGGTCTGCAGCAGACCAGCATGGCACCAGTGATCTGCTGATCGCTGGTGCAATGCTTTACAGGCCCCTGCAACAAAAATAAATGCACATATCTACCTGCAAAAAAAGGTGCATTTATTTTTTGTCAAAAGGCAAACTTTCCCATTAATTATGCTTTACCTGCCTTTGGCTTTTCCAACACACTTAGGGACTGAAGCAGACTGGTCAAAATTTTCTCTTTACTCTCCTTGGTGTGTGCCTAAAATTTGTGCAGTAGTGTGGAATTGTGTTGCAGTATGAAAAAGCTGCATTTCAAGACTACATTAACACCCAGTCCTCTTGTCTGCATGGGGTGTTCATCTGCAGCATGCTCTGATGGAATTGGGCATGTAACCTGCCCAGCAACACCCACTCCAAGTCTACATTTACCAAGTTACTTCTCTGTGCAGAATATACAGAACTTTGCATGCTACAGCTATGTGCTGTAGAAAAAGTAAGATGTGCAAACTAATCAGCACTTTTATCATAAGGCCCACCCCTGCTATTCACAAAACCACAATAACATGTAGTCCCAGAGCAGTGTTGAATGTTACAGATCAGTACAAGCTTAGAGGCCAGCATTAATCCAGGAAGTCAGGAGTGTATTTTGACACTGCCCCAATTTCTTTCAATTTCTAGTAGTTAAATACAAGTAAATTGTTTTTCAATGAGCCAGGAACACGCATAGGGAAGCAATACTCACAATCCTGTTACGGAGTGTCTGAAGTGTCAGCTTGTCAGTCATCTCACTGATGGCCATGGCATTGGGCAAATCTTGTTTGTTTGCAAACACCAACAACACTGCCTCTCTCAGCTCGTCTTCCGAAAGCTAAAATGAAGGTGAAAACTGTTATATTCAAGAACTCTAAGTTGCATATTTATAAGAACTGTCCCATTGGGTTCTGCATTTGGAACAGTCTGAAAGGATTAAAGGTTTCTTTGACATTGTGGGAATCAGGACAATAATATATATATTTAACTAGATACACCTATAGCACATATAGGTCCATGTCTTTGGGAGGTAAACAAGACGACACCACCACTGCCAGGTTATCAGCTTATTCCCAGAGTAAAAAATGATTGAAAGACAAAAAAAAAAAAAAAGGCAATTGTCTAGATCAGGGGTGGGCAAACTGCGGCTCTCCAGCTGTTGCAGGACTACAAGTTCCATCATGCATCTGCAAGTCATAGCTGTAACTGTCAGTTTTGTAATGTTGCAATGCCTCATGGGAAATGTAGTTCCACAACAGCTGGAGAGCCGCAGTTTGCCTACCCCTGGTCTAGATCTAACCAGGAACAACTTGACCTGACAAAAATGACAATTATTATTGTTTTGCGAGTACCTTTAGGAATCGTTCTCATGTATGTAAGCCCTTGCAAAAAAACAAGAGGGAAAAAAAAAAAAGAAAAAAAAAAAAAAGGACGATGGGTTTTTTTAGGGTTAAAACACCTGTTTTAACCCTAAAAAGGCTGAACCCTGATACTGCAACTATGCATGTGTTTACAAGGAGGTCCAACACTTAATGTAACAGTTTATTTTTGTGTACAGCTCTGAGCAGCTGCACATCTTTTTTTTAGATGAGCTGTTGAGGAGCAGTAAAACTGCAACTCATCCACCTGCTTTTTCCATCCCCTGGTTGCCCATGTGAACGAGCCCTTATTAGGCAATTGTGGGAAGGAACGGAGAGTCAAAAATGCTACCATACCCAAGTACCATGTTCAGGAATTTACCAACAATACTGATATGGGCGATTTAAATTTTACTGAATACCAACCAGAATCATAAGTTCCAAAGAAAAGCTCTTCCAGCCAAGCATAACAATGCTTTTCCATTGACAATTATGCTGCAAGTGGCTGAGCACACTATTTCAATAGTTTGTGATCCAATAGCAGCGATGTTATTAGAACACAAGGAAAACACGCACTGCTCCATAGATATAGCTTACCATTTTCAGTAACTCTTCCGATGCTTCCTGGATTCGCTCTCTGTCATTACTATCTACAACAAAAATGAGGCCCTAGAAAGAAAAACACATTTCTGATAAGCTGTAATACGAACATATTGCTCAACATTCCAGTAATACCAAGTGGCCTACATAATACTGTAAGCACAGAATGTATCCACAGCCAGCACTGCTTGTCATGAGCAGATTTTATGGGGGCTAAACAAGCGATGACAATGGGATTGGGATGCAGGTATCATCCAGAATTCTGGAAAGTCCTATCCACTTATAACACTTGGCATAATACCTCAGAAACAAAGTGATCATTTTAAGGCAAGCATGTCATACTGGTTGGGCTGAAGGGGTAACTCCTAATCCTTTCTTGTGGCCCACTTTTATGCTGAACAAAGTTCCAGGTGTTTAATGGAGTCATTATTGGCTACATTTCATGTACATTTTGCAGTTCAGAAAATGTTTTCTTGCACAAAGCTTCCTCAACAATTAGCCTTTAAAAGGTACAGCTCTGTTTTTGATACTTTGACTTGCACAAGTACTACTCTGATGCAGTACCCTACTTCAGTGATACATCAATGCATTAAAAAAAAATGTGTGTGTGGTCAAGGCTTGTCTAGATGGTTTTGGATAGTTTTAAGAAAGTCTAGTTTGCTGTACCAAATAGCACTTAATTTATGTTAGGAAAAAGGAGAGCTGCATGGCATTCACAGAGTATAGGCATAGGTTATTCAAAGCTACAAAACAGATATAGATATTGTTCATCTAACTTCAATAAAAGATACCTGTGTATTCTGGAAGTAATGCCTCCATAGGGGTCGGATTTTATCCTGACCACCAACATCCCAGACAGTGAAACAGATATTTTTGTATTCTACCGTTTCCACATTGAAACCTAAAAATAAGGAAAAAAAAAAAAAAGAAGGATTTAAAAGTGCACTTTAGAAAAATCAGGCCTACATAACACATTGGTTGCAATGCATAGCTGCACCAGTTGTGATGTATTCCCCTCAATCAGCTTCTTTCATTTTCAACACTTAACTGAACAGAATGAGGATAGAAGCTGATTGGTTGCCATGCACAGCTGATTCTGACTGCTAAAAACGTTCTCACCTCCCATTATGTTGTTGGAAAACCATAAGCTATCTATACATATTCTATAGAGCCTGATGCAAAACCTGCGACCCGAGGGCCACATGCAGCTCTTTGGTGTTTGCAATGCAACCCACAGGCCCCAGCAGTCAGTTGGAGCACTTATTTGTAAAGGGATCTTCATTAACCACAAATTCTACCAGTAACATGTCCCTAGTCTCGGACTGTCACGTACAGCATGACTTGTACGCCAAGCACTCCTGTAGTGCAGTTTCTAGCCATTTACTCTACAAGTCTGTAAGTCTTCTGTAGCCTTACATATAACATTACATGTGGCCCTTTGGAGACATCAGTTGTGTTTGAGCTCTCACAGATTTTAATTTGACAGCTGCTGCTATAGAGATTAGATCAGGGTGACCAAGTAACCTGTAGGATATAAATGCTGGGGTATGTTCCTAAAACGCAGCTGAAGAAGCAGTTTAGATGTGCAGTACAACGTTTTTACCATTACAGAACAAGTCCCGGTGGATGTGACCAACTTCTATAAATCCCACCTGCTGTGAGGTTACTGTGAGCAATAAGTAGCAATGAACCCAATATGGATCAGAAGCTTCCATTCACTGCCACTGAACACAGCGGTTATCCATAGAAACAGTCAGTAAAATGTACTCACCAATCGTTGGGATGGTTGTGACAATCTCTCCGAGCTTCAGCTTGTACAGAATTGTTGTTTTACCAGCGGCATCAAGACCGACTGCAAGGAGAACAAATTGCCATTAAGTTTGGTTCTTGGGACACCAATAAAATCCAACATGGCAGTGTTTACCTGAAGCAACAACTATGCTTTAATGCTATTATAGAAGATAAACCGGAGGGGTCATTACAGGGGCCAATTAGATTCCGGCGTAACAGTGATAGCCAACCCTTAAATAATTACTACATGGAAACACCAATTTACTTTGCTTTTTGCAAATTAGCCCTACAACAAAACATTCAAAAAAGGTACCACAGCAAACACCTTTTACCAAAAAGGCTGGAAGACAGAAGTCATACCAGACATTTATTGTGCATGCCCTAGACTCCTAATAGGAGAGTACAGCAACATTCTACTCATTTATACTGAATCCTGTCCTCATAAGGAGGGCATTAAAGCGACTTAGGGCAGAGCTGGAGAAATCCCAGGCACCAGGTTACCATGGAGACTAGAAATTGCATCCTGGAGCCTGGGCTTGTGTCATCTCATTCACTCTCCAGAGGTGTCTCCTCCCAGCACACTCAGGCCATCCTCGGTGCTCAATCATCAGCTGTTAGCATGCATGCTGAGTGCTGCCTAGTCTCAGCATAGGGAGGGCTGAAGATCTTGGCCTGGACCTGAGGTGGGGCTTCCTCAGCCTCACAGTGTGTGAAGGGCACCAGGAGAGCGGCAATCATCTTCACTGGTTGCTGGATGGAGCCCAGAGCTTGTCTATCGAGGCCTTGTACCGGGGGAGGAGGAAGAGGATCAGGGGAGCATCAGTGCTGCCATCATGGCTCAGGAGACAGTGGAGCTGGGACGTGGAGATGCAATGGTAGCCTGTGGAGGTCCAAAAGTGCCCCCCCATATTAACGGACTCAGGTGAGGCTGTGGGTGTAGGTGTATGTGTGTGTTGGGGGGGGGGGGGGGGTTTGGGGCTGGTGCCGTGCATTGTATGAAGCATCAGAAATCAGGTGACCGTGGATGATGCGTTCAGGATGGAGACAACCCGTGGATTTCCAGCTGTGACGCTGCAGCACTCAGTATTGTACCTGCTGGTGGGACATGCTAGTATATGTAGTTCTTCAAAGCCTGGCATGTTGAATAACGTCTAATGTGGGGATGGGCATTGTCTGACTGTCCGTTTCAACACCCCCCCGAGCTCTTTGGCATTGAAAATAAGCTTAATATATTAAAGTGGAACTTAACTTAAAAGAGAAAGTTCTGCTCATGCCTTTCTCTGACAGGTACCTGTTGCCCACTTCCGCAATTCCTGCCTGGCCAAGAATTATGCTAATTTGGCCTCCCCAGTCTCCTGAGATACGTCACAGGACCCAGGAGGCTGCGGGATCCATCAAAGTACAATGCAATCTTGCACATATGCAGTGGGAAGCCCGTTGTGAAACAGCAGGAAGTCACAGTCAGCTCCCACAGCAAAGCTAGGGGTGCCGTAGATCTGAAACATAGCAAGTATCGGCTCCAGTGAAGAAAGCGATGGACTCCTGGGCTTGCGTCAGTATTTGTAGCTAATGACTTAAAGTGGAAGGAAAGTCAAAACTTAAAGTAAGCTTAATCCCCCTCCCACCCCCATGCCAAGCCTATTCTACCTACCATCTGAAAGGAAAGATGTCTATACTTGCCCAATGCGAGGACGCTCCAGTCCAGTCACATGTTCAGGTTCCAGCACCGACTTCAGTGCAGAAGAGAGACAGCTGACAACAGACGCTTCATTGTAATCCTATAGGTAATGTCACCGTCCAGGCTCTGCAGACTTTGTCGGCATGCTCTTCTCTTTACTGAAGCCACCACTGCAGCGATCATGTGACTGAACTGGGCAAGTATACATAGCTTTCCTTTCATAGGGTAGATGAATATGCTGTGGGAGCAGGATTAAACTTAGTTCGGTTTTAAATTGGCTCCACTTTGTTTTTAAACCGGACCAAAGTTCCTCTTTATTAATCTATGAAAAAATAAATAAATACAAATCGCACTAGTAAACGTTGCTACGAACTTACTCTGCATGAACTGCAATGGAGGAAAAAAAAATAAATCTTAAAAGATTAATTATCAGAGGTGTGTAAAAAAAGGTCCATGTCAGAATAGCCAAAACAGGTTGGGCCAGTTCACCCTATGAACCAGTTTACAGTCAACAGATTTTTATTTAAAATGTATCCATCCAACATACTTGAGGCTGGAATCAACACTGGCCATGATCTTTTTTTCAGTGCACCAGGATGTTTGAGACAAGGCAAATGCAGTCCAGATGCGTTTCAGCATGAACGTTTTTGATGCATTCCATTCTCCCCCCTTTTCTGCAAAGATTCCTGGTTTTTTTAGCTGTAATGCGTTCATGTGTTTAATGTGTTTTGCTGCATTCCAGTGCAGTTATTTGCAGAGAAAATGCTGCATGTTTTACGTTTGTTGACTGTACTGGAACAAGAGTGTGAACTTTGCCAATGGAATCCATATAAACTACGGTCAGTGCTTTTTTTTCCTGCATCAGAAATGCAGACTGCATGTGGTGTGAACTGGCCCAATGAACTTTAAAAATGTGAGTACACCCATTTCTACAGAGGAAATATTGCAGGTTTTATGTTACATACATATACCTTCTGAAGTTTTGCGTGGTTCCATTCATTCCAAACTGCACCCTAACGCACAAGTACTGTAGGTACTAGACTCCAATCTATCCTTCCAGCCTCATGTCCAGTCGCTGGCAAATTCATGCAGGCTCCACCTTCACAACATCTCCAAAATACGTTCGTTCCTAACCCCAGACACTACTAAACAACTCATTCACTCCCTTATCTCACGACTCGACTACTGCAACTCCCTCCTCACCGGCCTACCTCATCACAGACTATCCCCGCTTCAGTCTATCCTGAACTCAGTGGGCAGACTCATCCACCTTACCAACCGCTCCATATCCGCCACCCCCCTCTGTCATTCCCTCCATTGGCTTCTGATTGCCCAAAACATAAAATTCAAACTACTGACACTGACCTACAAAGCCATTCATAATACTGCCCCAAACTACCTCACCGACCTAATATCCAAATACCACCCAAAACGTACTCTTCGATCCTCACAAGACCTCCTACTCTCCAGTTCCCTGGTCTCCTCCTCCCATGCCCGACTCCAGGTCTTGCCCCATCCTCTGGAACTCACTACCCCAATCCATCAGACTGTCATCTACCCTCCTCACCTTTAGGCGCACCCTAAAAACCCATCTCTTCAGGGAAGCCTACCCCGCCCTCACCTAACAGCCGATCTCCTCCACTCCTCCTACCACTCCATCCCACACTTCCTCCTGTACCACTATCCCCTCCCTCCTAGATTGTAAGCTCCAAGGAGCAGGGCCCTTGAACCCCTCGTGTATTGTTTTGTTCCTGTATTGTCTCATGTACTGTCCCCCACTATAATGTACAGCGCTGAGCAAACTTTTTGGCGCTATATAAATCCTATATGATAATAATAATAATAATAATAATAATAATAATGTGCTGACAGGCCTGTGCTGCATTGCACATTCCAAAATTTGTTTTGCTCCAATTTTTGCTATGTGATGCACTGGCAGCTCAATGGATTAGGTTGTCTACGCATGCGTGACAAAAATCTCAACACTGAAATGATTTCTGACATGGCGTGGTGACACCTACTGGTGACAGAACAATCATCCGCACCCTGCGCTACAATCCACTGGAGGATTAACAACATGAGTCTATGCAACACGCAGCCAAAATTCACCATTACAAAAATGCAAACAGGAGTGTGAGGAATAAAATACTAAGACTGGCCATAGATGATTTTTTTTCCAATCTGAAAAAAAAACACAAAAAAAAGGATTCCTGCCTTCACACAAGCAAAAAGCAAAGTGAATCTGCCCGTCTGGGTCAGAGTTCTAACAGCAGGCACTTTCCACTGTCAGAATACACTGATTGAATACAAGTTCTCCAGCAGACTCGATAGACCTCTTGAGTTGGAATGAGTATAAATGGATTCAAATTCATGGGGTCCCTGCTGAACTGGAGAAATTTAGATCTATGACCAAATTTAGTGCCCTGTGTCACACTGTGCCAGTGTGTTAGAATCAGCCACCGTACAAACAAGGTTTTGTTTTACTATTTTCACATGCAGCTTAGCACAAAGTATGACATGAAATGTCAGGAGAGATGCAAACAAATTATGGATCAAGGCACTTAGCTAGCTGGGTATTATTACAAAGACACCCTTAAACATAAGAGTAAATATCAGCAACCTTTGGTTTTTCACTGCTATTGAAAAACTACCTATAACTTAAAGCCGTATTAAACCCAAAAGCAAACATTTCATTGCAGCTTACCAACCCTTAGAAGGGAAGGCTGCAATAGTTTTCTTTTTTGGGCTATTTTCATGTTGGCAGTTAGTCTGGTTTTCAAAAGAACCGTCTTGCAATTCTAGCAGTTACAGGGCTGAGACAAACCATTTAGCACTGACAGGGGTGCCTTCAATGATCAGCTTTTATTCATGTAAAACCTTTATCCCAAAAGGAACTAAACTGTTTGCTGTAACTGCATAAAAAAGTGTTAGCTGGAGTTTGGTTTCAGTTTGTTAGTGTATTTAAATTTGTTGTACATCTAACTCTCCCCTCCAGCGGACAATGGATGAAGGAACACAGGCGAGCACCTTTTGGACAGCAGCAGAGTGAAGGCACTCTAATACAGGTGTGTTACTGGCCAGATCACCACATGAAAATGGAAGGGGGGAGGAAAAAAAAAAAAAAAAAAAAAACCTTAAAAAAAAAAAAACAACGAAAAAAAACAAAAAAAAAAAACAAACGAATGCTGTCACCAAATCTAATGATTGATAAACTGCAATATATTACATTTTTGGTATTGGATTTAGTACCGCTTTGCGAGTGCACATCTGATTTTCAGCCTGTTGTAGAGTTGTCATCCCATTCAAATGCGTGGGCAATCTTAAAACAAGGTCCATATAACATTAAAGTAGATCTGAATGCTCAAGGTTTTTTGCTTTCATGCATTCTATGCATGAAGGTAAATAACATACCGATCCAGCGTTGTCCACAACAGCCTCGGTCACTCCTGATTGGCTGAGGCAACAGCTGGAGCAATTGGTTCCTGCTGCTGTCAATAACAGCCAGTGAGCCAAATGAGAGGCAGGGGGTGGGGCCGAGTTGTGGCTCTGTGTGTGAACGGATACGCAAAAGAACTGGATCGACAGCATGCCTGCTCGGGTGCCCCCATAGCAAGCCACTTGCTGTGGGGGCACCCGACAGGTGGGAGGGGCCAGGAGCACCGGCAGGGGATCCGAGCTGCTCTGTGCAAAACCACTGCACACAGCAGGCAAGTATGACATGTTATTTATAAACAAACAAAACACATTTTTGTAAGCTCCTAGAAGCTAGTGTTATCCTATGTGTCCATAAACAGTATTTAAAGCTACTAGTGTTAATTCAAGCTTCAGCGTTTAGGAGCAGAAAAAATAAAAGTTGAAAGTTCCTAAAAGCTTTTTTTCCTACATATACTGTAAATACGCTAACGCTCATAAAAAGTGCTATTTTCAGCACTTTAGCTAAAAAGAAAACACTAGTGTGCTTGCAGCCTAAAACACACCACAACCGGGTCGGCTTGGTGTGAGTGGCCCCTTCCTCTGATCAATACCAGCCAACTGAAACAAGCGCCTGCAAGTCATTAAACTCATTATGAACGATTGTTCCAAGTAAATAACTCCTAAAAATCAAAGATGACTGATCTGGGGCTTGCACTTTTTAATCCTAAATGCAGTCAAAATCACAACAGAGGAGGATCTTCACAAACAGAAGAGGAATCAGCACAAGGGACACATTCTACTGCCCAAGTTACAGGCAAGTCCCTTTTGCTGATTTTGACTTCAGTATGGCTTTAATCGAAAGTCAGTAACAGCAGCCCTCATTTCTCTTCTGACACATTTCCTTTATAGAATGGTAGTTTATTTCCTTCTGCAATAAATCCAACCACTACCCCCAAGCATACATTCCACCTGTGAAATTTCCATGAAAAAAACTGTCTCACTATGAAGCCAATTATTTTGTAATCTGTAATTGAAACAGGATCCAGGGATTGGTGTTCATTCTTGATCTTTGCGGCCATGATATTCAACATGCTGTGAATCGTGTTTAAACACAGTGTGATTGGTGCAGAATTTGTGTATAGAAATCCTGACAAGGTTATTTGGGGTCGTTCACATTGGTATAACTGCTCTATCCAAAGTGTGACTTATCACTTTATTTGCCTTTATTTGTACTATTTGCGAACATGTTTGTAAAAATCTGTTTTCCAACCACATCTGAAAAATTCCCTTACAGAAAAGGAAGACAGAACAAATTTGTTGATATACAATCCACAGTACATCATCTCCCACATGAAACTAGTCAGCCGTTTAACCAGCTCCACCCCCCCCCCCCCTTCTCAAAGGAGCATAGCAATTCCTACATGTCTGATATGAGTTTATTGGTCAATAACTGCCTATACTTAGAGATACTAAACCAATTTTTTTTTTTCATTTTAGTTCAGGAAAGACAGGCTTGCTTGAAATGCTGCAACCTGCAGCACTGATCGAGCATAAGTTTTCCAACAGACTGGTTGAGAAGAGGTCAATCAGTAGATGGACTTCTGTTCAACCGTAGCGCTCATGGATTTCACGCATACATATCATTTGCGTACAGTGTTGCATGACTGAGAAATTGCCAGTTAAAGTAGAACAATGCCAAATAGCAAAAAAATGCCCTGGTCATGAAGGGAGTAAAACCTTCTGGAGGTCAAGTTGTTAATTTGGCCAGTCCCTGCTGAACCAGCTGAATTTCAATCCATGTATGGCCAAATAATTCACAGCAGCTTAAAAGGATTTTATCAAGAGAATGGGGGAGGCTACTATTGCTGATCTCTCCTTTGAGAATGGTAGTTCTTGCTGTCATGCCAATTCTTGGACCCCAGCTCTGTGGAGCCACTGACCTAGCACAAGACAAGGAATTCTGACATTTGTTATGTCCTGGATCGGATTTAAACGTACTTCAGTTACCGCCCAGCAACTAGCATTTTCTTCAAGAGGCCAGCAATGACAGCCCCCATAAAAAAAAAAAAAGAAAGGAAAAAACACCTTGCAAAACCAACAAAAGCCACTTGACTGTCCCCCAGCGCTGAGCAAACGTTTTGGCAATATTTATATAAAATCTATTTTTTTTTATTTTTTATTAAAAACAAAGCAGGGCAGAACTCTAAAACCAATAGTGTTCATAGCCAGCAACATCCACATACATTTCATAAGTATCGGTTTACCCACAGAATCTTCAATAAGGCAAAAGGTTCCTTCAGTGGAGATAAAACTTTCATAATGGGGCCTGTACCATCATGCAACAGCCCTCCACATTCCTGGAATACCAGTGTCACTTAGCTGGTAGGAGAGCTAGGTACAAACACACTAGGAGTGCAGTACAAAAAAGGAGTGAACACAGAAAACCAGAACTTTCTGCAGATCCTGAAATATTCAAGTCACCACCCTGCATACTAGGATTTCAATCAAAGATTTTCTCTTGCTGCTCAGCATATCGTCACAAGAATCTTCAAGGTTAACGACTTCTTTGAAAGTAATATTGCAAGAAAATAGAATTAGGACAAAACTAGAAAGCCAGATCTGATTTAGGCTAAGTTTACACTTACAGTTGGAAGGTTGGTAAAAACACACTGTTGAGCTAAATTTTTCCTGATCCTCCAACTGCTCTGCACTGTAATCTTCAGATATCAGTACCACCCAATGATCACAACCCATTCAGGTGAAAACAGCCAGCCCCCTGTAACTGCAATGGATATGGTGCCGTTGACTTTTAGGAGGTTAAAACAGGCAGTGAGGATGCAACATAAACGTCTCCTAACCATCTGTAAGCCTCTGAAAAGTGATCCACTGCATATCAGTCATCCGAGCCCCTAGACAATAACCATTATTGATCGTAATGCCCAATATAATTACAAACAGGATTGAGCATGACATGATTACTAGAAGGGCTCATTCACAAGAATGCACAGTCCTGTGCAGCAAGAAAAGTTTTTTACACCAGCACTTAGCAGGCAGCCCATATAAAGTGGATGAGCTCAGGATATGAAAATTAAATTCCAGGCAATGTCCATGGAAGTTGTAAACCACTGTTGTAGACACCAGTACTGCAGTGATCTCCACTAGCTTCCAGATCCTGTGCTGAGCAATTGGCCTGATGTCTTGTAAATACAGGTCAGCCACACAGCACTGGCACCATTCACAGAATGCCTTGCATTTTCTGAAAGAATGCAAAGTGTTCTCTTCGATTGGACAAAGTGGAGAGTGAGATAGCACCCATGCCAAGAGGCTGACCTCCTATGTTCATAATGCATGATGCTGGCCACTCAGCACAGGACCCAGAAGCAAGTGGAGAACTGTACCTACTTCAGGGATTTCGAGTTTGCAAAGACATTTTCAGGGTGACCATGTAAAATTACAACTGCAATGTAAACAAAAAAAAAAACAAACAATATGAAAGAGGCAATACATAAATCAATGTTTTCTAAACTAGAGTTTTGTGTCACTTTGAGGGCAGATAAACTGGAGGAAGACGCTAAAAATGTATATTAGGTCCTACAGTGCACTGCATCAGTAACTGTCAAATGCAAACCCATTCAGGCAAGCATATCTGCCCACATGACTATTCTTGCAGAAAAGGAATGTAAAATACTTACTTTTCCCACTGCTTGAAATCATTCTCCAAAATCTGCTGAGAAACCAGCACTTCCAGGGGTGCCAATCACCTGGTTTCCCTACTGTACTCAATGGTTCGTCCATGTTCCTCCTATCAACCTCCAAGTCACTACAGGACACAGGGATAGACCGAGAATTGCCCGTCAATGTGGGCAGCAGGAGAGGCAAGTACTTCCTTCTATACATGGCGTTTTGTGGCCATTTTGTTTTCTGACCAAGTCACAGTTTATAGAACTACTGGTATAGCCTGACTTGTCTTTAGACATGGCCGTAATTACGGCAATTAATCCATAACCCCTGGTTCACATAAGCAGCTGTGCGGGCCACAATTTGCATGGGCATGAGAGCCCAGTAATTTGAATGGACTCGAGTGCCCCGTGAGCCCATTCATTTGAATGGACTCGCATGGCCCGTGACATGCAGGGAAGAAGCCATTGCACATCTTCTGAAACCACTTTGCACACCATTGGTCACTACGTAGTGACATAGTGTATCACTGTTATAATCACTTCATTTATTGATGTGTAAACACCTCATCACTGGGGCCACCCATTTATTAAGGTGCTATATTTTATGGTGTATATGTGCAAATAGTCTTGATAAGAATGACACGTTTCATATGATATCACTAAGTCACTTTGTTATATATTGTGCTTTGCTATTTTATGGTTTATGATCTTATTGGTTTGTTTTTATTCAGGCATTGGGATTTGTTTTACCCTCATCACCACACATCTGCACTTTGTTCCATCAGCCTTTATGAACAACAAATTCATAGGAAAGGCTGCTGAATTTATCCTGGACACAACCTGTAATGCTAACAATCACAAGACAATGATTACAGGATTTCAGTCTATGAGCATCACCTGGCACCTGCAGGGTCTGTGTACTTAATTTAACAAAAACACCCCCTCCCTCCTCTCCACTGCTTGACACCATATGCTGTGATGTGCTTCTGTAATATATGACAGCCCTGTGTTAATTGATGAGCTTTTAGCAAGCAGCTGTCATGACAGGGAATAGGACTCCATCAGAAGCATTGTGTCACGTGAAGGACTAGGAGAACAAATTTCAGAATTGTCAGTAGGACACCTGCGTGTCCTACTTGGCTATAGATGAAAATACGTTCCTCATAAAAGAGCAGAACAGAGGTTGCTCTACTCCTCACTCAATATCAAGAAACCTTTGAAATCACTACGCTTTTGGTATAGATGACAAATGCAATCCGCAACAATAAAAAAGGTAAAAAATTAAAAAAGTTGGAGCATTAAAATGAAATGCAGCACACTATGTCAAAACGCCAATTTATTTTCCCCACAACAGTGTTACCCTTTAAAGAATAAGTTCACCTTTAGGCTCAGTTCACACTAGATTTGTCAGCCGGCATCAGACAGGTGTTTGGGAAGAGTTTTTAACGCTTCTCAAACGCCTATGAAAATTCTGCACATGGCAGCACACAGTGCTGTTCACACTGAAGCAAAACTGACGCCTCGTGTAGAGTCAGGAGTTGAAGCCTCCCATTCAAGTCTATGGCACCGCTCCGCAAACACCTAGCAGGCATTTGCGGTACGGTTGCGAGGCGGTTGTGGAGTGTTAATACCATTTAACGTCATTATAGGCTTTTGTGGTGCGTATTAACGCTTGGCAAACGCCTATCAACCGCCTCAAAACTACGCATGAGGCGTTTGGGGAGCATTTGAGGAGCGTCAAAAACGCTTCCCAAACACCTAACGCCTGTCAAACGCTATAGGGGCATTTGGCAAGAGTTAGAAATAAAGTCAAGTGTGAACGAGCCCTTAGGAGCACGTAACAACCATTTTTAGGGTGTAACATGCTCCTACACACCCCCCGACCTCTCTGACAGCGGATCTTCTCCCTGCACCAGCTCTCACAATTTGAAAAGACTGTGGCCGTGCAGGACTCCGCTCACAGGGATGTGTCATTCATTCACAGTTTTCTATGAATGAGTAGGCTACTTGTACCGTCAGGCATTGCAGCCAACGGTTTGTAGTTCTCAAACTGAGGACACTGGTGAACGCTCTCGTAGTTAGTTGATTCTCCCTGCCATCCAGTGAGGTATAGGCAGAAAGCTTATTGAGAGTCTGCAGGATCCAGGCATTGCACCAGCGATCTGCTGATCGCTGGTGCAAGGTTTTACAACATGCAATGTAAACAAAATTATAAAATGCACATTGTTTACCTGCAAAAAGATGTGCCTTTTACATTATTGTATCCAAAAGATGCACTTAGCCTTTAAAGCAGTAGTAAAGTCTATAAAAAAAAATAAAAAATTCATAAAATAGTCCCCTGCTTGTTGAGGTCATAATGTGCTAGCATGCATTACATACTAGCACACTATGACACTTACCTGTAAAACAGATCCCATCAACGGCACATTGTCACCACTGTCAGAGCTTCCATCTTCATCTGGTCTTCCTTCTGGGTTTGCGTGCTGCCGCCATTTGATTGGCCAGCACACTTGATTGTACTGTTCATTAACACAGTGCACATGTGCTGGTGATGTCACCAGCTACAAATGTGAATATCTCCTAAATGGTGCACGTTTAGGAGATAAATCACTGTACCTACAGATAAGCCTTCTTGTAGGCACACATGAAAAAGCAGACTTTATTACAGCTTTAATAAAAAGAAAAAAAAAACAAAAAAAAACAAAGCCTAACCTAATTTCTCCGACACTGGTATTCTGCCTTGTGTGTACGGGATTGCGCTGCAACAATAAGAGTAGGAAATATTCTGATAAAGAATATAAAGTGGAGTGCGTTCCTCAAGGGGACAGACCGGTGGCAAAAAGTATGCAAGTGTGTAGGTTGATCTTGTTCTGGTGCTAGGCTACTACCTCTCCAATCATGACAAATTGTTCAAAGACTTTCGGATGTGTAATGAGAAGTCAGTACATGATCTCCAAAGCAGTCAGTACATTTAGAATGAAGAATTTTTATAGTGAGGGGGTAATTTACCATTTTATTCTTGGATCCCTTATTTAACAGCTTGTAGGTAGGGCCCAAAAGTACGTTGGCACAACATTTCACTCCTGGGTACCACTAACAGGCGATTGCCCTAATTTCTGTGTTAGTGCAAGTCCCCACTCCCATAGGGAGCAATTAAAGTGCACTATTCAATGCCACGTGTCTAGTAGATTTTCAAAGCTTTACTTCAGAAACTGTAGTGCAGACAAGTTCACACAATTCCAGCAACAGTTGATAATACCTTCACCAGGGCAGGCGTACATCATCCTGTCCTACAACTAGCAAGGGAATACCTCTTACCTCAAGTGCTATAGAACTGTGAACTCCAGACCTGGACTCCTCTCTAGCCCACATCTCCACACAATTGCCCTCTTGCTTAGATACACTTATAACAGAGCGCCACTTAGTGGCCAAACTGGGAATTGCACTCTTAGTGTTACACCCCACCTTGAACCTGGAAACTCAATGTGTTAGTTACCTGGAAAGGTAACGAACACACAAAACATATCTGCAGAACATAACTTCCATCAATGGTGATTATTAGGGATGCGCCATTGATGCACTGCATTAGTATGCATCATATGATTATACTGACAGCCGGCACTGCCGCGATAATTATTATACAGGATTTATATACCGCCAACAGTTTGCTCAGCGCTTTACAATATAAAGGAAGACAATACAGCAACAATACAAGAGGATTAGGTGGGCCCTGCTCCTTGGCGCTTACAATCTAAGAGGAAGGGGCTAGTGGTACAAAAGGTAATAACTGTGGGGGATGGACTGCTAGGAAGAATTGAAGATTCTGTTAGCTGCAGGCAGGATAGGCTTCCCTTAAGAGACAGGTTTTCAGAGATCGCCTAAAAGTGGGTAGAGTAGGTGATAGTCTGATAGAATGGAGAATGGGGTAGAGAGTTCCAGAGGATGGGGGGAAGCTCTGGAGAAGTCCTGGAGATGAGCATGGGAGGAGGAGACAAGGGAGCTAGAGAGCAAGAAGTCATGGGAGGAGCGGAGAGGACGGTTTGGGTGATATTTGGAGACAAGATTGGTGATGTAATTTGGGGCAAAGATTATAAATGGTTTTATATGTTACGGTTTTGAATTTTATTAGTTGGGCAATGGGAAGCCAGTGGAGGGATTCGCAGAGAGGAATGGCAGATATGGAACGGTTAGTAAGGTGGATGAGTCTTGCAGCAGCAATAATGATAGACTGAAGAGGGGATAGCCTGCGATGAGGTAGGCCAATGAGGGAGTTACAATAGTCAAGACGAGAGATAACAAAGGAGTGAATAAGTTGCTTAGTAGTTTCAGAGGTTAAGAACGGGCGTATCTTGGAGATGTTGTGGAGGTGAGGTCTACAAGATTTGGACAGCAATTGGATTTGGGGCTGAATGGACAGATGGGAGTCTAGGATTACACCTAGTACCCTGGCATGAGGGGAGGGACTGATGGTTGTGTTATTGATCTTGATGGAGAAGTCAGGGGAGAGGGCACGGGCTGGAGGGAATAGTATGAGCTCAGTTTTAGAAAGATTAAGTTTGAGGAAGTGGAGTGACATCCATGCCGATAGGTCACTTAGTAGGTTAAGAATGCGAGAGGAGACTGAAGGGGTGAGGTGAGGAGTAGAAGGATAGATGTGTGCCATCAGCATAGAGATGATACTTGAAGCCATGGGAGTTTATCAAGTGACCAAGGGAGGAGGTATAGATGGAGAAAAGAAAGGTTCCAAGGACAGAACCTCAAGGGACCCCTACAGAAAGAGGAAGTGGAGAGGAGGAGACAGAGTTATAAGTAACGCTGAAGAAGCGCTGTGATAAGCAGGAGGAGAACCAAGAAAGAGCAGAGTCTCGGAGGCCAAGAGAGTGGAGTTTTTTTTTTTTGAGGAGGAGAGCATGGTCAACAGTATCAAAAGCTGCAGAGAGGTCAAGTAGTAAGAGTATGGAGTAATGGCCATTGGTTTTAGCAGTTAGAAGATTAGTGAGTTTTAGCAGGGCAGTTTCAGTGGAGTGTAGTGAGCGAAAGCCAGACTGTAAATGTTTAAGAAGGTTGTCAGTGTTAGGAGCTCAGGCGATTGTAGAATAAGCGTTCTAAGAGTTTAGAGGTGAACGGGAGCAGGGAGATGGGTCTTAAGTGGTTCAGGTTGGTGGGGTTCAGCAAGGGTTTTTTTTAAGTATGGGAGTGATGTGTGCATGCTTCAGAGGTGCGGGGAGGCACAGTTAGAGAGGGAGAGATTGAAGATGTGAGTGAGGGAGCATAGGACAGAAGAAGAGGGTGACTGCAGTAGTTGAGAAGGGACAGCATCCAGGGGGCACATGGTGAGACGGGCTTCTGAGAAAACTTTAGTGACCTCTTCAGTAGTAGTAAGGTCAAAAGAGGAAAGTGTTGACAGAGGTTTAGTACAAGGTATGCTAAGTGGGATAGATGTCTGCAGTGGAAATGCCCCTATGAACTGCATTAATCTTGTTTTTTAAATGATTTGCAATCTCATAAGCAGTGAGTGAGGTACTGGGTGGAGGTGGAGAAAGTAGAGAATTAAAAGTAGAAAAGCGACAAGGACTGGATGACAATGTATTAATAAGAGTGACAAAGTAGGCTTGTATTGCAGCATGGAGGGAGGAATTGTATGTTAAGAAAGCAGATTTATATAGGGTGAAGGCTTGCTGAGATTTGGTTTTACACCACAATCGCTCCAGTGCATGAATATGTCTCTTAAGATTTCTGGTGTCATCAGTCTGCCACGGTTGTAATGGTAGGGCCCGATACTTCGTGTAGTTAGAGGAGCAAGCGAATCTAGTTTGGATGAAAGCTAACTGTTGTAGACAGCAGTGGCCAGGTCAGGGGAGAGATTCTGTCATAGTGGCAGGGAGTGCTAGGTTCACCTTTAGGAACATGTTACATCTGGTTTAAGGATGGGTCGTGTCATTCGCTCACAGAATTCAGTGAACTGAAAACTAAAAGTACAGATAGCCTTTTCGGCTTTTGCCTTGTAGTTCTCAATGAACTACCACGGTGCTGTTGAGCACTGGGGTAGTTAATGGATTCTTCCTTCCAGTGTGTATCTGCTTGTCTGTACGAGGTACAAACACACAGATACACTGACAAGCCTGCAGGAGTCTGCTGCGTAAATTGACATAACGACAAATTAATTAGTTGCTATGTTCTCACACGGTGCCTGGTGTACCCAAAAACAGCTCCAGCCTTCAACACCTGCCTCCCCACCAGAAATTGTAATATCTGCATGTTGGACAAAAACCCAAATATTTCCTCCCCCTTCGCAAACTGACAACTGTCAGCTCAAAACAATGACATCGAGAGAGATGGGCACAGATATCACAACGCAGGCAAGCCACAGGAACATACTGGTTTTAATGGGTTAATTTTCCTTCTATCAGCAAATATATAGTCTGTTCTATATTTTTGTCTTAATATTCAAATCAAACTAACCCATACATGTCTCCATGCGTTTTGTTGACAAATCTCTTTAAACTCCCAAAGCATTTCTTGCCACAGCCATCTTGCGTAAAGGCAGATGATTCAAGTAGCATTTACTTCCTGGAATCCATCTGCCCTTCACCCAGGCATGCAGGCAGGAGGGTGTGCTTAGCTGAGAAAATTCCTCCTCCGGAACGAAAAAAAAAAAAAAAAAAAAGCACATGAAGACTCCTGGGATGTATGACATTTTGGTCTAGGTCAGAAACCCAGAAGCAACTGAAGAAATTTAAAAAATAGTTTAAAATATATAGTACACCTTCCTATCCATTTACTAATGCTAGTAGCATAAAGAACATAGTTCATGTTGGTTGAGACACTTTAAAATTAACCCCGTTTTCAATACATACATTATTTTTGACTCTATGACATCACTATGTTCTTAACTTCTCTACGCAATTACAGGCAGATCATGGTTGATGAGATGGCAGGGTGCTGCCAGAAAACATCACTGCCCCCTCTGCCTCAGTACTCAAGAGCCCTCAATCCAGATCCAAGCAGTGGACTGGATCTTGGGAGAAGTTATACAAAAATCTAAATACCTTGAGGGGTGGTAGAGTGGGCATTCCTAGGCAGGCGGCATTCACATGCAGACTGTCCTAGGCAACACCCACATCCATGACTCAAGAAACTAAAATACAGTGAATGAATTGAAAAGGGACAGGCCAGGGACAGTCAGGCTGGGGAGGAAATGACTAGATGATGCTGGACATTCTTTAGACAAAAAATTAAGCAGGCTCACTCTGACATGCTGCAGCTTCTAATGCACACTGGGAAAAAAATATCATGGTGTGCAGTAAAATAAAAGTAAGCAATACGAGAACAAGAGAGGAGCCTGTAAAACTGTGCAAGAATGAGGGGAAGGATGGAGTTCAGCAATCTATACAGTCATGTGCAGGCTGCATAGTGCTGGACCCTATTTCTGGGCGAGATTGCTCCAGGCCTATCCTGTAAACATTTAGATCTCATAATACACAGCTGCACAGATCAGGGATGTTGAATTCCTATCACCTGATGCCTGGGACTTGTAGGTCCGGGCACCGGGTAGGTAGTTTTTTTTTTTACGTTTAGCCCTGCTGCTGCTCACCTGTCAGGTAGAAGCATTTGGGCAGTAGCACGAATGCTTCCACACAGTGCCAGCCCCCCCCCTCCCCTCCCCTCCAGTGAGTACCTCCCCCCCGCCCTAGGTTCCTTGTCAGAGGGTAATGGTTAAGAATAAGCAGATTTAAAAAAAAAAAAAAAAAAAAAAAAAAAAAAAAAGTATTATCTTTCACACTCCAGGAAGTAATCCAAGTTCCTGTTGTAAAGATGGTTCAAGCCTTTCTCCAGATGTACATAAAATCGGCAGCAGTTTGCACACAATACTAACCCCTCAGCCATCATACCATATGACTGCAAATATCCTGCTTCCTGTCATCACAGAGCAGACTTTTTTTTTAAATTTGACCAAATGCTGCAAAAATGCAAAACATCCCATAGTTTTACACTGTACATCACATTTGCACAGTAAAAAGAAAACAAATGGTAAAAAGTGATCCTATTTAGATCGATGGTATTCCTCCTTCCACATCACAATGGAGTCCCGGAACAGGAAGATGAACAGATCATTCAGGCAGCCTTGTTTAAACACACATTGAGGAAGCACAGAACAAGACTGGATCGTCCCGTTCTCACACAGTCTGGCACGCTGGATGTCTGATGTGTCACATTCTTGTATAACAAAAGGGGCGGATGAGCTGGGAACCTGCTGCTCAGACTGGAAGTGATGTGGATATCCGAGTGGGTGTGGGACAAGTTCGACAAGCAACGTTGGGAGAAAATCCTAGTGTGCCCGATCAGCTGACATTCACAGAACGATAATATCTGAGCTAAACACGACTCCAGGCCTCACAGGTCTATGACAACATGGGATCTGCATCAACACTCAGCCAGGAGAAGAGAACATAATCAGTCTAAGTCTAACTACACAGTAACATTTCTCTAGCCCAGCCTAAGGACTGAGTGAGTGAAATGAGTAGCAGAAGCCAGCCAAGGATGGTATTCTGACAACCAGTACCCACAGCTATCTGAATACCCAAATGGTGACTTCATCTAATTGGCGGATTTCCATCCAGCCTCTTCAATATAAATGAATTGAAATGTTGACTTGAGCTGGCTGGTGCCCAAATTAACACACCCAAAAGCCAAGCCACCTACCCACCCATGACAGCCTTAAAGCAGAACTTCACTCAAAGTGAAGTTCCATTGGTTTGCACCCTACCCCTTGCCTGTAACTTAATTACAAGGTTTTATTTTTTTCATCCACACCCGCTCCCACTATCCTTACCTAGGCAAGAAAGGCATCCTGTGCTGACAAAGCACATGCGCAACAGGGAGCAGCCAGATGTGGTTTCTCAGAAAACCAGAGCTGTCTCCCACAGTCAAAATGGTGGCAGCGAGTACCTGCAGTGATAATTAGAACCAGCTGTGGGAAAACCGCACTGGACTCCAGGCACTGGTAAATACCTGATTTTTAAACATTAGATGCTTCAATATTTGTAGCTGCTGACTTATAAAAAACAAACAGAAGTTCCTCTAACATTGTGCTGCTGACATTAATTCAATGAAGCTTCCACATGTGAAAAATCTGGGTTCTCTCATATAAAAGGCAATATCAATATACATCACTGAAAACTGAACAGCCATGGCAGCCGCCTTTCAACTCCCAAGCTAAAACCATCTTACAGGCTTGCTAACACTGTCCACATGCTAAATGCTCAGTTTTAGCGTGCAGACAGTGGTTAATTTTCAGCTTCAGTGAACCACCATGAGGGGGCAGTGTGATGGGCATTTCAGCCCATCACACTAGTTTACCTTTTTTTTGCCAACTTTATTGGAAGAGCGCAAAATTACATTTCAGTCATGTCTCTGCACAGCAGCATGGTGCATTGCAGTGAAAATGGAGCACATATAGAATAATTCTTATCTATATGACCTAATAGTGACTGTCATTATGAGGAGCAGCAAACTACGGGGTTCGTTTACCAAAACTGGAGTGCAAAATCTGGTGCAGCTCTGCACAGAAACCAATCAGCTTCCAGGCTTTGTCAAAGCTTGATTGAACAAGCTGAAGTTAGAAGCTGATTGGCTACCGTGCACAGCTGCACCAGATTGCACACTCCAGCTTTTGTAAATCTCCCTCTATATGGGAACAAGCCCTCACACAACACCAATGTATTGGAGCACCTGGAGGATAAATCACTTGTCACTGGGGTAACAGCACCAACGTTGTCACAAAGACACGGACATTACATCAGTAGTTTTGTTGAAATCAATAAAAAGAGTAGAAATCTCCTTCATCGCAGCCTGTGTGGGTGATGGCGCCACTGAGCAGGCCAATATCTTCACCTACTTTGTCCTAATGAGAATAGTAGGATGTCTGACTCTTAACGAGTGGAAATCACACCTGTGCTCACCTTCTAACCCTACAACAAACATCTAGAGGACCGACTACAGACCCCACTAAAAACTCACTGGCCCACCTATCACATTTCCTTTTCAGTTCTCTGAGATAATTGAGCAAGCAATCCGATTGGTCACAATGGCTCCTCTGTATCTCAAGCTTTCATTGGTTAGCGCCGTAGTTTACGGAACAAAATAAAGGAAAGTGCACCTGTCTTGTGTCCCTGACATACGTGTTCTAACAGTGCAAGGGGGATGCCTTTTCAGGGTTTTGTCTGATGCATTTTGTCAAAGCACCTTTCTCAGTATGAGGTCATTTTTAAATAAAGTTTTATTGAAGATTGCTCACAAGGTCGGGTCCTCTAATACTGCATCCAAGTTTTAACATATCAGATAGGGTCACCCTTCCCACAGATATATGGAATCTAGAAGACGAGGTCCCCATCTGATGATGATGTGTCTGGATGAGGTCACCTATCTGACATCTAGGAAACTTACCCAGAAATAGGAGACATGGCGTTCACACAGCAGGATGAGGATCCATATGTACATAGCAGTCAGTGATATGCAGGAAAATGAGATTTATAGATGTGTCCCCGGACAGAAATAAGGATCCTAATCATATAAATAGAACTCCCCACCAAATGTAGGTGTGAGAAAGTGTGTGGCCCCCCTCCATGCAGACGTTTATGAGCGAGTGTGAGTGCGCCCCCCTCCATGTATGGACGAGTGTGCGCGCGCCCCCCTCCATGTATGGACGAGTGTGCGCGCGCCCCCCTCCATGTATGGACGAGTGTGCGCGCGCCCCCCTCCATGTATGGACGAGTGTGCGCGCGCCCCCCTCCATGTATGGACGAGTATGAACAAGTGTGTGCCCCCACTCTATGTAGATGTGTTTGTGTGTGCCCCCCTCCAAGTAGACGTGTGTGTGCCCCCCTCCATGTAGACGTGTGTGTGCCCCCCTCCATGTAGACGTGTGTGTGTGCCCCCCCTCCATGTAGACGTGTGCCCCCCTCCATGTAGATGTGGGGGTCTGTGCGCCCCCTTTCCCCCGTCCCTCAGCTGGGTGTCAGCACTGTGCACAGGCCCCGACCACTCACCCATCAGAATTCGCATCTGTTTCTTGCCGAAGAGCCGGGAGAAGAGGGAGGAGATGGTGAGGCCCATGCTGGCGGCTCGGTGCTGTCAGTCCGCTCTGTGCTGTGCTCTGAGCCCGGCGGATACTCGTCTCTCTGCCACGTCACGCTCAGCCCCGGCAGCGCTTCCAACGCGGACCAAATGACGTCACGAGCGCCACATCCCGAGCTGCACCGGAAGTGGGGGAAGGGAGGGGCGCGGTCTGTTCCACGTGACGCCTGGGTCACCCCGTGGGCGTTGCAAATAGATTTGGGCGCTCTACTGCTCGGCACGAAGAAGGCGGGGCGTTCGGAGTGTGACGTTATCAGGACTACCTGTGCTCCGCACTACACAGGAAGACGCGTCTTGTCTTCCTTTCACAGAAACAAGTTCAAAGCCACATTATTGCAACTCTGTAACTGGTCACAGATCATTAACCACTGCAGTACCGGGACAGTTCTGCGCTTCTCTTGTACATGTAGAATTGGTTTGCTAGAAAATGACTTACAACCGGCACTTGTTTTATATATATATATATCAAAAAATTAAACTTTTTTTTATCAGAGTCTAGCATGAAGTCAAACTCCTGGCATCTGGTCAGTTAAGTAGCAGAGAGGGGATTGATCATTTTTACCTGCTTTGGTGTTAATGAAATTAACAGGTACACTAGATGGGCAACAATGAGACAACCCCCAAAAGAGGAATAGGTTTACAGGTGGAGGCCACTGATATTATTTCCCTACTCATCCTTTCTGACTGTTTTTCACTAGTTTTGTATTTGGTTAGGGTCAGTATCACTACTGGTAGCATGAGGTGATACCTGGACCCTACAGAGGTTGCACAGGCAGTCTAACTCCTCCAGGATGGCACATCAATACATGCCATTGGCAGGACGTTTGCTGTGTCTCCCAGCACAGTCTCAAGAGCACGGAGGAGATTCCAGGAAACAAGCAGTTACTCTAGGAGAGCTGGACAGGGCCGTAGAAGATCCTTAACCCATCAGCAGGACCGGTATCTGCTCCTTTGTGCAAGGAGGAACAGGATGAGCACTGCCAGAGCCCTACAAAATGACTTCCAGCAGGCCACTGATGTGAACGTCTCTGACCAAACAATCAGAAACAGACTTCATGAGGGTAGCCTGGGGCCCTGTAGTGGGCCCTGTGCTCACTGCCCGGCCACCATAGAGCTCAATTGGCATTTACCATTGAATACCAAAATTGGCAGGTTTGCCACTGGCGCCCTGTGCTTTTCACAGATGAGAGGAGGTTCACCCTGAGCACATGTGACAGACGTGAAAGGGTCTGGAGAAGCCGTCGACATCATTCTGCTGCCTGTAACATCGTTCATCATGACCGTTTTGGTGGTGGGTCAGTGATGGTCTGGGGAGACATATCCATGGAGGAATGCACAGACCTATACAGGCTAGACTGGGTGTCGGCAACCCGTGGCTCCAGAGCCGCATGCGGCTCTTTTTCACCTTTGCTGCGGCTCCGGAGCACACTGCCCAGCAGGTGACAGGCAATAGGGTTGCCGTACCTCAGTGGTCGGCAAGCCGCGGCTCTTTACTCATTTTAATGCGGCTCTTCTGTGTGCCGGGCGCCTGCTCCCCTCCCTCCTCTCGGGCGGCCGCCCCAAAAGTCAGGACTCTGCAGCTAGCCCAGCAATGGGCAAACTACGGCCCGGCGGACCTTTTAAGCCGGCCCGCGGAGCATGGCAAACATTGGCTGTCAGGATGTAGGCGGGGCAGCGTGACGAACTCCTCTCCTCTCACAGTCTGCCCTGAAGACCGGAACGGCACGCGAACACGGCGAGAGGAACGCGCGGAGCAAAGGTAAGTGAATTGACACAATATGGGGAATGAATTACTATAGGGGGGATGAATTACTATGGGGGATGAATTACTATATGGGGGATGAATTACTATGGGGGATGAATTACTCTATGGGGGATGAATTACTATATGGGGGATGAATTACTATGGGGAATGAATTTTCAGTTTTAAAAATGTGGCTCTCAAAATAAATTTCAATCGTGGTTTTGGCGAGATTTGGCTCAGTTGAAAAAAAAGGTTGCCCACCACTGGGCTAGACAATGGCACCCTGACTGTCATTAGATATCAGGATGAAATCCTTGAACTCATTGTCAGACCATACGCTGGTGCAGTGGGTTCCTCCTGGTGCACGACAATGCCCGGTCTCATGTGGCGAGAGTATGTAGGCAGTTCCTGGAGGATGAAGGAATTGATACCAGTTAGCTCGCCTGAGCTAAATCCAATAGAACACCTCTGGGATATCATGTTTCCAGGGGTGTAGATAAGGGGGGGTCTGAACCCCCCCCAGAGGAGAGTTGCCAACCATACCTGCAGCCCTCGAAATTTCCACTCAACCGCAAGTAGAAATAAGGTGGGGGCGGCGAGCAGTTTCGGGACTAGGGGTGGGAGGGATGGCGGTGGGAGCAGTGATAAGCAGCAATCTCCTGTATGGCTTTCAATAAAGCAGCTGGAAGCTGGAGGAGGGAGAGGAGGAGAATCGGCTTCCAGCTGCTTTATTGAAAGCCATACAGGAGATCGCTGCTCGTCACTGCCCCAACTGCTGCACAGAATATACCTAACGCTTCAGTTTTCTTTCTGGCCTCCCCTTTCCCTCCTGCTTTCTTTTCATTGCCAAGCCCCTCCCTCCATCCTCCACACCAATAGGAGAAGAGGGGAGAGATGCTGGATCTGCTCTACCATCCCCTGTGCCCATCCACTCCAGTCCGTGCAGCTCCAGAGGATGTGTGGGCTGGAAACTGAACACAGCAGCCAACAGGTCTGATGCCTCTGAGTCATGGTGAGTCTCATCTACCTTCCTTCCACCCACCCCTCCTTTCCTCTCTTCCAACCACCCTTTCTTCCTTCCACCCACCCCCCCCTAACTTCCATCCACACCTTCCTTGCATGTTTCGGTGCATCCTGGAGCTCAGTGATGCCCTGGTCCAGATCTGGGAGGAAATACCCCAGGACACCATCCGTCATCTCATTAGGAACATGCCCCAACATTGTCAGGCATGCATACAAGCACGTGGGGGCCATACAAACTACTGAGTACCATTTTGAGTTGCTGCAATGATATTTCAGCAAAGTGTACGAGCCTGCAGCATCATTTTTCACTTTGATTTTCGGGGTGTCTTTGAATTCAGCCCTCTGTAGGTTGATAATTTTCATTTCCATCAAATGATGGGGCATCCTTCACGTTCCTAACACATTACTCCCTCCATATCAGTAAAAGGGGGGGGGGGTGTGTGTGCGTGCGTGCGTGCGTGCGTAGAGATAGAGGTCCTAGAGAATAAAATGGTAGGTTATGCAATTTTTTTTTTTATATCACACCATGTTTGCACAGTGGCTTATCAAACACAATTGTTTTGGAAAAAAATACACTTTAATAAATTTTAATGCGCACAAACGCAATATAATACCCAATTAGGTACCATATAAAAGATGATGGTACACCGAGTAAATAGATACCTAACGTGTCACACTTTAATATTTTTAAAATGTTAAAATTACACCCATGTAATGGAGACAAACTGAAGTACTTAAAAATCTCCATAGGCGACACTTTAAAAGCCTTTACAGGTTACCAATTTAGAGTGATACAGGAGGTCTGGTGTTAGAATTATTACTCTTGCCATAATGTTTGCAGAGATACCTCAGGTGTGGTGCGAACACTGGTTACTGTAAGGCTGAATGATGACGTCCAAATATTTGATCTCCTTGGGTAAAGTCTTATCTCCCTGCAAAGTTTAACAAATCATTACAAGACTACATCGTCAATGGCATCACTTCCACATACGCGGTCCTTCACAGAATAGTTACGTTTAGTTAAATTCGTGTAATTCATTTTCAGAATTCATTTAATTTTGTTTATTCGGTTTTTTAATTAAATTTGACCGAATCGAAAAATATCAACGGCATTCAAATTTTAATTCATTGTATTCAAACTTTGAATTTTGGAAGACAGTTATATTCTATTCTAATCTATTAGTTTATATTCTATTCTTTTCTATTTTTAATTTATTCTTTTCAAATTTCAGAAAATGATTATATTCTACTGTATTTTATTCTATTCTTTTCTATTCAAATTTATTCTATTTGAAAGATGGTTGTCTTCTATTTTATGCCATTCTATTATTGTTTTCTATTCTATTCAAATGTATTCTATTCAAATTTCATAAGATGGTTATATTTTATTCTATACTATTGCTTTTTCTATTCTATTTTTATTTTCTATTCTCTTCTTTTCCATTCTATTCTATTTGAATTCAGATGTATTCTATTTGAAATTCGAAATACAATTATTTTCTATTCTATTCTTTTCTCTATTCTATTCTTTTCTATGGTTTTAATTTCTGTTCTATTCTGTTCCTTTATTTTCTATTCTATTCTTTTATGTTCTATTCTGTTTTAGAATCCCATTAGAGTCAAAATATGGAATCCACAACACAAATCAATGGGTCCATCCTTTTGTCAATGGGCCAGGCTGCTAGTGGTGAAATGTTGTGGGGAAAGTTGTCCTGGTGCACATTAGGTCTCAGAATCCTAACTGAGCATAATTTAAATGACACATACTACCCAAGTTTTGTTGCTGAAACATCATAATGGCCCGTGTCAATGGGCTTTTGTTCACTTCAAACAAGTTGTGAATTCCCATACAAGCCAACATGAAGCATGTCAAATTCAGGTCAGAAGGAGGTGGGTCCAATGGAACGATCAATGAACTCTGCCATCAGTTAGAGTTGTTTTTGAGATCATTCAAAGTAATTGCCATTGACACAGGCCCCAAGTACAACCAGGCTTTGCTTTCTGCTGGGATTCTTAATCAGCGTTTTTTTTTTCAGTGGTAATATGGGGGAACTTAGTTCCAGCACCGAGTGTATGTAATGGCAAGGGGTGGGGTGTCCTGGGGGGTCTTTTGTTGCGTTGCTGAGGGATCTGTCATCACTAGGGGGATCTGTTATTGCTGGCTGCTAGAGATTCTATTGATGCTGCCTGCTGGGAGATCTATTGTTACGGGGTAGGCATTTTGTTGTGGGGGGGGGGGGGTCTGTGACAATTGTGTTCATAGAGACCTGGACACTGACAGCCATTTGGCTAGGTCGCAGCCATTTTGATTCTCCCTCCTCCCTTTTGAATGGAATGTAAGTCTGTAAGCGAATGGGGGTCAACGGTGCATATGCACAGCTGGATAAGCTCCATGGCTGTAAACCCCTAATTAGTCTGGTTCCAGAAGGTCTGCTGGAAAAACCACTTTCTTCTGCCCGGTCGTAAAACCATAACTCAGTTGGTCATGACCTGTTAAGCCATTAGAGCAGAGTGTCCCATACAACGTACATTCCACATGAGTAATTTTTCATACAAATTCATAAACTTCAGCAGGAACTAGGCACATTAATATGAAGTATATATTCGGATAGGTCACTTTAACCTCCCTAGCGGTCTGATTATGTCCATATTTCTGTGCTCAAAGTGGTAAATTTTTTTGCATGGAAATATGTATTTTTTAATTGTAGGCCTGTAATTTTTAGGAATAACTCACTGAAATCTGTCCGAACAAGAGTCTAGTAAACATCCCGGGTAGGATAAAACTTTAAACACGAAATCATAAATTATAATTTAATAAATAATCATAAAAATTGTTTAATAGTAATAAAATTCAATAATATAATCAAACCAAAAACACTGAAATTTAAAATACAGCGCCAAGTTCGCACATCACTGAGCAAAGTCGCAAAATTGTTTTCAGTGTCTGATGACGAATTTCCCCACAAATCATTATCACTCAATTCTGCAAGTTGTTCTAATTTACTATCGCTGTTCTCTAGCTGGTCTAAAACTGCTTTTGACCTAAAGGGACGCTTTTTGGACGCCATGGACGTTTCTCAGTTTCCAGGCAGAAAGAACAGTAAAAATGCAGGCAGGGCACAGGACAAAATGTATGTGAAATGCTTTGATACAGTAATGTTTTACTATGTGATTTTAGTGAATGTCACTTTTTGTCATTTTCAAATTTCCCGCTGTTCCGTCCCCCGTACGTCCTGACGCTCACAGGGGACGGAACACAGATGACAGATGCATGCATCTGCTGGATTACATTGCCGGGGACACTGCAGGAGGGACATCGCGGGAGCGCAGGACAAGGTAAGTGATCGAGGGATCGCGGAGCAGCACTGCATGGTAAGCCCGAGTGTAGCTCGGGGTTACCTCTTGTGGTACTGAAACTTTACCCCGAGCTACACTCGGGAATACCGCCAGGGAGGTTAATATGAGTCATATGACACTTTACATCCCTATGTAGCGCCTACAAGAGGGTAGAAAGCAATTTATTTTATCCAGAGTGACAGGATATGCTAAAGTTTGGTATCTGTGCGAGCGGAATATAATTCTAAATATTAATCTGCCAGTTGCTAGGATGCTACCTGTACCTATTGAAGGTTATTGACCGTAGTATGAACTTGTAAGGGATTTGGTTCTAACCTTGGTCACCGCCTAACACCCATCCCCAAATGGGGTAATTGGCTATTTGTTCTCAGGAGACACCCCTTTGAGATAATAGAAAAAGACTGACAGCCTGGAGAAAAGGTAGCTCTCCCTTTAACATCAATCAGGAACCATCTTGAGAGCAAAGGCAACCTTTTGTTCGGATGATTGGACTCTGCTCAAACCAAGGACTTTCGCAAGTATTCTGCCTTCTGAAACTTTTTTCTTTTATTTCTCTGTTGTTTTATTACTCTCTTATATATATATATATATATATATATATATATATATGTTACATCTTTTTCTGTAAATATTTTAATTGCACCATTTTGACCTTTTTCGTAATAAATCTTATTTTCTGAAAAGTGTTGAACTGTCTCTAAAGCTTTTAATACAAACTAAAGAGTCCCTGTCTCTGAAGAGTGCTACTGTATGTGATAATCCTCTCAATACATCTGTCTGTGGTGGCAGGGTGTATTACAGACGCGCATATTAACATCATAGTATTGCTAAGATTTGTGAGTTTCCTCCTTATCTGTAAAAAGGTGGTGGTGGCAGTGTGAAGGGTTAATTTCGTAATTAACCTGACCCAGTAACAATCGCTCTCAGGCTGCTGGGACATAGATTGTGGTCCCGCGAGCTGGAAAATCTTTGTGCAGGGTGCAGCTGAGGGTGGCATTGTTATGCAAGTGACAGCGCGGTCTGAGATCGGCTGGTCCTTCGGTCACAAGTTAGTGAGAAGGGCTGGGGTCTGACACCGTGCAACTGTCACAGGGTCTACTGTTGCTGGGGGGTTTATTGTTGCTGGCTGCAAGATATCTATTTTACTGCTTTTCTTGTTACCATTAGCAAATTCCATACAAATTACTTGGCACCAAAAAAATTATACTTGGTTCTGTACTCTTTAAAATGGGCAGTACTGGGAGGGTCCTGGTCCCAATACATCTGAAAAGAATCTAAAATTTGCAAATACTTCCGCTAGCAACCTTGCTGACCTCTTCTCCCTGGCTTCTTCTAGGTGCGGGGTCTTTGGCCATCTTGATTAGCTCAGCATCACACAACTCCCACACATGCACACAGGAATTCATATATTCTAACACCAAGGTATTTTGAGAATGCATATGGACCTGCCCCCCACACACACGCTGGGCTTTTGATTGCTTAGTGAATTAATTTAAAAATACTAACAAACTCATACGAAGCCATTCAAAACTCTGTCCCAGGCTACATCACCAATCTTGCCTCCAAATATCACCCAAACCGTCCTCTTCAATCTTCTCAAGACCTCCTGCTTTCAAGCTCCCTTGTCTCCTCCTCCCATGCTCATCTCCAGGACTTCTCCAGAACCTCCCTCATCCTCTGGAACTCTACCTCAATCTGTCCAGCTGTCTCCTACTCTGGCTGCCTTTAGACCATCCCTGAAAACATATCTCTTCAGGGAAGCCCATCATGCCTCCAACTAACTGAACTTTTATCACTCATCAGCCCACCACATTTATATCCTTTTGTACCACTTTCCCACCCTTTTAGATTGTAAGCTTTTATGAACAGGGCCCTCTTAACCCTGTTGTATTTTATCTGTATGGTCCCACTTTATATTGTAAAGCGCTGCACAAACTGTTGGCCCGCCCCCTCACTCTCATAATTGGCTGACTGGCTGTGATTGACAGCAGCAGGAGCCAATGGCTCCCGCTTGCTGTCTCAGCCAATGAGGAGAAAGAGACCCGGGGCTGTCATTCACATTGCTGGATGGTGATGAGGCTCAGGTAAGTATTGAAGGGGCTAGGGGAGCTGCTGCACACACGAGCTTTTTTTTACCTTCATGCATAGAATGCATGAAGGTAAAAACCTTCAGCCTTTACAGCCACTGTAAGTTTGTTTTATTGCAGAAGAGACATGACATATCTCTCCTGTAATAAAGATCCCATTTGCTCACAATTTTTTAAATCACTTTAATTTTGCTTTCATTTTTCAAAAAATATGATTGGGTTAATGGCTAATCCAAATGTTTTAGAAAAAAATAACCATTTCAGTTTCTGTGGATTCTGGCCAATCCAGTTATAATGCGTCTTAGATCAATTTATCTGTCCAAGATTTGGGGAGTGGGTTTGATATTCCTGGAGAGCAACCATCTGTCTATATCATACAGAAAATGTCACAAATCCTTACAATTGTCACTTTACCCAATTTATAAAATGCCTGGGATGCTCTTTCAAACAACTTGATTAGGTGTACCTTATGCAGGGGCGGACTGACCATTTGAGCATTCGGGCACTGCCTGGGGGCCCAGGGTCAGTAGGGGTCAGTAATTATATTTAAATCTAATTTCTATTAATTTCCTGGACCCCAGTCTTCATTAAGGAATCCATGGCAACTGATTGGAAGGATTGTAGTTGTTTGTGAAGGGACATCACTTCCTGGACGCAAGAAAAGATGCGTGAGCACTTCAATTCAACTTCCCTAACCACATGAGATGTCATTAGATGTGATGAGATGAGCTTTCTCCAGTGTCTGAGATGGGTTATTCACATTGCATCATTTTCATAGTGAATTATGTTCTGTAGATAAGGAGATGGGACAGATTCATTTTTTTGGGGGGGCAGTCTAGAGTTGGGCTTAAAAACCGCAATCATAGCTGTATTTTGCTTCCGAAATGCCTCCCAATTCCACCACCTAAGGCAAGTCATCCACAGAAGCCTACTTTTAGAAGTTCTGAAGCTTGCCCACCCCTTCCCACCTTCCTACTAGCCAATGAGGCAGCCCATTGTACAAATATATGAGATCAGAAGGGAGCAGACTAGCTCAACACTACCAAAATGTGTTGGAGCTTTGGCTAAACAGCCTGGCCCAATTTCAGTGATGGCACTAAGGCAGCCATTATCAACCAGAGGTCCTCCAGAGGTTCTAGCAGTTCCTTGTGCCCTAGCTCATCACCGATCTTGTCTCTAAATATCACCCAAACTGTACTCTACGCTCCTCGCAAGACCTCCTTCTCTCTAGCTCCCATGCTCGTCTCCAGGACTTCCCCCATCCTCTGGAACCTTCTACCCCAATTTATCAGACTATCGCCTACTCTGCTCACTTTTAGGTGATTTCTGAAAACCTCTCTCATCAGGGAAGACTATCCTGCCCTCAGTTAATACTGGAATCCTACTCTTCCAACCACTCCATCCCCCACAGTTACTACCTTTTGTACAACTAACCCCTCCCTCCTAGATTGTAAGCTCCAAGGAGCAGGGCCATCAAATCCCTCTTGTATTGAACTGTATTGTCTCCCGCTATAATGTAAAGCGCTGAGCAACTGTTGGGCGCTATATAAATCTTGTATAATAAATAATAATAATAGCTAAATGACCTCCCATCTATTGATAGTTCTGGGTCCAATGCCACTTGCTTAAAAAGATCATTGGTGTCATGCATCTCTTTCTGCTGTCTGTAAGGGTGGCATTCTGACTGCCACTGTAAAGGGGGCTTTCTTCATACTGACAACCAATGTAAGGTGGCACACTTCCTGCTGACCACCAATACAAGGGGCATTCAACCACTGAACACGAACAAAAGGGGCAATCTTTCAATTGCCTTAAGTTTAATTCTAACAGGGGTTCCCTAACACCTGAAAATTATTTTAAAGGTAGAAAGGTTGAGAAAGGCTGGTCCAAAGGTTCTGCAGGAATAAGGGTGGGAATATTGAAGGAAGAGAAGAAGGAAAAAGGAATTTGCTGTCCAATATGCTTAGCATTACTTCCCACCTGTGATCAGCTATGGTTTTTACACATATTGGTTTAACTGCCATTTGTCAGTCTAACTGTATTGAGAAATATGTGTACATTCTCGAGAAACTGATACCACCTAGTAGTCAGAAAAGTCTTTCGGGCGCTTGCCATGAAACAAGACTCCACAACGAACTCTGTATACAAAGTGATGTCTTTATTCAGTATTAGAAAAATACACATTCTTATATGAGTGGCCATGTTAATTTCAGTGCATGTAACATGCGTATTAGGCGAGTACTGAACAGTGTTCTTTAATTAGTTCTTTAACAAAACTAATTGCACATAGACAATCATAAGATGCCCCATAATATACAGTATCTCACAGAAGTGAGTACACCACTTTTTTTTAATATTTTATTATAGCTTTTCATGTGACAAAACTGAAGAAATGACACTTTGCTACAATGTAAAGTAGTGAGTGTACAGCTTGTATAACAGTGTAAATCTCCCCTCAAAAGAACTCAACACACAGCCATTAATGTTTAAACCGCTGACAACAAACGTTAGTACACCCCAAAGTGAAAATGTTAAAATTGGGCCCAATTAGCCATTTTCCCTCCCCGGTGTCATGTGACTTGTTAGTGTTACAAGGTCTCAAGTGTGAAAGGGGAGCAAGTGTGTTACATTTGGTGTTATCGCTCTCACCCTCTCATACTGGTCACTGGAAGTTCAACATGGCACCTCATGGCAAAGAACTCTCTGAGGATCTAAAAAATAAGATTTGTTGCTCTACATAAAGATGGCCTAGGCTATAAGAAGATTGCCAAGACCCTGAAACTGAGCTGCAGCACAGTGGCCAGGACCATACAATGGTTTAACAGGACAGATTCCACTCAGAACAGGCCTTGCCATGGTCGACCAAAGATGTTGAGTGCATGTGCTCAGCGTCACATCCAAAGGTTGTCTTTGGGAAATAGACGTATGAGTGCTGCCAGCATTTCTGCAGAGTTTAAAGGGGTGGGGGTCAGCTTGTCAGTGCTAAGGCTGGCCATACATTATACAATTTTCTTGAGATTTTTGGTTTATATTTACCAAAAACCATATAATAGGAGGTAAAAACTAACAACACTTTCAATTGTATCCAATTAGGCAGGCTCTTGCACTACATAGTTGAAGGTAAATCTAAAGGAAATTGGGCAGAAATTGAACAGAAAATTGTATAGTGTATGGCCAGACTTGGACCATACGCCGCAAACTGCATCAAATTGGTCTGCATGGCTGTAGTCCCAGAAGGAAGCATCTTCTAAAGATGATGCACAAGAAAGCCCACAAACAGTATGCTGAAGACAAGCAGACTAAGGACATGGATTACTGGAACCATGTCCTGTGGTCTGATGAGTCCAAGATAAACTTATTTGGTCCAGATGGTGTCAAGTGTGTGTGGCGGCAATCAGGTGAGGAGTACAAAGACAAGTGTGTTTTGCTTACAGTCAAGCATGGTGGTGGGAGGGGTCTGTGGCTGCATGAGTGCTGCCAGCACTGGAGAACTACAGTTCATAGAGGGAACCATGAATGCCAACATGTACTGTGACATACTGACGCAGAGCATGATCCCCTCCCTTCAGAGACTGGGCCGCAGGGCAGTATTCCAACATGATAATGACCCCAACGTCACCTCCAAGATGACCACTGCCTTGCAAAAGAAGCTGAAGGTAAAGGTGATGGACTGGCCAAACATGCCTCCAGACCTAAACCCTATTGAGCATTTGTGGAGCATCCTCAAATGGAAGGTGGAGGAGCGCAAGGTCTCTAACATCCACCAGCTCCATGACGTCTTCATGGAGGAGCGGAAGAGGACTCCAGTGGCAACCTGTGAAGCTCTGGTGAACTCCATACCCAACAGGATTAAGGCAGTGCTGGAAAATGATGGTGGCCACACAAAATATTGACACTTTGGGCCCAATTTGGACATTTTCACTTAGGGGTGTACTCACTTTTGTTGCCAGCAGTTTAGATATTAATGGCTGTGTGATGAGTTATTTTGAGGGGACAGCAAATTTTTACAAGCTGTACACGCACTACTTTGACAACAGTGAAGAAATGGCATTTTGCTACAAATTAAAAGATATAATAAAATATTTACAAAAACGTGAGGGGTGTACTCGCTTCTGTGAGATATTGTACATGTACTTTTAATGCACTAAGGAATGCAAACATTCAGGTTTTTTGATAAATAAAATATACATTTGTTAGGAAAGTCTGGCTAGAAGCAGCACATTTGCATAAAAATTGTCAGAATATTAAAATACAAATGACATTTAAAAACAAGGTAACAATGCTTACCATTCTAAGGCTTTATTTAATGCAGATGACAAGTATAATGATACAGAGAAGGAATTGCTTTGTTGGAACAATTACTGGAATCTGGAAATGTGCAAAAGTGTTGTGTGAACCAATACTGAAACCGGTGATTTACAAAGACCTGTAATGAGGCTGTTATTTTATGTCCAGAGTCAGTTCCAGGTACATTAGATACATGACCTTTGTACAAGAGAGCCATTTTGTAGCCTGAGCCGATACCAAGGTTAAAGAGACCTTCACTGGATGGAAGGAGGAAACTGCTGCAGATATGACGTTCTGGCTCCTATGGATACCTGTACATAGGTGCAGCAGCCATCCAGACCTTCCCATCATGACAAACTCTCAGTTCTTCTGACAAGAATGTGGAGAGGACAGGAAAAAAATGGACAGGCTTCGTCCCCATTATGAACTTAGGTACCTTTTCTACCCATCCTGCCCTCTGGTCATTCCTACTGGCCAATGAGAATACCCATCAGAAAGATGGGCCAATAGAAATATGTGGAGGTTGGGCATGGCGGCATACTTTCCATAAATGCCAGAGACTTCCCTGTCAGGATGTCTGATACTCCCACCTCACGATAGAGTCCCTTTAACCCATTCACTGCAGACCAGCACAACCAGTCTGTCAGTGACAGCACTAGCATGTAAATAAACTGCTGGCTGATATAGCAAGTGCTGGCTTTCCCAACAATTCACGCCACAGAATGCAGAGTTGACACTAGGGGGAAGATTTACTAAAACTGGAGCACTCAGAATGTGGTGCAGCTGTGCATGGTAGCCAATCAGCTTCTAACTCAAGCTTTGACAATAAAACCTGGAATCGGATTGGTTTCTATGCAGAGCTGCACCAGATTTTGCACTCCCTAGCTTTAGCAAATCACCCCCTAGGAGTCTAATAGATGTCTCCTTTGCTATCACATAGCAGGATTACCAGCCCCCTTGTGACAGCAATTAAGATAAAATAAAAATTAAAAAAGAAAAGTTAAAAAAAAAAAAGACACTCCAACCCCCCCCCCCCCCCCCCGCATCCATGTAAAGTAGAACGCAAACTAGCAATTCACATATTAGGTATTAGTGCACATACCGGCGTAAAGCAATAATTCTAGTGTCATCATTCACTATTAACTCTAAATGGATGAGCATTAAAGGATTTTAAACAGATGCCTATGGACACCTATTGGGTAGGGTAGTTTTTGTCTGTTTTACAGGTGTGTGCTGTTTTGAGATTTGGCATGTTTGGTATCTATTTGCTCAATTTAAGCTCATCTTTTATATTTCAGCAAAAAATTGGGTATTGTTCTATGTTTGTGTGCACCAAAATTAATTTAGGTGCATTTCTTTTATTGAAAATAGAGATTTCATAAACTAGCGCTATTATAGTGTGTCACAGGGTCTCTGCTTTCAGAAAATGTATAATGTTTTGAAGGGTTAAAGTGATCTTCAGGCGTTAATGTGCATTTAAACATGTGAAAAAAAAAGAAGAATGTTAAGAAAACCAGAAATGCTTGACTGCCATGTTAATGCTTTAGTTTCAATACTTTGTGGGTCATTGATCAAGAAGAAGCATGCAGAAAAAGAACCGACTTTCACTTGCTGCACACGTGTTGTGGGTCAAATGACTCAGAAGTACTGTAACCAGACTTAGCTAAGCATTTTACAAAGGGAGGATGGCTATGGCAGGACCTGTATGTCTCCTATCACATTTAGGGTTCATGAACAGGGGTCCTGGATGGAAGATATGTATCACCGCTGTTTGGCTTGTGATCCTTTTAAGGGGGATAACAAGAATATCGTTTTGGAGCACTCAGGGATTCTCACCCAATGCAGAGTGAGGGGTTGTGTGGTAATCCAGAAAAAAAGGGATTGTTAAGTCCTTATATGGAACACAGAATTTTGGGGCTCAGAGAGACTTTGGGTGGGAAAAGCATCTCCAACCCCCACTTTGGGTACTATGGTCCTAAGAGGGATAACCCGCAGCCAAGAAGTAGTCTGCAGGTGTCGGTCAAGTGTTCAGTGGAAGAGGACACAGTTTTGTCTGGTTACTGAGATTGTCTCGGCTCCTGTGGCCCTTTCCTGGACCCCAAAGCAGGTGGGAACCTTGAACCTTTGTGTGGGAATAATGTACTGGTGGTGAGCCATTGTGTTATTTTGCTGTATACCAGTTATTGACTGCTTTTGTTTGATTTTCTGGGGAAAAAAAGCTTTTTTTGGCCTGGTTTTTTGACAAAAAATAATGTTTACTTTTACAAGTGGCTGACTAGTGTTTCAAACCCCAAAGATTGCAAGAATAAAATCACATAATTTTTGTGCAACAAGGAGGTACAGGTGCTACAAGCAGCCTGTCAAAATCTATGACAGGCTGGAATATGCAGCTGGATGCTCTTTCAAGCAGTACTTGCTCTTAGGGCAGTATGCATTCAGGAATGCATGCTCCGAATGGTCATTCACAGCATGGTAGTGAAGCCACAATGATTTTATTTTGCACAGTGAATTGATGCAGTGAGATCAACTCAAAGCAAACACACCAGAATAAGGATGCTTTTTTTCAAACATGTGGGTCAATTTCAGCTAAATCCACTGTGATCTGAAAATCACATCCACAGTGGCTGAGATGAGGGTCCTTACCTTTGTGTTAAAGCTCAAGTCCAACATTGTTAACACTTTTAATAGTTTGGGCCAAGCTATTTTTTTCACCAGTTGCTGCAAGCGCTATATAAACGCTAGCATTTGCTACATACAGTAGACAGCACTATATTTAAAACAGGATCTGCTTGTAATATACTCCATCTTTTTTGCATGATTTTTCTAATTTGTGACTATTGGATTGAAAAATTGGTGTTTAAGGGACAAAAAGGTTTAAAAGCACCTCTATTTCTGGTATTAGGGACCAATAATGAACCTCTATCAGTATCAGCAACTTCCTGAATGGTCTGATTTGGGGTATCTGGAGCACGTTTACAACATTAAAAAATGCTTTAAAAATCATAGTCGCTCAGCCCACTTCCGTACATGTCATAATAGAGACCAGAAGGGTTTGAAATTTGTAGCAATAGATAAACTTAATCCACATTGAAGAGGTTGTCATCGAACGTGAGAAGTCTCCAAGTTTGAGATTAAATGGATTTACGAATTGCATCTCTTTCCCCTACGGGGCTGAATATTGACTGGAATGTTAATGCTTTCATAGCTACCAGTTAATGATTTTATTCCACTTTATTTTATTTATTAATCTAATTTAATTTTCTGAAGTTCAATATGTTTTTATAATAAATGTTTTATTGTCTCTTTTTTCATATGCCCATATTTTGTACTAAATTGTTCATCTGGCAATCATTTTTCTCTTTATATATGTATCTGCATGCATATCTGTCTGCAGTTTGTGGCGTGTATTTCTGGTCTTCATTAATATAGCTCCAGATCGCATATGACATCATTAAGATGGCGCCCAAACCGGAAGTTGTTTTTGCTGCATTCCATGTCCCCCAGAAGTGACGTCATTAAGAGGCCGCTGATCCAGGAAACGACACCTGAATGCAAATTACACAGACTGCAGATGGACTATTTAAGATGAGAGAGTTGCACTCTTTTGTCTTTGCTCCTGATGATGTGCGTTTGCATGAAACAGCTCTAGAGAAAGATTGCTTTGTGATATGCCAGAGGTCCTACCGCCATTCTCTTGCTGAGTCTGGCGGCTGAACATGTAAGTGGAATTTTTTGTGCTGGATATTTTTACACATGTCCATTATGTTTTGTCGCTGTGAATTTTAAAATAAACTACTACACTATAAGACTTTCTGTTGTTGATGGTTTTCTGTGATTTCCATGGGCTAAGAGAGTGTTTAAAGAGCTATTGGTTCACCTGGAGTATTTTTTCTTGGAGATGAGCGTCATTGTCTACAAAAGCGCATTTTCTTTTATATTTTTTTAGACAGCAATTGGATCTGGTGAGTGTTCATTTAAACGAAGGTGGAGGTCAAACATCACTAATGCCAACATATGAAGATAAATCACACAGGAGATTGTCCTTTAAATATTGTGATAATATTTGGACTGTTCACTCCTTTTGATTCACTTAATTGTCACGGGTGTTGTGGTTTATTTTCATTTATATTCTTTTTATATATATATAGTTTTAAGCGTTGCAAACTATTATAATTGTATCATTTTGGGGTTTTTGTGTATTGACTTATTGCTAGCAGCTAATTATCATCACTGAGGGCTGACTTTGATATTTTTATTGTCTTATTTGATACTCCTGTGAAATGGAATGCATTGGGTAATACGTCAGCATCTCTCCCGGTTAAGTGGCATGGCTCTGCGGATTAAAAGGAAGGAGAACAGAGGACCAACTACCTCTTAATCACTTCAGCTCCTTGCAATTGCTGAGTATTTGACCCGAGCGCTGAGAGTATGCCAATCTGTGCAAGACAGAATATTAATTTTCCAAGTAAAATGAAAAAGGTAGCAAGGAAGCACAGACATGGATAACCTATGACATCTCTCTATCGAAGCACTTCGTAGTACACAGTAGTAGTTAACCCTTTGAGGACCGTAAGATTTTGGAACGCCAAAAGAATCAATTTTTTTGTTTTTAAAGTTCGTACACTTCAGTTGCTGTAACTAAGCCATTTCATGAAATAATTGGCAAAAAGCTAGATCCATTTGTTGTTTGTTGATAAGAACTAAAATTTTGACTCAAACCAAAAAAAAAAAAAAAAAAGAGTTTTAAGTTCTTAATACACGCAATTAAAATTATGGGACAAATACGTCCCTTGGTCCTCAAAGGGTTAACCCCTTGGCGCCAGCACTTCCTGGCCCTTTAACCTCCCTGGCGGTATGATTATTTCAGATTTTTGGTGCTAAAAGCGGTACCATTTTTTTGCATGGAAATATGTATTTTTTTTATTGTAGGCTGTAATTTTTAGGAAAAACTCACTGAAATCTGTCCGAACAAGAGTCTAGTAAACATCCCGGGGATGATAAAATTTGAAACACAAAATCATAAATTATAATTTAATAAATAATCATAAAAATAATATAAAAATAATAAAAGATTTAATTCAATAATATAATCAAACCAAAAACACTGAAATGTGAAATAGAGCGCCAAGTTCGCACATTGCTGAGCTCAGTCGCAAAATCGTTTTCAGTGTCTGATGACGAATTTCCCCACGAATCATTATCACTCAATTCTGCAAGTGGTTCTGATTTACTATCGCTGTTCTCTAGCTGGTCTAAACCGCTTTTGACCTAAAGGGACACTTTTTGGACGCCATGAACATTTCTCAGTTTCCAGGCAGAAAGAACAGACAAAATGCAGGCAGGGCGCAGGACAAAGCATTAGGGACAATATGTATGTGAAATTGGTTGAGACAGCAATGTTTTACTATGTAAAATGTAAAAAAAAAAAAATGACATTTTTTAAAATTTTTAAATTTCCCGCCGCCGGCGGCGACGGCGGCGCCCATACGTCCCGACGTCACAGGGACAGGACACAGAAGCCGGATGCCGGCATCGGTCGGAGGAGATGGCCGGGGACGCTGCAGGGGACACATCGTGGGAGCGCAGGGTAAGGTAAGTGAAGAATACATGCTGGAGCAGTGCCGCAGGGTAAGCCCGAGTGTAGCTCGGGGTTACCGCTTTTGGTACTGAAATGTTACCCCGAGCTACACTCGGGAATACCGCCAAGGAGGTTAAGGGGCTTGTGACGCCGGTAGGTGGAGCAGGGTTTAAGGACATGTGAGCGCCATGATTGGCTGTCACAGCGGTCATATGATTGGAAAGATTGGGACCTGTCAGTGAGGCGCCAGTAAATGAGCCAGAGAGCGTGCAGGGCGCGCGCTCTCGGCACGTTTGTTTACTTTTAATATGCAAATATGCAGCTGCTTGCCGTCAAGGCCCAGCTGCTGAGAGGCCGTCCATTTGCATATCGTTGGCGCCAACAGGCGGGCTTGTTCACATCTTATCCATTGAGTGGAGCTTTCTGCACACAGCTACATATGTATGGTGTGAACAGGACACACAGAAAACAGTTTTCTTTGTGCCCTGTTCACAAGATACCTATGCGGTGGTCTGCAGCAAAATACAGCTCAAGCGACATGGTGTGAACGAGCCCTTAGTCTTAGTTTCTAATTACTAGTCAGAAAAGCAGTGATGTATTTTCCAAAATGTAAGCTAAAGCCTGTTGAATGCTTCCCTAAAGCTACAACCATAAATAAAAACACACGTACCACATTCCTGCAATCCATAAACATTGCCCCATGCTTTATCCCTTTAACCCCTTTATGACTACCCAAAAAAAGACTGGGCTTGAACACCCACAGTCTGCACATGTGTGTCACTGAGCTGCTGATGTTTATGTTCTGAGCTCAAAAATAGATCTCAAAAGACAGCTCTCAGTCGCAGTCAAAGATCAGTCACCGGCGGGACCGGCTTCCGGTCATGTGACCACTGTGCTTTGAGTCTCAAGAACCTTCCCACACATTGTGTGTAGGAAAAAGGTTTTTGAGAGAGGTTGTTCTGGGGGTGTGCCTACATCAATAGGAACTGAGCTTCCAGCAACCCCTGCAAGATAACATCACCAGGCTATAGGAACATAGAAAACCACAAAATAAATAATGCTGGGACATGCCCTAGAAGCAAAGACGGAGGTTTGGGAGCAAGTTTGGGTCACACCTTTAGAAAACCCTTAAGAGCTTCATGAAAGTTGCCTTTTTCATTGCAGGCAGTTATATAGTGGTGAAAATTAACCCAGCACTTTACATATCTCATATCTTTATAGTCCCTGCCATCAGGGTGCTTACAACCTAAGATCCCTATGACCCTAAGACACTTCTTAACAGTTTGTAAATACTTGTTAAATAGGTTTCTTTTAAGACTAGGGTTGTACAAACCAAGAAAAAAAAAAAGCTTTTGTTTCCTAAAATTGGCAGTAAAGTATTATCTTACCAAACAGGCAACTGAAATACAAAATAATGTTAAAAACTTTAATAGTTAGACAGAACTTTACAATCTCCTTACAGGAATGCAGTCAATAGGTCTTTGTTCATTAGCAAACTGCTCTTTGTAATCTTTAGTACAACACAATGGGTTTTTTGAACCTAAACATTAGTCTACCACTGACAGCGACCCAAAGCAAAGGTGCTTTTTATTAAAACTGATGTTGCGGGTGTAATAATCCATAGCAACTCCTCTGAATTCACTTTACTGCAAACATGATTGGAAAGAGTTAATGCATTTATGAAACGTGGAGCTACACAACTGTCTGACCAACTGATCATTATCCAGCCTTTGTAGTTGCAGTGGGCCAGTATTTTCCCATTATGAAAGGACATATAGTGGATATAAAAAGTCTACACACCCCTGTTAAAATGTCAGGTTTCTGTGATGGCAGAAAATGAGACAAAGAAATAATTTCTGAACTTTTTCCACCTTTAATGTGACCTTTAAACTGTACAACTCAATTGAAAAACAAACTAAAATCTTTTTTTTTGGGGGGGGGGGGGTATACATGAAAAACTAAAATAATGTGGTTGCATAAGTGTGCACACCCTCTTATAGCCATGTTCAGAATTAAGCAATCACATTCAAAATCATGTTAAAAAAAGGGGTCAGTTAACGCCTGCCATCATTTAAAGTGTCTCTGATTAACCCCAAATAAAGTTCAGCTGTTCTAGTAGGTCTTTCCTGACATTTTCTTAGTTGCATCCTACAGCAAAAGCCATGGTCCGCAGAGAGCTTCCAAAGCATCAGAGGGATCTTATAGTTAAAAGGTATCAGTCAGGAGAAGGGTACAAAAGAATTTCCAAGGCATTAGATATACCATGGAACACAGTGAAGACAGTCATCATCAAGTGGAGAAAATATGGTGCAACAGTGACATTACCAAGAACTAGATGTCCTTCCAAAATTGATGAAAAGACGAGAAGAAACCTGGTGTGGGAAGCTGCCAAGAGGCCTACAGCAACATGAAAGGAGCTGCAGGAATATCTGGCATGTACTGGCTGTGTGGTACATGTGACAACAATCTCCCGTATTCTTCATATGTCTGGGCTATGGGGTAGAGTGGCAAGATGGAAGCCTTTTCTTATGAAGAAAAACATCCAAGCCCGGCTAAATTTAGCAACTACACATATGAAGTCCCCCAAAAGCATGTGGGAAAATGTGTTATGGTCTGATGAAACCAAGGTTGAACCTTTTGGCCATAATTCCAAAAGATGTTTGGCGCAAAAACACTGCACATCATCAAAAGAAACACAATACCCACAGTGAAGCATGGTGGTGGCAGCTTCATGCTTTGGGGCTGTTCTTCTTCAGCTGGAACTGGGGCCTTAGTCAAGGTAGAGGGAATTATGAACAGTTCCAAATACCAGTCAATATCGGCACAAAACTTTCAGGCTTCTGCTAAAAAGCTGAAGATGAAGAGGCACTTCCTCTTTCAGCATGACAACAACCCAAAAGCATACAACCAAATCAACAAAGGAATGGCTTCACCAGAAGAAGATTAAAGTTTTGGAATGGCCCAGCCAGAGCCCAGACCTGAATCCGATCAAAAATCTGTGGGGTGATCTGAAGAGGGCTGTGCACGGGAGATGCCCTTGCAATCTGACAGATTTGGAGTGTTTTTGCAAGAAAGAGTGGGCAAATATTGCCAAGTCAAGATGTACCATGCTGATAGACTCATAACCAAAAAAATTGAGTGCTGTAACAAAATCAAAAGGTGCTTCAACAAAGTATTCGTTAAAGGGTGTGCACACTTATGCAACCATATTATTTTAATTTTTTATTTCTACTTCCCTCCACCTAAAAGATTTCAATTTGTTGCAAAAGGTGGAAAAAGTTTTGAAAGGATTTATCCTTGTCTACTTTTTTTCACAGAAACCTGACATTTTAACAGGGGTGTGTAGACTATTTATATCCACTGTATAATCGTAGTTCTATAAGCACCATCATACAAGAGACCCATTTAACATCCTCTGTACAGTATATGTGTACATATAAAGATATCATTAAAGTGGAGTTCCACCCATTTTTTAAAGTGCACCTGTGTACATCGTACTTGTGTTGTAAAGCACGATTTGGATAATTTTTTTTTTTGTATTATAAATAGCTTTAAATCCATTTTTAGGACTGCAGTTCTAGTCCCGGCCGCCTAGGCGATGACGTTGTAAGGCGAATCGCAAGGTCTCCTGGGATGTCGTGTCCTTTATCCCTGGAGTCCTTTGGGTCCCTAGTGAGTTAATATCGTGGCACTTCAAACTGGAAATGACGCGAATGGGAGGAGTTCGGTGCCATTTTACCAGAGTTCTGTGAGTGGAAGACGTGTACGCTGTATGCTGCGGACTGCGCTGTTCTCTGTTAGCTGGACGTGCAGAGTGTGTCAGTACTGCGCAGGCACGAGATCGAGTGGTGCATGCTGGGATAGCCAGCAGCACCAATTCCAAGAAGTAAAGACCTGCGGGCTTCAGATGCCCACAGTTTAACTTATTTGAAAGTAAAAACAAGACTATTACTAATAACTTCATCCAATTGATAATGCTAACGAAAAGGAAATCCTGGGTCTGCTTTGAAAAAAAAAAAATATTCTAAGGACTGGATCTCCGCTTTAAAGTCCAAACAGATCACTGACTGGCAAAATGTTACATGTCTGCTCAAAGCATCACATATGAAATAATTGTGCTTCTTTTACGTTGCATCCAATGAATAGCTATGCAAGCACCTGGAAGCTGAAAAACATGACCTGTTACTAGTTTTGGACAGAAGCGGCGACAGACTCGTATGGCAGTTTCAAACAATCCTGAGTGACACTCTTGATGGGGTAGTGAGACAGGCTAGGGTACCTTGTTCAGGACTACCTGCAGTGAGATCTGCCAGTCTCTTCCCTTCTGCATAGCCAACATATGAATGCTCAATATTCGTAATTATTAATAGGTAAATCAGGACGTGCCTGCACATCCAACTGGCCATTGGATGTTTAAGGGCATCTTTAGTTGTGCATTCTATAAAATTTTAAATCAGGCTGACAAGTAGGAGTATCTACATGTACTCCTGGTCAGACAGATCTGTGCATAAATGATTAAAAAAAAACCCTAAATCTGTAGTCTCCAATCTACAGCTCATAAGAGGTTGTATTACATGCATGGGGCTGAGTGGTCAAAGTGCACAGCACACATAAGTTAAACAAAGTTCATGTATGTGTCAGAAGACAGTGATTAGACAGAAATGCATAGATAGAAAAGAGGAGTTTCAGTCAGGGCCAATTAAATAGCAGGACTTGTAAAGAAGTAAAAATATTTGAAAGGCAGAGACTATACTAACATGATCAGTTTTAAATCGAGTCCCTTTAAAAAGAGACCCTGACAGTATAAATGTAAGTTAAAGGTAACAAAGCTCTACTGGTAGTTACTATTCTGTATGTCAGAAGGTTCTGACAGCGGCTCCCAAACACAACCTCCTGATATCACAACCAACACTGCTGTGGCTGTATTAAGGAGAGGGCATGTGCAGGGGCAGCATTGCTGGTAAGGTAACTGGATAGGAAATGTCACCAGTGCACAGAGCGAAACATGGTACCCCTGCCCAAGCACTCTCCTAAAAACAAAGCCTGATCAAACCGTCTGGGTGTCTGCTCTTCATGCCGTTTTGGATCTTTCAGTATAAAAGAGACATAAAGCCCAACAGAACTTTCAGTTTAAATCAGCTAGATATATAAAGTTTATCAAAACAAAATATGTGCTAAGTCCTTTATTTTCCATGGAAAGCAGCCAAAATCTGAGTAATAAAATGCTTGTACTGTACCAGAAAGCTGCAAAGAAGGACCATTATTTTTTCGGTTGAAGCAGCAGTCACTCTGCAGAGGTACAACCCTGCCTGAGACAAAACGTTTGCTCTGAAATCAGCACAATTCATATTCCCTGATTAGAGTGTTCCAGCTCTAGCTAACCAGGAGGCTTGTCAAACCAGTGCAGAAAGATCACTGCTTCCACAAGGGCCTCTCTCTATGCTGGTAGGGGGCAAGCTTTTCAACACAGCCTATGGCTGCTTTCTTTTATTTAACTGATTCAATCAGAAAGATCAGTGGCTCTTTACATTTAAAGATTTCACTGGTAGGCATTTAAAATTTTGGTTTTTAATTCCCCTTAGTTTCTGTGCTAGTGACACCAAGAGAAGAAATGAGAGAAATAGGGGTTATACGGGGCATTAAAAGTCATAGGCCAAATAAACACCTGACAGAGGGTCTTATAATTCCCAACTCTGCTAAGTAATTTTTGTTGTTGTTTCTGTCCCCACTGGATAGACATGCTGTCCCATTGGGACAGGAAGACAGGAAAAGCTCTGCAATGGGGAAAAAAAAACGGTAATAAAAGCTGAAAGGGGTTGCAATCCTTGCCCCTTTTATCCAAAAAAAAAGTTTTTGGTTAGAATCAAACTTTTCACCAGATACACAATGGAGAACACTAAAATCAAGAACAACTTATTTCCAATGGAGTGTACGGGTTCTGGGCTGTGGAAGATGATGAACAAAATATTGGCACACCATATAAATCGGGAGGAAAACATAATTCATGGCATACTTCCATTTGTCATACTGAATGTAGGCAGCTTAAAAAATATTTAAATAACTTAAGTCAGATATTTATCATTTCAAAACACATATAGAAAGCCTCAGATGGAAGCCGCAGGTCTTTGGTTTCGTGCAACTGATGTCACTTATCAAGAACTGGTTTGCTTACTGATCCAGAATGAGTACACAATCCAGGTATCAGGACAGCATCAGGAAACAGCAGCTTCCACTTAAGGCTTCTCACAGAGTTATTATCCCTTGCAAAAGATAGCCAGTAATAAGGCAGTGCCAACAGACACAGTGTGTGGTCGTAGATGTCAACCAATATGATTTCATCCTCTGGAAGTTTGGAACCATCACAGCCAGAAATGAGGACTATAGAATACTGCACTAAGTCTAATAAATAATAAATGATCATGATGAAACTTCATCAAAGCGCACTGGGTAAAACATGGTATTAGAATGGATTTTTCTCAGTCTCGAATTTTCGTCGTATAAAACAAAGCTGTACGTTTACATTAAGACATGATCTAGATATTACCCTTGTTGAGATCCCCAAGAACCAGTGATCCGGTTTGTGTCCATAAAAAGCAGTCTGTCTATGATACAATATTAGAAAAATAGATCTTGATGTTCCTCTGGGTGGCAATTTGTTCACCTGTTTCACAAAGCCCAGACCATAGCAGTGTACCCAGGATTCTTGCTCTGTATGCATGATCGGTGGCTGTGCTGTACAAATGCAGGCTGGGAAAGTCTTTACCTGGGCTCCACGTATATCATGAACTGTTGGTTTTCAGTAAGATCTCCTGTAAGTCTTCAGGCAGCTCTTGTATGATGATGTCTACTTGTCCTTGAAGCTTCTGCAACGTGTCCATATTTACAGGGAGCTGTTCCCTCTGCGCCAGAGCCTGTTAACAGCAAGACTGATCAACACCACAATAACGATTGGTATTTTAAAGCTGCTAGAGGGCAACTTTTTACAACTTTAAAGGCCCATTTAGACTAAGGCTTACCAGTAGGTACAGTGAATATCTCAGAAATTTGCATTGTTTAGAAGGTAGTCACACAGCATGCAGACGGTGATGTTACCGGCACATGCGATCTGAAGGAATGGCACAGCATGCATGACCTTCAGAGCTCCGAGCCGCAGCCAAGGGCTCCCACGCTCATGCGTGGGAGTGACGTCATCGCAGCACTGTCCATTCATACTGTTGGAACCTGGAAAGAAGACTGGGTGAAGATGGAGGTGCTGGGGAGCAGTGACAGCACGGCACTGGAGGGCTCCGTGTATAGGCAAATCTGTCATAATGTACTAGTATGCGGTGCATAGTAGTACATTATGACATAAACCTGCAGGGTGCCCATTTGTTTTTTTTTTAAAGAAAAAAAAAAAAAATTAAAAAAAAAAGGTACAAAGTGCAAGCACTCAAGAGGTATTTGCTTTTTCTGGCAACAGCTTGCCCGACTTCCACACATTCCTGTTGGCCACTGAAAAAGCCCTTTATAGTGATGAGCCAATAGAAATATGTGATTGGGGTGGGAAGGAAACAGGCAAGCTTCAATACTACCAACATTCAAAGTGTTACTGTACATGAAGCTTAAAGTAGATCTAAACCCAAATCATTAAAATCTCAATTAAATTAGTTGTTTTTCAGACATTTTAAACCTGTGCCAGTGATGGCTGCCGGGAACAGGAGGGAGTGCTGACAATGGATGGGCCATTGGAAGCCTATGGATGATGTCACTGCTCCAGGCTTACCAGCTGTTTTGGAGTGCCCTCTCCCCCTGAGCCGCCACTGGCTGCCATAGTGAATAACATGACCAGACCAGAGGGGCCAGGAAATAGGTAAATATATACAGTCAGGTCCATAAATATTGGGACATCGACACAATTCTAACGTTGTTGTCTCTATACACCACCACAATGGATTTGAAATGAAATGAACAAGATGTGCTTTAACTGCAGACTGTCAGCTTTAATTTGAGGGTATTTACATCCAAATCAGGTGAACGGTGTAGGAATTACAACAGTTTACATATGTGCCTCCCACTTGTTAAGGGACCAAAAGTAATGGGACAGAATAATAATCATAAATCAAACTTTCACTTTTTAATACTTGGTTGCAAATCCTTTGCAGTCAATTACAGCCTGAAGTCTGGAACGCATAGACATCACCAGACGCTGGGTTTCATCCCTGGTGATGCTCTGCCAGGCCTCTACTTCAACTGTCTTCAGTTCCTGCTTGTTCTTGGGGCATTTTCCCTTCAGTTTTGTCTTCAGCAAGTGAAATGTATGCTCAAAATCGGATTCAGGTCAGGTGATTGACTTGGCCATTGCATAACATTCCACTTCTTTCCCTTAAAAAACTCTTTGGTTGCTTTTGCAGTCTGCTTTGGGTCATTGTCCATCTGCACTGTGAAGCGGCGTCCAATGAGTTGTGAAGCATTTGGCTGAATATGAGCAGATAATATTCCCGAAACACTTCAGAATTCATCCTGCTGCTTTTGTCAGCAGTCACATCATCAATAAATACAAGAGAACCAGTTCCATTGGCAGCCATACATGCCCACGCCATGACACTACCACCACCATGCTTCACTCATGAGGTGGTATGCTTAGGATCATGAGCAGTTCCTTTCCTTCTCCATACTCTTCTCTTCCCATCACTCGGGTACAAGTTGATCTTGGTCTCATCTGTCCATAGGATGTTGTTCCAGAACTGTGAAGGCTTTTTTACATGTCGTTTGGCAAACTCTAATCTGGCCTTCCTGTTTTTGAGGCTCACCAATGGTTTCCATCTTGTGGTGAACCCTCTGTATTCACTCTGGTGAGTCTTCTCTTGATTGTTGACTTTGACACACATACACCTACCTCCTGGAGAGTGTTCTTCATCTGGCCAACTGTTATGAAGGGTGTTTTCTTCACCAGGGAAAGAATTCTTCAGTCATCCACCACAGTTGTTTTCCGTGGTCTTCCGGGTCTTTTGGTGTTGCTGAGCTCACCGATGCGTTCCTTCTTTTTAAGAATGTTCCAAACAGTTGTTTTGGCCACGCCTAATGTTTTTGCTATCTCTCTGATGGGTTTGTTTTGTTTTTTCAGCCTAATGATGGCTTGCTTCACGGATAGTGACAGCTCTTTGGATCTCATCTTGAGTGTTGACAGCAACAGATTCCAAATGCAAATAGCACACTTGAAATTAACTCTGGACCTTTTATCTGCTCATTGTAATTGGGATAATGAGGGAATAACACACACCTGGCCATGGAACAGCTGAAAAGCCAATTGTCCCATTACTTTTGGTCCCTTAACAAGTGGGAGGCACATATGCAAACTGTTGTAATTCCTACACCGTTCACCTGATTTGGATGTAAATACCCTCAAATTAAAGCTGACAGTCTGCAGTTAAAGTACATCTTGTTTGTTTCATTTCAAATCCATTGTGGTGGTGTATAGAGCCAAAAATGTTAGAATTGTGTCGATGTCCCAATATTTATGGACCTGACTGTACATCTTTCTTACGCTGAGGATTAGCCAGCATGGGTGTTAGGAGGAGGGAGGAAACATTTTTAAGATTAAAAAGGTTAATGCTGAAATTATACTTTAAGTTTCTTCTGTGTTACTGTGCAAATCATATTTAGAGCAGATTTATATGATCCATGCTGTGTATGGTTCTTCTGTTCTCATTGACAGCTTTGATCTCCAATCATAATTTTATTTGTACTCACCAGTTTACTTTTCAGTTTTAAAACCAGGTCCACGGCCTCAACTTCACTGTGCTTCTGTACCCAGATCAGCAAATCCTTAGGTGGGATGTACATAAACACAGAATTAAGCAGGATGGATTATGGTCACTGATCATACAACTTAACCACTTCAAGTCCGGACACTTTTACCACCTTCCTGTCCAGGCCAATTTTCAGCTTTCATCGCTATCACACTTTGCATGACAATTGCACGGTCATGCAACACTGTACCCATATGAATTTTTTAGCATTTTTTTGAGACAGCTAAACCTTTATTTTGGTGGTATTTATTCACCACTGGGATTTTTATTTTCGTTTGCTATATAAATGAAAAATCCAAAAAATTTTTAAAAAAGTGTTTTTCTTATAAAATTTTGCAAATAAATAATATTTCATAATAAATCTTGGCCAAAATTTATTCAGTTCTCTTTTTAGTAAAAAAAAAAAAAAAATAACCCAAATTAGTTTATAACCAAAAATTATTAAATTAAAAAAAGTTTTTTACATTTTTTTTAAATTTTTTATATTAGGTTTTTTTTTTTACATACTGTCACCCTAGCAGTACAGTGTCACCATGGTGACACTGTACTACTTGTGGGGGGTGATGAAGATTTTTTTTTTTTACACGGATTGCTTTTACACCCATAAAGGCTGTAAAATCAATCATTTCTCCTTCTCTCTGGCTGCATTCTTGCAGCCATTGAGAAATACTGTGTGAGCTGTGATTGGTCACAGCTTGTCACATGGTACAAGGCTGTTGTGAATAGCCTTGTACCATGTGACCTCTGTGATCATTCACAGATTTCACACGTAGTAAGCAATAATGTCAGAAGTGGCATCTTGCTTACTACTCTGCATGTGATCACTGATTGGCCAATCAGTGATCACATGATCGGGACCTCGCACAGAGGTCCCGTACGACGATTGGTGTTCCACTGTGTCCGTCTTGTGATCCCAGTAGTCTTGTGATCCCCATCAGCCAGCACATGCAGATCCTGGATCTTCCCTCAAACTATACTGCAGTTCAATAATGCATCCTAGTCCATAATCTATCCTAGTGTGTGGCCAAAGAAGCAGCAGCACACTGATGTGTTAATTCCTGAGCTCTCCCCTCCTGTAAGCATGTTCACACTGTAGACTAACAGAACCATCCTAAGCAATAGAGCCGTGATGACTGTCTTAAGAGTGCTGACCTCCTGTTCCCAATTTCCTATTAAAAGTGAAGAGTCAATAATGCTGTCACCTCTCCACTGGGTTACGCAGTTCTAATCCATGCCACAATCTAAGTAAGTGAACAGGGCAGAATAGTTTTATTCTCAGTTAAAATGATATTTTTCTCATTTGGTTGAATGCTGTGTGATACCTTACAAAATACAAGGACTGAAATTACCTCATTACAAAGTGCTTCAAGTTGAAGAGCTTCTAGCTTTTGCGTCATTTCTTTTCTCCGGGCTCTGAACCAGCCATCAAAGTTAGGTGAACGCAAAAAATGCCTTTAACAGAGAATGTATCAACATACAGTTAGGTCCACTGCAGGGAAAAATAACGTATTCTGATAACTGTATGTGCTAGATACCTATAATGACAGTATACAAGTCCATTTTTTATTTTCCATCTTTGTTTATGTTTTTCCATCTTTGTATGCAGGCCAAGATGTCCAACAAAAAAGTGACAGGTAAAGGGGTTGGGACAAATAATTATACATACAAGGGAAATTACAATTATTATTTTTAATTCTTTATAAAAAAAAATGTTTTATTAAATTTGCAAGGAAATCGTACAATATAAATCAAATGCAAGCTAACCCCTCCCCCCAATACAGTAGGAAGAGAGTAAGCAAAACAACTGGTCACGCAGGACCAATCAGTCCCTGACAACTGCCTTCCCCCCCAGCCCTCTCTCTGTGAGTACATCCCCCAGCAGTCAACATTCAATACAGGCACCACCAAATAACAGTACAGGTGCCAATGCTGACCCCATATAAGGCATCTCCCTTATCAGGATAGTTATAAACACCATAGCAGCTGTATCCTGGATGTCAGCCCATGTACCAATCAAAAGATATATATAGTAGGCCTGAAGGCTCCTCATCTAGCAGGTGACTAGTATTTCTTTGTCTCCATCGAGGAGATCCAGCGACCACAGACTTTTTCAAAGTTACAGGGACAACCTCGATTTAAATATGTGGCCTTGTAGAATGGCAATGCCGTATTCACTAGGCCCTTCCAGGCACGTAAAGAAGGATCAAAGGGTTTGTTCCAATGTAAGATAATTGCCTTATGAGCATAGTAACATAAGATACTTTTTTTTTTTTAATCTTTTTATTGAACTGTTTAACACACTGAGGAAATACACACAATAGACATAACAATGGTTCACATGTATCCTACCCTCGCAGGGGCGCAGAAAGGTCAAATGATATATCCAGAGAGATTACAAACGAAAAGGCTGCATCAAAAGATTATCCAAGATGCCCATATGGCCATCGTTACCAACAGAGGAAGAAATGTGGGAATGTAAAGTGTCCCATAGTAGTGTACATTATAGCGTGTATAATGCCCTAAGACCAGGAGAATGTACAAATACGCCTTAAAATTACAATAACTACTTAGGTTATTGGCATGTCAGAGGCAGTGGAGGGTTTGGCCAGCCATTTGGACCACTCTCTATGATATTTCTTGGAGCATCCCCTGTGCATATAAGTATCTTTATAAAGTGGTAAATTAGCATTAATTATCCACTTCCATAGCGTAAGTGATGGAGGAGCTGTTTTTTTCCAATTTAAAGCAATGGCCTTTCTAGCATAGAACAAAAGTAGGCTAATCAGAGTACGTTCAGCTACAGTGGGTAGGAGATCACTACCAGACCTAATAAACACACCGACATGGTAGGTTTGTAGGGGGGCTGAGGTCAATTTATTGCATAAGGATATTACCTCCTTCCAGAAATCAGACGACGCAAAGCAATGCCAAAACACATGGGCAAAATAGCCCGGTGCGCACCCACAATGCCAACATTCGGGGAGTGTGTTGAGCTCATTTTGTGAAGCCTATATGGGGCATAATAGGCCTGATGCACTACCATAAACTGAATCAGACGGTCTCTTAGAGAAACCAGGGAGCAAAAAAGCAGATCCCAAATATCATCCCAGTCATCATCTAATTCAGGGACATCCCGTGGACCATGCAGGCCGCCTAGAGCGGGTAGGGAAACCTTCAATAGGTGTGTGCACGGTAAAACCTACTTCCCATCTGTGCTATCAGACGACAACACCTCTTCCAGGGCAGATTGAGTAAGCCAAAGGGTAGAGTGAGGAAATTAAGCACGGAAGGAATGGGAAAGCTGTAGGTATCGGAATAAATAGGATGCAGGAACATTATAAGTAGAAGAAAGCGTGGGACTCAGGTAACTTGAAAAGATGGGGCAGGGTAGTAACAGGTAAATATGCAGCGCTAGAGTAAATGATGAATAATAAATGATATACAAAAAGAACAGTATAAGCAATCAAACATATGAAATTGCGCTCTATGGCGCTAAAATAAACGATAATAAATATATAATAAAAAGAAAAAATCAGCATAAACATCCAATCATATAAACTTGCGTTCTGTGGCGCTGAAAACAGTAAAGTGTGACAACGTCCTATCTTGATGTAATAAAGTGCATATAGTGATGTATAGAACTTCAAAATTCAATAGCAGCAAAGGTGAAGAAATCTGTGACCACAGTGCCTATAGAAATGAGTGTAGATTGCACTAACCGGAAAGCGCAAACTAATGTGCGATTGAGTAAATCAAGACCAACTCCTGGTCATCTGCATCTGGAAACAGGAACACTAGGGGTCATCTGGCAAGCGTCAGCATAGGTAGGCAGCACACAATAGGAATATCCAGGCTCCAGAAATGCACTCTCCAGGCAGCAGGTGAACCACTCATGCAGGTGTAAAAGGCAGGGTCATCAGGAATCACCTTAGAGGGGGGGCTGTTCGCCTCTCTCTCCAGCTTACCCCACAGCTTACCAACAGGCTGCCCGTAACATCGTCTTGTTCTGGATTAATCCATAATGGGGCATTTGGAAAAACAGCTAGCTTGAGATAATGTTCACAAATTAAACCCGCACGCCAAGCCCGCAGGGTGGTGATCATGGATGGCAAAAATCATGGTAGAAATCTGCAGAGGGAAGGTACATAGCCAACACTCAGCTATAAGGGCCTGATATATATTCATCAGTTTAGAGGGAGTATAAATAATGTGATGGAGAAACTTATAATGTATTAGTCTGTCTCACGCTGATACAAGCTGTTGGAGGGGCAGTCCCGCATGTCGTCCCAATCATCCCCATTCAAATCTGAGATATCACCCACCTATTTCTCCTTACAGTGCACTAGAGAATGGGGCTGATTTGGAAAAAAATCCTTGTAGACTGCGGATAGTTTTAACCAAAGAAGAATCCCACAGTAACCATTCTGGAGAGGAGGGATGAGTCACCAACTCGATTTAACAAAAGTGTGCAATAAATGCGTGGCGTAGTTGTAAATTCCTAATAAAGTCCAAGTTAGGGAGGGCAAATTTACTCTTGAACTAGTCAGATGTCATCAGCTTGCCATGGGAGACAATATTAGTGATGTTTTTAATACCCTTCCCCGCCTATAGAGCAGGGTCAGGTATTGACATCAAATGAGGATAGCAAGGGTTCCTCCATAAAGGGGAATACGGTGAAACACATTTTCTGGGCCAGTCCCCAGGCTCTCAGTGTCATTTTCATAGGGTCAATGAGTACATGTGGTGCCCGGGTCCCCGTGTGTAACAAAAATTTTAGGTTTTCGAAGGACCCCACTATTGCCACCTCCAAAACTGTAGCGGCATCACTATCATCAGAATCAAACCATCTAGACCATTTGAGCTGCAAGATAGCATTTAAGTCCAGGAGAGCCAGCCCCCTTGGGGCCCATGGGTTCCTGAAAGGCCCTAACCCCTATGAGTAGACGGCCATAAAAATGAACTAAAAAAGTCCAGAGACTTTCCTAAAATAAGATTTAGATACCTAAATCTACACGTCTCAAAAAATAGAAAAAGACCAGCAAAATCTTCGTCTTTATCAAATGCATTTTTCCCAGTAGGGACAGAGGCAAATTTTTCCAGGTCTTAGCAGGGTCGGATCTAGCACGTATGATATGGGGGTGCAGTAAAAAAAAAAAGTCAGGGGGCAGAGGTCAGCAGGGCAGTGTAAAAAACAGAAATAAATAGCGGAGTGTACTGGGTGTCAACAGGTCAGAGGATAGGGGTCAGCAGAGCAGAGGGCAGGAATCAGCAGTTTGTAGGGCAGTGTACCGATCAACTTCTGCACAACCAGCCTCTAGCAAAATTTCCACATGATCAGCACCGCCAGTTATAGCTGACAGCACTTATCAGTGCTAAGTGATAAGTCTCTCCGCTGTCAGAACACAATACCTCAGGAGTGATTTCCGCATCAACGTCGAATGTGTAGCTGTGGGAATCTAGTTTTTTTTTTTTTTTTTGTTAAACCCTGCTGTTGAAAAAAAAAATGACTAAATGTATAGACTGCCTTACTGAGCCTACCATAATGAAGAAGAGAAGGAGATGGGGAGAGTTCAGCTTTGGGCAAAGCTCAGCTGACTTACCCCAAGCTGGCCTGGGGGCTCAGGCAGAGGCTTCAATCTTGTAGCCACCATGTAATTGCTAGCTGTCCTGCTTCAAGCTTCCTGCCCCCACATCTTCTCAAGTACAGCCCTGTTTCGGAATTGCAGTGTGGGCAGGGAAGACGAGGAGAGGGGCGAGGCAGACACGAGGAGAGGGGCGGGAGGTGGACATCGATCTCTCCTTACCTGTCCGTGCAGGGAAGGGGGAGTGTGCTGGCTGGGCTGTGTCACAGACACTGGACAGGTTGCATGGGTGGGCAAAATTGATATCAGGGGGGCATAGCCCACCCAAGCACCACCCTAGATCCGGCCATGGGTCTTAGTCTTTTACCATAACACACCAAGGAGGGGTATAAGATTCAGCGCCATGTAATCTGAAACCTTGGCTGTGATCTGTACCCCCAAATAAATCATCTTGGAGACTAATTTCAAAGGAAGCTCCCTCATCTAATGGCAAAATAGCAGACTTGGTCCAGTTTACCTTCAGGCCTGAGAGGCAGCCAAACTTATTCATGATCTGAAAGACAGTTTCCAGGGATGGACCTGGGTCACAAATAATAAAAAAAAAAAAAAAAAAGGGGGGGGGGTAGGTCATCTGCATACAGAGACATTACCCCCTATATCCAGTGCCCACAGCTCAGGCGATGAAACCAGTGATATCACCACTGTTTCTATCATCAAAGAAAATAGAAAGGGCGAGAGGGGGCAGCCCTGCCTTGTACCGCTACAGAGGCTGAAATACGGGGAGAGAACATGACCTATATTTTTAGCCGCTCTGGGATGATCATATATTATGGAAATCCACTTAAACAAATGTGGCCAAAACCCATATGAAAAAGCACTTTTCACATAAATCATAAGCTCACGGAGTTAAAGGCTCTCGACCCAGAATTGTCATGTCTGATCTGGAGATGGGAAAAGATAATACAAAGGTTAGCATCTGTGGATTTGTGTGGCATAAACCCCATTTGATCTATATTTACTATGGAATTGATGACCCGAGAAAAGTGAGTAGCCAGAATTTTAGTTAGAATTTTCAGATCCATGTTTAGTAGGGATTGGCCAGTAGGAGGAACACTCTGTAGGGTCCTTAGCAGGCTAAGGTAGAAACACAAAATGTGTGTCCAGCGTAGGAGGGGGGAAGGTAGAGGTTTAAAAGCAGTGTTTATACAAATAATGCTTTCTAGGAATCAGGAGGTCAGCATTGTCCCTATGCCACTCAGCTGGAAATCCATTCAGGCCCGGGGACTTGTGAGGGGGAAAGGATCGGATTGCCCTGTCAATTTCTTCAGTACAGATTTCAGCATTTAAAACAGCCTGATCTCCTTCTGACAGTGATGGAATAGTAAGCGAGGAAAGAAGAGTTTCCAAGGCCTCATCGCTGCAAGGAGGAATAGGTGCATATAATTGACTGTAATAGTGTACAAAGGAGTCAAGAATGACCTCCAGGTCTGGAGAGAGATCACCCACCGCTGTTTTGATACATGGAATATTTGTTTGTGCCTGCTGGTCAGCTAACAGAAGCCGTTTTTATCCCCTTCCTTAAAAAGTGACTCGGCTCTCCTCGTACAGGAAGTGTGGGCAAGTTCAGACATGTGTAAGTTTAGTCTATACCTAGATTCCAACAAAGCCAGAGATGTAACATCTGATGAAGAGGAGGCATGAGATTGCCTACCCCCTGCAAAATTCTGTTATGATTGACCCAATATATTTATTGGCAGAAATATATTTGCCCCTCATGACTGCTTTGAATCCATCCAAAAGAACCTGTTACTGGACAGAGTCAGTGTTATTTTTCCAGTAGTTAGTGAAAGAAGGAAGGAGCTAGCAGTTGGGAAACACTCTCCTCCTGCAGCCATCCTGGAGCCAATCTCTACGCACACAGCACAGATAAAGGCATGTGATCCGATGTCCCTCCAGATAGATAGGAGGTTTCACTGACCATGGGGATTATGGCTGTATTAATGAAGGCCAAGTCTATCTTGGAGGAGGATCTGTGTGTACTGGATACATGGGAATAGAGTTCATTGGGGCGAGTGCTTCGAAACAAGATCGACAGTAGCGGGTCTGGTATTATTGGACGAATCTAAGGGGGAATCATGGACACAAGGATTAAAATCTCCTGCAAGGATGAGAGGAAGGTGTAGATAGGAATTCAGTTTGGATTGAAAGGGTGGAGGAATATAAACTTTTACCAGAAACATTTTACAACCACTGTTGCCAGGTACCTGCCAGTCGGATCCGTCATTACCTGATGGATAGTGCATGGCAGTGCTTTGCTAATGATGAAGACCCCTCTGGCATAGGAAGAGTATATAGCATGCAGTGCCCCCTGAATCCACAGGTGACGCAGAGCCAACACCTGCCACCATCCAAAGTGGGTCTCCTGCAAAAACACCACATGAGGCCGAAAGGTTTTCAAGTACTGAAAGACCAGGGCCCTCTTAAATTTATCATTAAGGCCCCTGATGTTCCAAAATATCAAGGAAAGATTGTTAGACATGACTATTAAGACTATGAAGTAGCAAATAACAGTACCAGAGGAGGGAATAATCGTGGGGCCCCAAGGTTTTGTACTTCCACACCGAGTCCTGCCCTTGATATTGGTTGGAAAGGGTCACATATCACACAGAGAGGGGCAACAAAAAACAGAAAATCACTAAAAATATTCCCAGAAAACTACCCTACTAGTATATTAATGAAACAAAATATAGCCTAAGTACACAGCTTAGTCCTCCAAAAAAAAACTTGTTTCCCCCAGAGAAAAAACCTCCAGAAGAGATGAAACAAAGACCTGTTATAGTGCGCAACTGTGCCAGAAAAATATTTGCTGGAAGTTGGATATCACAACAGTACACCCATAGGGGAGCTCCCAGGTACCATCAGGTACGAAGTCAAAGCCAGCTTCCAAATCCAAGATGGTGGCGTATACGATAATTTGCTGCCAGGAAGACAGTTCTGGACTCCACAGGCCAGTAAATATCTGTATTGTAACTGCTGACTTTTCTTTTTTTTTTTAAAACCAGAGTGAAGCTCCTCTTTAAAGTCCATTTACAACTACACATCCATCTAAGCCTACCAAATCCACAGGGTGAAAATGGTGCTGCATGATTTCACTGCAGAAAAAAAAACACAGTTGTCACCTGGTTAAAAAAATGGAAGATCAGTGTATCTACTGTCAGGTTCAACAGGTATAAATATGTTACAACTGCTGTGTTAATACTAGTGACATAATGTAGCATATATTTAGCATTGGACTTCGCTCCATATTAATTACCAAAAATGTTCAGAACTTGTAAGATTAAATAAAAAAAAAAAAAAGTTAAAAGAAAAGGAATTTTAAAGGGGAACTTCACCCCGCCTGGGTAAAACTAAATGTTATCTCGGTAAAGCTGGCCACAGATGGGTATTTTCTTTCGGCCAGTAGAATGAACAAAAAGTTCTCCTTCTGCCCCTCTCCTTCTGTGCTGCCATCTTGAAACCCCTGTTCATGCATGCGCAGACAAGTTGCAGCATGTCTACACTTGTGCGAAAAGGATCAAAATTGCACAAATCTACATTCTTGAATGAAACACCGCCTCCTGGGATGTATGAGTGGACATCCGAGGAGACATCATCCTGATCATCAAACAGTGACAGGGTGAACCAAATAAAGTATTTACTCTGCCTAGCATTAACGAATAAAAAAAAAACAAAAAAAAAAACAAAAAAAAAACACTGCTATTGTGAAGGTCCACTTTAAGGCTGTATCCAATATTGATACTCTAGAGGTTTTATTGCTCAATGCATATATTCATTATCTTTATACTGTATCTACTAAGGTTTCCACATGATCGATGCTGTCATATCTGTAGCTGAATGACTTGAGGATATTTAATCCACCATAATAGTGAAAGAAAACCTGTGACCCTGGTATTGGCAGATGGCTTTAGGAATCCTTCTGGGCACTCAATAAATTATTGCAATCTGCTGAGGACAAACTGCTTCTTGAAAGGAAGTGCTATAGGATGAAAGCCTTCTGAATTAGAGCCATTTATTACAAAGTGCCACAAGAGCAGATGGCCAGAGAAATGTACATAGAGCACAACTTCCCTATACATGTATGCAGAGACATACACTGGAATAGTAGTAGTGCAACTAAGCTATTTACGAACAGACTGCAATGTGAATCAACTTATAAACAAATATGAATCCAACTTAGTAGAGTTTAAATTGTATATATAGCAAAATGTTTTCTAGATGTCATCCTCACCTAGACGGCATGAAAGGAGGTAAGGTATGTTTTAATTGAAGTTTTTCCTTACATGTAAAGAACTATTATCCAGCAATTTTTTTTTTGCAGTAGCTTAGCTACACACTGTATAGCTTGCCATGGTGTGTTTCAACAGCATCGTGGACGACTTCGTTTTTGCCACCAGAACAAAATCAAATTGGGCCAAGAGCTTCTCAGCCATTCAGCAGAAGCCTAGTTATTTTTATTAATGCATGAAAAAGGACTTCCTCTGATTGGACAAGGTGGAGAGGTGAGTAGACATTGTCATGATTTCCACCTTGGCATATCAAAAAAAGCCTTTTTATGCATTCATACAAATAAAAGGCTTTCTCTGAATGGCTGAGAAGCATTCAGCCAATTCAGTTTTGTTCCTGCAGCAAATGGGGGGTCATCTGTGATGTTGCCGGATCACACCATGGAATACTGTTTGTAGCTAATGTTACTACAGTACAATACCACACCGACAGTGGCAAAATTACTGTGTTATGAAAACTGTGTGTTTGGGAGACCTTGGCCCAAACAAACTATTTAAAGTGAAAAAACACATGGACTGAGTCCTGGTATAGGCTGAATACTGTTGACCAGGACTTTAAATTGTTCAAAAATAGGCATGAAGATTTGTGTCATAACCAAATTCTAATGACCCCACTGATCTATCAGCTGGCAATGAGTGGAGTTGTGTTTGAAAACATTGTAACCAACAATCATTGTCAATTTAATATCAACCTGTACAAGCCGATCCAGTCTCCCTTTAACCGAGAAGTAAGCTGAGGACCAGTCTTCTCCAAGGTCTTCATAAACTCCTCCTGACTGAAGGGCTTGAGCTGTGGAGGACTCTGTGGAGGACAACACACACACAATGGAAAAGGTTCAAACACTGGTATCGTCTTTCTATTGACAACAAATACCAGTCAGCAGAGACAAACCTTCCACGCAGAGATACTCTTCAGAAGTGGCATCAAACCTGCCACATAACGTTCCTACAGAAGAAAATTATACAAAGAGTATCAGTTGCCAAGGCATATTGGAGGCCTATATCTTACAGAGAATGAAGCAATTAAATAACTAGTGATTAGGGATGAGTTCAGGTGTGTTCAGATCCTAGTCTGAAACCACTTGAGTTATCCCGCTGGAAATCTGCCACTACTCACCGCCAATCATCAGTTGCTGAGGCATTCTCTATTCCACAGCCGCAAGTATACACGTCCCTTGTATTTGTGTGGCTGTGGAGCAGACAATGCCTGCTGATGATTGGTGGTGAGCAGTGATGGCTTTCTGATGGGATAGCTCAGGCAGGTGGGGTCTAGAATACAAACATGCCTGAGCTCATCCCTGCAAGTGATTAACAAAAGTAAAGAGGAAAAAGGACCACTACTTGAAAATAAAATGATGAACTGAGAATTGTAGCTTAAAAGAGCTGCCACACTACATTTATGGAAATGCAAATACTTTATTGCAAGATCATAAGTATTTAAGTTTTAAACAAATAAAAAAATTAAAAGTCAAACCAATACCAATTGATACATCTATTTGGGACAAATTCTAGCAGACTGAACCACTCATCTACGTTATACTTTATAGAGGAGTCTGAGAACTATATCTCGATTATCAGCTTTCTTAACGGTATCTTAGTTCCCAGCTCCACCCATTTGCTGAAACCATTAGATTCCTCTTGTAGAGTAATGGGATTGAGATCCCAGGACTGGATAGAAGAGGGGCAAGCTTTATCCCCCAACACGAAACTCTCACCACTGGGATTGCTACACAAAAAAAATATAACAAGCCAGTAGGTGATTCAACCTACCAGTATCTATCAATCACTTATCAAAAAATCAGTACTATCTAGACTGACCTTCACAGTACATGTTCTGACATGTGTTGTACACAATAAATTAAGGCTGCACAACCACAGATCAATTTCTTCTCAATAACTTTAATGAGGCAAGTGGTGAAGACACCATCTGCTAACCCCCACTGATGCATTTCTTTCCCTTGTGGGGTTTTATGGTCCTATGATGAAGTCCTCTAAAGTTAGGTTCCACTTGGTGTCCAAATGTGTTAGAGGAAATTAGCAGATAGTGTCTTCACCACTTGCATCAATAAAATTATCGAGAAGAAATGGATCTTTGGTTCTGCCACCTGTTATAATGCGCGCCAGATGGTGAAGGCCAGTCCACCAACTAGTGACTTTTCATAAGTGACAGATACTGGTGGGCTAGATCACTTACTGGCTTGTTATTTGTTAGCAATTCCAGTGGTTAGATTTTCCTCCTTGGAATTCAAGCTCTGCCCTCTTCTATCCAGCCCTGACATCTCAATCCTGTTGTGTTAACAAGAGAAATCGAATGGCTTCAGCAAGTGGGAGGAGATTGAGGGAGGTGATGAAGATTGAAGACAGCCGGTATGTGTGGCTTGCAGTGAGGGAACTTGGAACTGAGGCTGAAGATTGTGGTAACATGCATTGGTGTAGATGCCTTTTTGTGTGCACCAATCCATTACTCATTAGATCTCAACACGCGTCCACACAACATGGCATCACATCACAGGTGTATACTGGTTGCTGTGGTGCATTAAGGTTAAACATTTTTTAGGCATTGATGTGTGTTGTGGGCCCATTAGAAAGAATGGGCACACCTCAAAATAAATGCACAAGGCATATGAGCAATACAAGCCCTTGTGTAGCAGACAGATAAGAAAGGAGTTTAGAAGCAAGTCAAGCATGTCCTATAACCACATACCAGAGGAATGATGAAGCTCTGAGTAAGTTCTAGAAAATGTCGGCGGAGAATTGCATTTTGTGCTTCTGATGGCCGTTTCTGCTGAATACCCTAGAATACAATCAAACAAGGTACCTCAATACTCAAGAAGTTGCAATATTCAATTCAAGAAAAGGCAACAACTGCATTAAGAAGCAAAAAGCAACAGGGGGCAAGATTTACATTTTATCGGACACACCTTATACATTTTAGTCAAATTTACAAAGAACTTTGGTATTTCAATCACCTATTTTGCCATGTTTTGACAACAGAAATAATCAAAATATAACCTACATGATAAAAAAAATTCTTTGCCAATTTCAAATTTTCATCCATTTTATAAAAACCTTTTACAACACATTTTCCTAGCTAGATCTGCAGTAGTTTTCTATATTTATTGAACATATAAGTGGCAGCACAGCAGTGGGATTTTACACTGCTCTGACACACATGCATACAGCCAGCAACACTGTTTTGTGCTGAGAGCAAGCTTACTTGGTACCCCCCCCAGCACTGTGACTGACCTATCATCGACAGCTCCTGGTTATAGTTTAGGATTGGAAGCTGGTAGGACAGGCTCCTGTTTACATGACCATTGTGACATAGTCTTTGTTGAGATTTTAGAAATGAATTATTTCATAGTACTTGCAGCTGAAGGGACTAGTGAGGGTTTGTTTTAGAGCAGGGCTGTTCAACTTTCCTGGGCCACATTGGAAAAAGAGGAATTGTCTGGGGCTGCACAGAAAATTAAATAACAATACGGCTAGCTAATGAGCAGAAAGAGGTCAGGCAGATCATAAGTTAGTAAGTATTAAACTTCATTTTTTTGTAATATCGGTCATTAAAAAAAGTAAAAGAAGGCAACATAAAACTAGTGTGATATTTGACTCTGATGGATGTAGTAGCAATTCTCAAGGTGCTCATCAGATATTTTGGTTCTAATTTTGCCCTTTGTGTGCGTCATCCTTAGGCTTCATGCACACAGGGCATTTTTGCAGCCTCTTTTAGGGGGGTCTGGCGTTTTTCTTTAAACTGCTTCCAAATGGCCCTTCATATTATCCTATGTGTTCATGGACACATAGAATTTTAGAAGCTTTTAGTAGCAGTAGCGTTTACCAGCAGAAAAAAAAACCCCAGCGCCAGTGCATCCAGGAGCAGAATAGTTTTGGCAAAAAAAAAAAAAAAACGCTTGACACGGCTAAATGCATCAAAATGTGCCTAAACGTGGCTAAGCGTTTAGTGCTTGAGTATTAATTTATTTAAATGGACAGACTAAATTATCATTCTGGCCAATTAAATGAATTAATGTCCAAGAGCTTGACGCTTGTAAACATGCCTAAACGCTTATAAAAGCATTAGATACTTTTACAAATGTCAGGCGTTTTTTCTGTAAAAACGCTATTGCAAGGAGGACAGCTTCAAGAAGAGTTCAACGTCCTCTGTGCATGTGACCTTAAAAATAAAAGAAAGTAGTTACTCACAACTATAGGTGCTGCCAAAAACTGATGACATGAATAAGGCATGATTGTGAAGAGTGGATATTTTTGCTTGGCATGTCAAGCAAAGAGGCACTGTTACATTTTTCTTCGGCTGCATATGTTCACTAAGTGTAAACGCAGTTTTACAAAAAATTCCAGGAAAAAAAAAAACAAAAAAAAAAAAACAAAAAAAAAACAAATTTTTAAGTATGTTTATGATTTTGTGTTGGACTGCATTCATTGCCATCTTGGACCGCATGCGGCTCGTAATCTGCAGGTTGGACACCCCTGTTTTACAGTATTAGTTTTACTGCTTGATAAAAATATGCATATACTAAAGGCTGTAATTAAAAAAAACAAAAAAAAACACAACAATCATGTTACACTTGCAATGTTTTTTGTTTTTGTTTTTTTTACAAAGCAGTCCCTACCTAATCCTCTTCTTTTTGGGTCTCCTTCTGGGGGTCCTGGCTCCTCCCCCCTGCCAAATGCCCCCAATAGCAAGCCTCTTGCTGTGAGGGAACTCGAGCAAGCTCACTCCCAAGATGAGCTTCTGTGAATGTACAATGTCCATTTACACACAGAGTCTTGCTCGGCCCTGCCCCTTCTCTCCTCATTGGCTCACTGGCTGTGATTTACAGCAGCAGAACCCAATGGTTCCCACTGCTGTGTGAGCCAATGAGTTGAGAGAGACCCGGGAGAGCCACAGCTGGATCGAAATTGGGCTCAGGTAAGTATAAGGGAGGGGGGGCTGAGGGGGGAGCTGCACCCAGGTTGTTTTTACCTGAATGCATAGAATGTATTCAGGTAAAAAAAAAAAGCTTCTGCCTTTAGAAACACTTTAAACCTTGCAATGCAACCCCCAACCCCCCTTCCTGCACTGCAAGGGTTAAATGCTCATTTAGTCTAGAGGTGAACAGGAATAAGCATTTATACTTACCTTTTTCCTCGCTCCTGCAGGCGTCCTAGCTGTAAGACTGGTCCCCTAAAGCCACTTCCCTTTGCCATACAATCAGGACACAGGTGCACTTTAAAGGTCCAACTCCGATCAAACCTTTCAATGGAACACCTGTCAGATTTTTACTTTAGATTGTGACCCCCATTGAAGATGTTTTTTGAAAAGGCAAAACAACAGTCTCTTTAAGGGTGAGGCAAGACCCTGAAAGACAGTTATTTCTTTGTGTCACTTTTGATAAAATAACATTTAATCCATTATGCAATCCCCCTGGTATAAGCTATCACATCAAATATTTTTCCTGCAGGGCCCAGTATTCCACTGCGCTCTGCACAATCTGTCACTATCAGTGTGCCTCCACATAACTTCCACCATCATGCAGAGATTTACATTATGTTCTTGGCTGTTGACACTATTCTCTGTCCTGAAAAAACATGCAACACGCTTGGAAGAGCCATGACAAACGGTGATGTCTGGGGTCAGTCTCCCAGCATGTAAACCTATACAGGATCTGACACTGGCCTTCTGGCTGACTAGCCACCCTGCCAATATTACTATGGAAATCTTGGACCTGTAATGATAACTGTCAGGGTTTAACAACGGATGTCAACACTCACATTAAGCAGCAAGACTGCTATCCTTCATCTGTTTCTTCACTTTTGTATGTCATTTTTAGGGACTTTTGATTGCATAAACCGTTTAAAAAATGACAACTTGTATCAAGGGGTTTTTAAACACAACAGAAGCAACTACACCACCAATCTGCATTTGGGACAGAAGGTGAATAATACACAAGGAACAGATATGTCACATTTCCAACCCTCCCAATGGCAAGCCAAAAGGCACTTTCTATACCAGCAACTCTGATTTACTGCTTGTATGTGAGAAAAATTATAAAGTGAAGATGTAGCTGTCCCCTATTTAAGGGCTACAATCAGATCGGTTTTGTTTTAGAATGGGTGAGTGTATATAGACCCGACCGGGTGTTCCTCGAGGCCCAAGCATGTGCCCCATTTCCAATGGGTCTACTGTTATGGCTCCCATCAAACCGTCACAAAGCAATCCTGTGCCCCACACTCTCCTGCTCTCTTAGTCTATGCGATTTGAATTGCAAACACTGGCCCTTACGCTCCCCTCACATGCCAGCAGCCCCCCTCTTTAATAACCCTCTGTTTCTGTCGGGTGTGTACCCCAATCATTTTAGTTGGTGGGTAAATAAGGGACTTTACCAAATAGGGGACTTTCTTGACCACAGGAAGATTCGCCCATCATATTTTTGGCATATCTTTGAGAGGCCTACCTCGGAAAACTTTCATATGCAGCAAATCTATCTTTTTTTTTTTTTTGCATACTTTGGAAAACAACAGCCCTGACCTGATTGTGTACACCATGTTTGAAAACAGATGTATACAAGAAACTCAGTTGAAGGGATGCATCTCTGCACTGTACAAACTTTACCACTGTGTCGATCAAACTATCAAGCTGCTTGGGTGAGGGATGTGGGCTTGACTCTTGAGGAGAAGGACTGGCGGTCTTGGAACTCCAGTGTTTACAAAGGCATTTTAAATGTTGCCCTGACAAAAGCAGGGTTCAAAGTATATGCGAGATGGTACTTGGTCCCAGATCGCCTGTCATGAATGTTCCCAGGATCGTCAGCCTCAAGCTTTCGGGGCTGTGGCCAGACAGACAGTTTTACACTTATGGTGGACTCGTCCAAAAGGCCGTCATTTTTGGATGAGGATTCATTCTCTTATATTCTTGGTTACAATGGTCAATATAGCTAAAGATGCCTGCATTGCCTTGTTAAACAAGCCAGTTGAGTATCTAAATCAGGGCTTAAAATTTTGAGTCTAGACCTACTAGACAGGCACCCACCTTACTCTCCACCAGTTGCCCCATCCAACCTTGCCCAGGTCTGCCTCCAACCCCACCCCTGACCCATCCCCCAACCACGCCCCCTTAAAGCTTATGAAATTACATTTTTTTTTAGAATAAATAGTCCAAAATATAAAAAACTGCAACAGCTTTATTATGTCAATTTAAACATAACAGCAATATCTTAATAGCAATAGGGTGCAATCAAAATATCAAGTTTTACAGCTTTAAACGTGTAGTGAACATTTTGTATTTTTTTTGTTTATCTCCTGCATCTTTAAAAAGAGACTTTAGTAACTAGTCTCTTTTAAAAGATGTAAGTTTAGTTTACAGAATTATATATAATATTATGTTTCTTTTATATCCTTGTATATAATTATATATTAGGTACGATATTATGTCTCTTTTATATATAATTATATATAAAAGAGACATAATAATATGTCTCGTGTCCCTCATGTCGGTGGAGAGCGGACCTCTCCTGCACCTGTCCCCTCAGCGGCGCTGCCAATGTAATGGCAGCGCCGAAGAAGAAGCCGGAAACAGGAAGTTGGAAACCGGAACTCTGCTCGCCACACAAGGATTTCTCCTCGCATTGGGCGAGTGGCTTTTTCAAGCCCTGATCTAAATAATTAAATTCGGTATCCAAAAATAATATTATCCCGTAAGCCTATACTAAAAGGTCTTCCTTTCACCCTTGAAAGTAAAAATCAGTGAATAAACCCTTCTTAGGGCTGTGAACATAAAGTCTTCCAAACAAATATTCAAAAATAAGTGAAAGTCCATAAAATTCAAATCTTTCATCAGTCACCTTAATGAGTCCATAAATAATAAAGCCACTCAGAAAAAATTCATCCAAATAGAAAAATTCATAAATCCTTCCGCAGAGCCCTCCGTATGGCTCCAAAAAGGACGTACACCTCAAAACAAAAGAAAATTCAATAGTGCATTATCATTAAATAATTTTATAAATAATATCTCAAAAAGGTGTAACATATGCGCACTAATCACTCGAATTATTCAAAACATGACCACGTATGTGATAGTGAAACATTTGTGCATAAGTGATAGTGGGACACTCTGTGAACCAAAATATATATATACACTTCCCCGTGGTATTGAGTGTACACTTCTAAAGTGACTGAATTCAATGCCCTTACCAAATATATAAGGTAAGCAAACTTATTTAAATCCAGAAGAGGGTACACATCTGCAATGTCCACATGGAGGCCTTCAGATCCTTTGTATACGCACTTCATGGTAATCATGCTCCATAGTATCCATAAAGAAAGAACAGACCCATATAGTGTAACACCGTATGAAGGTACATAAAACACACTTTAATCATATCTTCTTACATTAAAATCACTTAAAAGCGCATTATTCCCATGACTCCAACCTTAAGCAGCTTCCAGGAATGCCAGGCAGTGTTTTTCCTACAATAAAGATGGCCGCTCCGCTACTTCCGGTCCTCTGGGTAACATCCGACGTCACATCCCTTGACGCATTTCGTCACTTCCTGGACTTAATCATAAGGGGTGTGTTCGGACAGGATGGCCCCAATTTATCTCGTTCCTCAAATTGAGTCCTCAGCCGCCATATTTGAGTAGGGAGAGCTGCCCATATGTCTTTGTATCACGTAGCTATATCAGCAGCCTCGCTCACACAGCCTATGCTATCTCTGGCAGATGTATCAAACTGCTGAATAATCCTAACGAAATTAAACATATTTGGGGGCATAATATAGATATATATACAGAATACTCCTAAATGTTACTAATAAAGCTTACACGTGGGACGTAATATATATATAATTAAAATACTCCTACACGTCAGTATTGCTAATAAAGCTTATATGGGAACTGCATATTAATAAAAACACATACTTATACCATATACAATCAATAATAAAATAATAAAACCCAATCTACATATACCATATTATATACATATATATTTAGAAATAGATTGGGTCTCCCTATTCAAATATGGCGGCTGAGGACTCTGAGTCAATTTGAGGAACGAGATAAATTGCGGCCGTCCTGTCCGACGAACACACCCCTTATGATTTAGTCCAGGAAGTGAAACGCGTCAAGGAACGTGATGTCGGACGTTATCCAGAGGACCGGAAGTAGCGGTGCGGCCATCTTTAATGTAATGTGGGAAAAACACTGCTTGGGATTCCTGGAAGCTGCTTAAGGTTGGAGTCATGGGAATAATGCGCTTTTAAGTGATTTTAATGTAAGGAGATATTATTAAATTGTGTTTATGTACCTTCATACGGTGTTACACTATATGGGTCTGTTCTTTCTTTATGGATACTATGGAGCATGATTACCATGAAGTGTGTATACAAAGATCTGAAGGCATCCATGTGGACAGATGTGTACCCTCTTCTGGATTTAAAAAAAGTTTGCTTACCTTATATATTTGGAAAGGGTATTGAATTCAGTCACTTTAGAAGTGTACACTGAATGCCACGGGGAAGTGTATATATATTTTGGTTCACAGGGTGTCCCACTATCACTTATGCACAAATGTTTCACTATCACATATGTGGTCACGTTTTGAATAATTTGAGTGATTAGTGCACATATGTTACACCTTTTTGAGATATTATTTTTAAAATTATGGATAATGCACTATTGAGTTTTCTTTTGTTTTGAGATTTAAGACCTTTTTGGAGCCACACGGAGGGCTCTCCAGAAGGATTTATGAATTTTTCTATTTGGATGAATTTTTTCTGAGTGACTTTATTATTTATGGACACATTAAGGTGACTGATGAAAGATTTGAATTTTATGGACTTTCACTTATTATTTTTGAATAATTTTTTGGAGGACTTTATGTTCACGACACTAAGAAGGATTTATTCAACAGTTGAGAATATCCCCACACACACACAAACTTTAATCTACTTTGTTTTTGTCAGCTAAAATTGCCATTGCTACGGCTTGAAAAAGCCCAATTAATGATATAGCACTGATGAAGCATAAGCTTACTTGGATTATGCTTGATGAAAGGATTGTGAGTGTCCTGCGAGATAAACAAAACATGGATCCCATGGCTTCCTTACCTACAGGTCCCAGATGGACGGGGCTGACTCCTGGGTTGGTGTGCACGGGACTACCAGTTGGACTGGTCTTTTTCTTTGACTTCTTTAGCTCTTTTCCCCTTCCCTTTCTTCTTTCTTGGTTTTGTTCCATGTTCTTCCTTTTTTTGACCACCCTGCCCCCTCTATTGTTTTTTATATTTTATGTTCATGGCTCCCTTGATTGAGTCAAAGAGTAATTTGTTCTGATAAATGATTCTGATGTTCATTGGAAATGCGCCTTGGTACTTAACACTACCTGCCAAACTGCAACATTGTGTTGAAGTGTTTCTTCCCGATTCTCAGCACTGATGGTGCCGCTGTCTCCATGGGTTTTTCCACAGTTTGACCTGCCTTATGCGGACCCAGGTGGACCAACGGCATCATCGGGACTGGCCACCTGACCTGCTCTTCTTCATGTTATTCCACCATGATTATACACAAGTCACTGATTCCTTACAATATTTGGAATAACTGCTATTTTGTGACTAGAATTATATTGTTTGATACATTTATTTATCCAACAATATGTTCTTCCGGAAGAGGTAAGGGCTTACGGCCCATTATGTTTTTGTGGTTTTTATGTGTACCAATGCAAGTATGTGAACGGTGTGGTTTCAATATCCACACATTTGTTATGCTTTGTTCTCTCTCTCTGAAAATAAAATTCTAATAATGTCTGAAACAGAATGGGAGAATGTAAGTAAAAATAAATGCGGCTGGAACATTTGACAAATGTAAGAAAGACAATGTACAGCTTGTAAACATAAGTCTAAGAGCGAACTGAAGCCAGCCATAGCTGAAGAGATTTACTTTCCTGCAGCTATATGTTACAGGAAAGAGAATCGCATGATTCCCCCATCAATTCAGTCAAGTGTTGATGGGGGAATCCCTCCCGCAGAGCGAATGTGTTCTCCCAGCAGGGGGAGGGGTCACACCCCTGCCAGGAGAACACCGTGATTATTGCTAGAAGCAACGGTCGCTTGAAATCATCACATGAAATAACACACAGGCTGGTTGAACCCAAATCATACAACAAACAAATTGGGTGCAATCATTCTGCCCATAGATGGATCAAATCTTGGCCGGTCCCTGCTGAACCGGCTGGGATTTGAACCATCTATGGTCTGCTTAACAGCATTGGGTCTACGAAAGAACATTAATAAAGATCTGAATGGATGACAGTCAGTCTAATAGGTATCAGGCAAACGGAAGGGGAGGAGTCATCAAATATCAGATTAGAAAGTGTAATTCGATTTAAGCGTCAATAATCAGTGACAATAGGAGGTTTATTGGTTAAAAAGAGTCTGTGCTGACATCAAGTGAATTAAAAAAAATTGCCAATTAGATTTGGTTCTACTGTGCAGCAATGTTTGGGAACACACACAGTGCAATCCAACAATTGCCAAACACACCACAATATTCTGAAAGCCATGATTAACAAGAAACTGCTTCTTTCTGTACCTTCAACATACAGGAGAAACACAAGCAAAAGAAAGGATTCTCTATAGTGGTAACATCTTTTAAAATCCATATTCCATAATAATCTTTTAAAGCTGAACTCCTGAAGGCGGATGTACATTCCCTTAAAAAAAGTTGCTTTTTTACATACATCTCTAGCATAAGTACCTGATTCTGAGTGGATAGCAGCAGCAGCAGCAGCATAGGGAAAGGGAGGGACAATGCTAGGAGCCAATCAGACTCCCATACATGTCTAGATGGGAGGAGGATTTAATTTATTCAAGAGATTGGCCAGAGTTGACGTTTTATCATCGATACATAGACAATATTTTCCTCCTATGGCAGGGGAGTGAATTTACTTTACTCAATTATTTGTAAAACTCTTAACTCCAATCTCACGTACCAGTATGACTATGTTGAAATAAATTTCTTAGATACCCTTATTAATGATGGCACAAAGATTATCACTAAATCATTCTTTAAGAACACAGACAGAAATGGCTATATACAGTACCTATGGACAGTTGCCATCATCCACCATGGTTAAAAAACATACCCAAGGGCCAATTCTTGCGAATACGTAGGAATTGTGATAATCTGAATGATTTGTTTTCTCCCAGGTGGAAATATTAAAAAAAAAAGATTTGTTGAAAGAGGGTATAACATATCTTCCCTGAATCAAGACAGAGGAGGTCGCCGATTTAGATAGAACAAAACTCCTCACATCTGGAAATGGAGATAAAGCCAGGTATTTGTGTCCAATCACAACTAACTTTTCTGTACAGTATAAAGAGGTTAATAGAAATCTCAGAAAAAAATTGGGGAGTTTTAATAAACGATCCTGTCTTGGGTAATAGTTTGTGTGATAAAGCTGAAGTTGCTTTTTGTGGAGCTCCCTCTCTGAGACACAAAATAGCACCCAACATCATAAATCCACCAACTAATATCTCTTTTTCTTTTGGAATGAAAGGCTTCTATCTCTGTAATAAGTGCGTCATTTGCAAGTGTAATGGTATTCGGAAAAGAATGATTAACGATATTACTTCCAGTGTCACAGGCAAACTTTATAATGTGGAGTCCCTTATCACATGCAATAGTACGCATGTAGTTTACCTACTTGAGTGTCCATGTAAGAAACAATATATTGATAGAACAACTAGAAGGTTAAGGGACAGACTTAGGGAACATGTCTATAATATTAAAATAGGACTTAAAGAACATTCCCTATCAAAACACTTTAGACATTATCAGGGGCGGACTGACAACTCACGGGGCACCCGGGCAATAGGGGATCATGGGGCCCCTGTGTCCTTGCACAAACTCAAAAAAGCCTATGAAAAAGGTACCAGGGGCATCTCATGGGGCCCCCCTACTGACCCCAGGCCCTCGGGCAGTACCCGAGTTTCCAAATGGTCAGTCCGCCCCTGGACATTATCATAGAGATCCCACACTGTTGAAATTTATGGGCATAGATTTAATTCGCCAACATTGTTGAGGTAATCATAAACGACGGGCAGTGTCAATGCTTGAAACAATGGATTTTTGAAATGCAAACACTGTCACCTCATGGGCATAACATTGACATAAATTGTTTCATAGATAAGAGCTGATTACATAGGAATCTACATGCGTTTATATGCGGTTTTTTGAGTTGTGATTTAAATGTTTTCTGCCAAACATACATACATACACTATATATATATATATATATATATATATATATATATATATATATACATACATACATATATACACACATACATACATACACACATACTTTGTGTGTGTGTATGTATATATATATATATATATATATATATATATATATATATATATATATATAACCATAAGAGTGATATTTGTGGTGATTCCAGCGCTCAATCATTTTGCGCTTCACTTTTACATATTGTCACTTTCATGAATTAAGCGCTGCATTATTTATTTATTATAGTTACAGAGGAGGAGAGCAGACCTCTCCTGCACCTGTCCCCTCAGCGGCGGTGCCGCAGAAGCTTGAAACCAGAAGCTGTAAACCGGAACTCGGCTTCACAATGAGGCTTGGAGCACAGGTGCAGTCGCTCCATGCTTCATCTGTACTCGCTGCTCGCCACAGAGGAATTTCTCTTCGGGCCAGCAGCTTTTTGAAGCCCTGTATTAGACTCCCATACATGTACATGTGTGGACAGAAAACGTGCGGAAAGAAGTGAGTGAAGTGGCCATTTACAGTAAGATGACTCCACTGTATTTCATAACAACAGATTAAAATTCCAACTCGCCTACAAATAATTTGGAGTGAAATGCTACCATTACCTTCTGCAACTGCTTAATAATCTCTTCATCTTTGTTCAGGTATGGCTTATAGGAGCTATAGACACCTAAATGCAAAAATAAATAAATAAGACATATTCTAGGTTATATTATGCAGCCTAAGGCTCCATGCACACTAGGTTTATTTTAAGCTTTCAAAAACGTTGGATGAAAAACGCTAGTAATAGCGTTTTAGTAGCATTCCGAAGCGATTAGACGCGTTAACGTTTAATTACTATTTTTACAGTACAAGAAGAGGGGAAAAAAAAGCTAGAAAAAAAGCCATTAGGAGCATTTTAGTAGTGTTTTTACTGCTGGAAAAATGCTCCCTAAATTATTTTTTCTGCTTCTAGACGCTGAAGCTCAAAACATGCTAACAGCTTAAAACTAAAGCAGAAAAAAAAAAAAATTACGCTAATAATAGCTTCTAGGAGCTTAAAAAAATGCTAGTGTACATGGAGCCTAATGCAGAAATATGCTTACCAGGCTTTGAATCCAAAGTCTTTAGTGTTTTCAGTTTCTTTACTTTCACCTGTTTTGGAAAATCTCCTGCAGCAATAATCAAATACACAATCAATTATACTCTTGAGGAGAGGCCATGTATAAATGCAGCAACAGTGTATACAGTAAACATAGTGCAAGTTTAAAATCTTTGCAAATGACAAGGTGGCGAACTTTGCATCTGGAGAAAAAGAGTTGCAGCCCTTTTAGTGCTTATATACAGCCGCCGGATCACTTCCAGGGACTTGGATTGCTTTCAATAGACCCCTGATGTCTCAGGAAAATGAACCGGAAACAGTAAAAATGCTATCACATAAAGGTCTATAGGTCTCCTATGTGATAGCAATAAAGCTAAAGCGGAGCTCCAGTCAAAATTAACAAAAAAAAAAAAAAGTCAGCAGCTACAAAAATTGTAGCTGCTGACTTTTAAAAAACAGACACTCACCTGTCCCTTGATCCAACGGTGTCCTCACCACAGCCGGGTTCACTGACCGTCCTATGCCCCTGGCGCCTTCAGTGTAAGCACCTGGCTGTGACAGCTTGCAGCTTCACAGCTGGGTGCCCACTGCGCATGCCCGAGTAGCCTTGTGCTGTGTAAATGGTCCCGTAGTCTTCTGAGACTTGTCACGTTCCAAAAGACTACAGGGGGACAGCGTCTGCTTCCGATCGCCTAGGCGATCATGGCAGAAGTGGGAGCAGGTACCTGTCAAAATTCCGTTACCCCCTCTCCACCAAAGGTGCCAATCCTTAATGGAAGCGGAGGACTAGGCCTTAAAGTGGAAATTCTCGTTTTGGGTAGAACTATTTGAGTAAAAAATTAGACATACACCCAAGCATTTAAATGACCCACCAAAAATGTAAGCCTCCCCATACATTTCACAGGTGTCCATGTACAAAAATGCTGTTTGCTTAAATATGTTATGCATTACTATGCATGCCAGAGTGAAAGCGATAATTCTAGGGCCAATATTCACTGTGAACTTTAAACTGATCACCTGTGAGGGATTTTAATAAGTTCTCTATGGAACATTTTTCCTCTCATGGACAAGCACAATTTTAAGGCTTGACATGTTGGAAATCTTTTACTTGATGCAAACTATTCTTTTATATTTTACCAAAAAATGGTAATAAAAATTGGCACTAAAACTAATTTTAGTGTATTTTTTTTTTTTACTGAAAACTTGTCCTAGATAAATTGGTGCACTATTGTGTGCCGAAGGCTCCCGCTGCTGTGTGAGCCAATGAGGAGAGAGAGACCCGGGAGAGCTACTGGTTCTCATGCACACTCTGCTGGATAAAGATGGAGCTCAAGTAAGTATAAGGGGGGTGGGGGGATTTAGCTGCATCCAGTAGGTTTTTTACCTTAATGCACTGAAGGTAAAAAAAAAACAAAAAAAAAAAAACTTTTGAGCTTTTAAAACCACTTTAATACATTCTCTGCATTAAGATAAAAAGCCTTTCAAAAGTTGCTGCCCCCAGCCCACTTAAATACACACCCTCAGCCTGATCTCGATAAAGCAATGTGCCTGTCTGCAGCTGATCTTCTCTGTTCTCTTTTTCCATAGAAAACCCGGCAGCAAGGGGAGCCTTTGGCTGTGAGGAAGAAGCCAGGGTCAGGGCCAAGCCACACTGCTTGTATAGATATACAAAATCCGACTCAGGATAAAGCCTGCACAAGTACCCCCATAATGACCTGCTATGGGGGTCACTTGGAGAAGAGAAGGAGCCAAGATAGCTACTGGGGGACCCCAGAAGAGGAGTTTCAGGGCAATGCAAAAGCATTGTACAGAGCAGGTAAATATAACACTTTCATACAAATACGAAATTACCTTTACAATCACTTTCATTTTGCAAAATGTATTTGCTGAAAAAAAAAAACCCCACAGAAAAAGGTCCTGGCAGGGAAAGGCTCCAGAAAAGGCTTCTTCATAGTAAAAGTTGTGAAAATGTAGAACAGACTTTCTCAGGAACTAGTTCTATTCAGCTCAGTTGTCTTTAAGAAAAAGAAAAAAAAAAAAAAAGCTGGAAACTGGAGTAATAGCACCGTACATTGTTGATCCAGGGAATCTGACTACCTTAAGGTATCAGGAAAAAATAAAAATATCTCAGTCCTATTCTAAAAAGCAATCTGCAAAGTGGGGATCTGTAAGGAAAGCCACTAACCAATGTATTTTTACTGTTTTTTAGTCTTTGGAAAAAAAACAAAAACACAAAAACATCCTCATCATCAGTAAAAGCATTTAAAGGAACTTTATAACAAAATACTATTTGAGCCAGAGGAAAAGCATAGCCAAGTACAAAATGATCTATTGCGTGGTTTCTTAAGGCGGACATTATATGAAAAAAGCAGTGCCTGATTTTCTAATGCATGATCTACAGTCCCACAAAAAAAAAAAAAAAAAAAAAAAGATGTATTTGACTGAAAAACACAATTGCTGGTGTCAGATTTATCCCTACTGTTTAAAAATCAATTAAGTCTTACCTGCCAGTTTTACATCGCCGATGCGGATGATATGGGGCCAATGCTGCAGTGTTTTTGCAAAGAAAGGGTTGGTGACGCCAAAAATTACAGAAGGTCTAAAGAGAATGACACATGGTTACTTAAAGCGGTAGTAAACTGCATAAAAAATCCCTCCCAAAAAATAAAAAATTCCCTGCAAGGCAATGGCATAATATGCTAGTATGTATCGCATACTAGCACATTAAGTAGAACTTGCCTTAAAACAAAAACCCCCCCAGCAGTGCACTGTAATGACTTCCATCTTCACCTAGTCTTCCTTCTGGTTTCTTGAGCTCCAGCCATCTGACTGGCTGAGCTGTGATGTCATCAATCCCACGCATTCCCATGGGAGTCACAGGCCAAGGCACAGTGCACGGGCGGCCAGAGCGGATAAAGTTCTGACTGCTCTGCACATTCCCGGCGCCTCAGGGGGATAATTCGCTGCTCCCGACCCCTTTCCTCCCTGCCCTGCCATCTATCAGGCCTGTTTGCGGAGGGGGTGGGGGAACTCCGATGCCCACCCGACTGGCTAGGAGATCCGTGGGCAGTTCCCGCGCTTCCACCATAAAGAAGGGAGGGGGCGTCAAGATGGCGGCCAGCCCCGGCTCCCAGAGCGCTTCAGTTGCTGAGGAGAAACAGCATACACCACCACAGCGGGCCCAGCTCCCCTCCACCAGTCCTGGGACACATAGTGACAGCTCCCCGGCTCACGTGAGTGTTCACTCCGCTCCCTCTGGGTCTCTCTCTAGCCCCACCAGGTCTCCTCCTCAGGCTGCGGCCCTGTCACCAGGCCACAATTCCCAGGCTTCCTCCCTGCTAGACAGGGAAATGGCAGACATATTTGTTTGCCAAATCAGCGGCCTGGATTCAACTCCTGCAGGTCCAGTGCACTCTCCTGCTTATCCATCTGTGCCATTTCTCTACTCAAGGGACTCCATCCTTATTGCTCGTTTTGCTGATTTACTTAAAAGGGAATTGAAAAAAGCCACCACTAAATTAGCCTCTGACTTAAAACAGGATTTCAGGGAGATTGGAAACTGCCTGGAGAACACTGAAACTAAAGTTGATGATTTTGTTCACAAAGGTGTCTCAGAATTCCAACCGGATTGCCAACCTACAAGATTGGCTAGATGAAGCTGATGCGAAAATAGACTATCTTGAGAACCCTGTCAGTCGGTACAAATTCCGGATTAGAGGCCTGCCAGAAACGGTCAAAGATATTGCTTCAGTTGCTCGCTCTCTTATACTATCAGCAGTGCCGGATACTGACAACATCCACACGGAGATAGACTGTATCCACAGAGCTCTGGTCACCTTAAAACCATATGGCCCCCTCGGAATGTAATTGTTAAACCCCATTTTTTCAGAATGAAGGAGGAGGTGTTGCGATATGCCAGGGAACATCCTGACTTGGAAATCAAAGGGTACAAGATTCAAGTCTTTGCAGACATTTCTCAAGCTACTATAAAAGAAACAAAAAAAAAAAAAACGGAGGACGTGCAAAACGTTACTTTCACCTTTAATTCAAAAGGGACATCTAATATGGATGGAACTATCCATTTTGCTTACAATTTGCTTATAATGGCAAATCCTACGCCTTTTCTACATTCTCTTTAGGAAAGAAAATTTTGCTGAATTTGAACTTTATTTCTCTTAGCCCCTCCTCATGGACCCCTTCTAAAGCTGACGGCCCTCCTCCCCCACTTTCGCCTCTGTGGTCTCCATCTCCCAAGAAGAAGAAACCTGCTTTTCCACGTCAGGTTACCTAAAGACTCTGCTGGTTACCAGCTGATCTTATATTGGGCAGGGACCTCTCCGTGCTCCTACTGTGGGACATTGGCCCCCGCCTTTGTTTTTGAATTGTTGCGTAGGTTTTGTTCTCTAGTCATATCAATATTTAATTGTTTATGGGTTAGATTATTGGCATGTCAGATATTCTAGTTTCGGGTGTTAGGAGCCTTTAACATACATGTTTTCTACAGACCCCATGGCACCAGTAAGAGTCTATGAGCTCTTCCTAATCGAAAGACTCTCCCCATTGCTTTGCTTTGGCGGATACTCTTCTGTTCCTTGACTTCGTGTCTGGGATATTTGGTACTTTACTGTTTTATGCTGCATATTGTTGTTATGCCACTTGATTTGATGCTAGCCATTTTCTGGTCTCATTGTCTTTTGTCTCTTCCTTTTTTCACTGTTTCTACTTGAGGGAGATCTCGGGACTTTCTCTTCAGTCCTGGATACTCGGTATCCACACAGGTGGGTATGTGGGTCTCACCATCGCTGCGCTGATGATTTTTCAATGTCCACCTTAAGACCTAGTCGTAAAGTTGTTGGCTTCCTCTCTGATAATGTGCAAGGATTAGGGTCCCCCTCTAAACGTCTTAAGGTTTTTTCTCGTTATAAATCCCTAGGGGCTGATATTGTTGCGCTACAGGAAACCCATTTTGCTTCCTCTTCAACGCCTAGGTATATTCATAAGGATTTCCCTTTATGCTTTTTCGCTAACATATCGGAAAAAAAACGAGGGGTATCGCTTTGTCTAGCACGACGGTTATCCTTTACTGAATCTAAAGTGATACGGGACAAAGAAGGGCGAAATTTATTGGTCAAAAGGTCTCTTAGGGGGGAAATTTAGTGACTTTTCTGTTATTTTATGCCCCTAATGTGAATCAGGTAGCCTTTTTTCGATCCCTGTTTCAATCTTTATTCCCGGAGTTGGAAGGCGATGTAATTTTAGCAGGAAACTCAAATTTAGCCTTAGACCAAATGCGCAATAAATCACATACAACCAAACTTAAATCCTCTCCGAAACAAAGATGCAAATCGCCACAACTTTTGTTTCACTATAATTTGATAGATGCGTGGAAGGAGGCCAATCCTACCGTTAGAGACTATTCAAATTTTTCTAGAGCTCACAATCATTATTCATGTATCGATCACATCTTTCTCCCTACTGACCTGCTACCCAAATTAAATTCAGATAAAATTGTGTCGATGCCCTGGTTGAACCATGACCTGGGGATGCTAACACTCTCTAATTTAACTAACAACCTGGCTAAGCCAAATTGGTGATTGAATGAATCTCTTCTTAGCAATGAGTCAACTTGCCTCGAAGTAATAGAACACTTGAATTCTTATTTTACCATTAATAAAGTGGAAGATACAACCCTGCTATTACTGGGCAGCTCATAAAGCCTCTATCAGAGGTTTTTTCACCCAACTATTCTCTAGACTTAAACGATCTCACGAAGAGTTGACTTCTGCCAAAACTAAGAAATATGAGGCCTTACTAGCCCAACACAAAATGGACCCATCCCCACATTTATTGCTTAAGGTGGAGAACGCTTGTTTAGAACTCAATCTTTGTCTTACCACAAAAGCGGAAAAACAGCTTTGATGGATGAACCATAAATTCTTCACATGGTGAGACAATCCAGGTTTTCTCTTAGCGTGTAAACTCTCCCCTAAGCATAACTACTCGGCCCTTCCTAAGCTTAGGCTCTCAGGAGGTCATACCTCACAAGATCCTCAGAAGATCCTTCAGGAATTCAATAACTTCTATGCTACCTTATACGGCCAACCCTGGCCCGTTGAGCCTTCTCAGCTTCAGGACTTTTTGGGACCCCTACGACTTCCGGCCCTTACTGAGGCCCACAGGGAACTTATGGAACAACCTATCACTAGCAAGGAGCTTGTTAAAATTATTAAAATGCTAACGTCACAAATTCCCGGGTCCTGACTATTTATCAAATGTTTATTATAGAAACACTTTCTGAACAACTTCTCCCCCACATAGCTCTTTACTTCAACTCTGAGGGAGGATGGTGTGATTGCTTTACACGAAAACAGAGCATTTATAAGCGTTATCGATAAGCCTAAGAAAGACGCTACCGATATCCTTAATTATTATTAACCTATTTCGCTAATTAATTGTGACCTGAAAATCCTGACAGAACTCCTGGCCCTGCGTCTTAATTCCTTTTTGGCACAATATATTCACAAAGACCAATCGGGTTTCATAGCTGGTCGCCAAACGCTGGATCAGATTTGTAGGTCCATAGCTTTGATTTCCGCTGTCCACTCTAATTGGGATGCTCCTATTTCTCGGGAGTTGTTGCTTCTTTCACTAGACCTCCATAAAGCCTTTGATAGCCTAACTTGGGAATATTTGTTTACTATTTTGCGAGCTTATGGATTTGGTCCTGCATTTCTTACACTAGTACAATCATTATATAACAATCCCTCAGCTCAAGTGTCCATTAGAGTTTACAGATCACCCGTGTTCCCAATTCGACGCAGCACTAAACAAGGTGGTCCACTTTCCCCACTACTTTTTGCAATGGCAATAGAACCCTTAGCTATTGCGATCCGCTGCCATCCTGGAATCCACAGAGTTCACTGCGGTCATCAGGAACATAAATGCGCTTTCTCTGCCGACGATATCCTTATGAATGTTGACTTCCCTTTGACCACCTGACCTAATCTATTATTTCTGCTGAGCCACTTCTCTGAACTTTCTGGGCTCTCTTTAAACTCTCAGAAAAGGATTGCCCTTAACGTTTCGTTACCCTCTGCCATCGAACGACAACTTAGGAACTTGTATGACTTTCAATGGGCCCGCAGTTCTTTGCCTTATTTAGGGATTAATTTGACAGCTTCAATTGAGTCCCTATACCAAGCGAACTAACCCCCCCCTCTTTTCAAACGCCTTAAGGAGGATCTTCGTCGTTGGGCTGCTTACTCTATATCAGGGGTGTCAAACTCAATTTCATGGTGGGCCACAGCAGCATTATTGTTGCCCTCAAAGGGCCAGTTGTATTTTTAAGACTAGATTTACAGAGCACTCCACCCTCCCTTACATCACAGTGCACCCCCCCTTACCTGCTGGAGGCAGAGCTGGGGAGCAAAAAAGTGCAGGGTCTGGAGGAGGACCAGGGGAGGTCTGGAGTCAGCTGAATGCTGAGACCAGGGGAATGGGAGATGAGGAGGTGCTGCGGCTGAGCAGAGAGGTGTAGGAGTTCTGTCCTCTCTGCTGCCAACTTCTGAGACCACGGGTGGGGGATTGCATAGATGAACCTCTCCACGGCTACATGCAGAAGCTCAGGATCTGGTGGAGGAGTTCTGTACTCCTCTCTTCCGCTGATTGCTGAGATGAGGGGGGTGCCACAGCTGAGGGCTACATGAAATGTCCTGGAGGGCCGGATTTGGCCCTCGGGGCCTTGTGTTTGAAATCTGTGCTCCATATCTTAGTTTGGCAGGATCAACTCTATTAAAATGACGTTTTTGCCTCAGTTACTGTATTTGCAACACCTACAGGTCGGGGTGCTTCATTTTGTTTGAAACAATAGAAGGCCTTGGATGAACCAGAAGACATTAAACATTTTAAAATCACACAGTGGGATTGGCCTCCCTAAACTTCAGGCATATTTCCAAGTTGGCCTATACTACAGCTAAAGCATCTACTCCCCTCTGGGTTTCTATTGAAGCTCTTTCCTACCACCCTGTAGCGACTGGCTCCTAAATCCATCTCTCCCTCCTATATTATGTCCCACTTTATCTTTTTCATTGATAGTGTAGGATAGGGTACGCCATCGCAAATCCTTGGCGAGCGCACACACACACCTTTAGCCCCCATCTTTTTGTAACCCTGAATTCGTACCTGGCATGGTTTCGGCTCCATTCCAATGGTGGATCAAGAAAGGGTTACTGCAGATAGGAGATTATCTCCGGGGTGCCCGAATTTACCCTCTCCAATATTTTAAAGAAAAATTGCTGATGCCTCCCATCGAAGTCTTTAGATTTACACAAATCGCCTCCTTCATTCGCTCGTAAACTTTTATTAGATGGACCACCCACTCTTACCAATTTTGAACTTTCTTGTCAGAATAATAATCTTACTAGAGGCCGTATTTCAACGGTTTATGCCCTTCTTACTGATCCGAGCTCTAAACGTCCCTATATGGATCAAAAGGGAAAGGGACCTGGATGTTAGCTATGATCTACCCGATTGGCAAAGTATAACCTTGGCATTGTCAAAGGTTTCCATCAATACTACCTAAATTGAGGATTGTAGGATCCGAAATCTTGTGACCACTGAGATTGGCTGTCAAAGTGGTCACATGATCGTCAGCCGATCCCATCAACTACTGATTGTTAGTGGAGACTGACAGCTCGGTCTCTCTCTTAGGAGTGCGGTCTTAGAACAGAAACATCGGCCACCCAGTGATGCATATGTGCAGTATCTGGGCATTAATACCCATCCTTTTGCCGCCATATACATGTTACACAGGTGGCAACAAGTTGAAGAATTTGTTTAAACATGAAATAGAATATTAAATGATTATGGTTCATATTAAATCATTTCTTGCTTTGCTCATGTGTCTTCATAGAGAAAAATGGTGTTGGGTAATGCAATCTGTGGAGTCTGACAAGCATGAGGCTAGCTCATAGCACAATCAGAAATTAAATAGTTTATCCCATTGCCCCTACCTACAAATTTTCAACAAAAATTATTAGATTTGTAATTGCAGTATCCTATATTAACCAATCAAAATTCCTTTCAGAATGCAATGTTTTAATTGGTCCTACGTTTAAGAATTAGCACTGTAGAATTACGGAATGAGACTGACAGTTGGAAAACTACAAAGAAAACTTACGGTGCTTGCGTTCTGGTGGTATATTCCTTAAATTCTGCATCATGAATTGTGAAATATGGTCTGAAATCACTACAATATTTTAAAGGAGATATGCATCTAAAATAAAGAAATAGTAAAACGTTATGTTGAGAAGGGAGAACACACATCCAGATTTGACTCCAAAATTGCTCGATTACGCTGGAAAAATGTTAATAAAAGCAGTGCAGGCTTGCATTAGGAAATCTGGTCTTTTTCTAAAAAAATACAGTTTTATCAATAACCCCGAGCACAATATAAGCATACAATGGTATAAAATAAAGCACACTTTGAAGATAATATACATAATAAAAAATTGCCTGTTTTTCACCCAGAAAAAGCTCTAAAAAAATGTCCTATTCTAGGTTACTTTCATAACACGTTTACATTCCGTTCATTCAGTGTATTACCTAATGAGACTTTGTAGCATAATTTTAGGAGAGATTGTAGTTTGTTTATAACTTTGGCAGAAGAAAAGTTCACTAGATTATACAATAGGTGGCAGCACGGTCACATGACAATTACAATGGTATGCAAGTGGATTGGCATGATTGTAGTTGTATTAGTGCACTATTGCAACAATGCAGCTGAGAAATACCTGTGATACTATTTTTATAGCACTAACACTTAAATTTTTGCACAACAATTTTGCTTGGTCATTAGAAAGGGGGGGGGGGGGGGGACGACTCCCAAACGTTTGGCTTGAAATTTTAGTATCTTTGAGAAAGCGTTTGGCTGTACAATTTATTTATTAATATTTTATTAGGTTTTACATTTCATCTGTTCCATCAATAAAAATAAAAATCTCTTATTCATCTATTATCATCACAAGTACAAAAATACCAAACTTCCCCTTGTCTGTACAATTTATAATCACGAAAACATTTTAAACAGTTTTACCATTCTACAAATAAGTATACCTAAGCAGAGACAGGATTTAGAAACACCATACAACCCTGTCATTGATGGAATATGAGACATCTGTGCAATTTGTAAAAAATTAATTTAGATTACTCTAGCCAGCTCAATAGGTTGTTCTCAAAAAGAGCTGTATGCATTCCTAAAATGCACAAAATACAACTGGATACTAACATTTAAAGTTACTGACACCAGGGGTAGTTGACCCAAGAAATATCCGATTACCACCTTGGGCAATCAGGGAGGAATTTTTTCCCATGCTGTAGCAAACTTGATCATGCGTTATTGGGTTGTAACCTTTCCCCGGATCAACTGTGGATTAAGGAGTGTGCATATAGAGGTTTTCTATTTTTTTTTGTTGTTGTAGAATTAGATGGATCTGTGCCTTATTTCAAACAGACTAACTATGTAACATACATTGATGCAGTATGTATTGTATTTCAAACAATTCTTCTGGCAGTTGTGGCTGCAATCTTTCTTGGTCTACCTGACCTTGGTATCAAGAGATCCCCGAACTTTCCACTTCTTAATAGGTGATTTAACAGTACTTATTGGCATATTCAAGGCTTTGGACATCTTTATATGTCCTTTTCCATCTTTATAAAGTTCCATTACCTTGTTACACAGGACTTTTGACAGTTATTTCCCCATGGCTCAGTATCTAGCCTAGTCAGTGCTTCCACGTAAGAGCTAACAAACTCATTGACTATTTATACACTAACACTAATTGCAATTTAAAAAGCCACAGATGTGGGATATTAACCTCTAATTAGCATTTTAACCCCTGTGTGTCACCTTGTGTGTCTGTACCAAGGCCAAACATCCCAGGGTATGTAAACTTTTGATCATGGCCATTTGGGTGATTTCTGTTATCATTATGATTTAAAAAGGAGCCAAACAACTATTTGATAATAAATGGCTTCATATGATCATCATCCTTCAATAAAAGAGCGGTTTTTGGCATGATCAGTCATATTTTCAATATCAATGCTAAAATTTCACAATTTCTGCCAGGGTATGTAAATATACACACATACATACATACACCGGCCACTTTATTAGGTACACCTGTTCAATTGCTTCAATTGTAACAAAAATTGCTAATCGGTCAATCACATGGTAGCAACCCATTTAGGCATCTAGATGTGGTGATGACAACTTGCTAAAGTTCAAATTGAGCATCAAAATGAGGAAGAAAGGGGATTTAAGAGACTTTGAACGTGGCACGGTTGTTGGTGCCAGATGGGCTGGTCTGAGTATTTAAAAAACTGCTGATCTACTGGGATTTTCATGCACAACCATCTCTAGGGTTTATAGAGAATGGTCTGAAAAAAGATAAATATCCAGTGAGCGGAGGTTGTGTGGACAAAAATGCCTTTTTGATGTCAGAGGAGAATGGGCAGACTGGTTCATCTGCGACATTCAGATGGTAGAGTCAGAATTTGGCGTTAACATGAAAGCATGGATCCATCCTGCCTTGTATTAGCGGTTCAGGCTGGTGGTGTAATGGTGTGGGGGATATTTTCTTGGAGCTAGCACGGTGTACTTAAAGTGGCCAGTGAGTGTATGCCTTGAAAAAGTATTCATACCCCTTGAAAGTTTCCACATTTTGTCATGTTACAACCAATACTGTTCAACAAATTTTTATTTTTTGCCAGTTTTGGAAACAAAAGGATCCATTTCTTAATGAATTTCACATTCTGAGTTCAAATATAACAATGAAATTTGTCAATTGGCTCTAGTTTTTCTGTAAACGGAAAGTTTTCTACTATAGGCGTAATGACTACATAATGCACAATAATTATATAGATAGATGTCTTTCCACAAATATAAAGCAAGTGATATTGACTACATAACAAAGCCTAAATGGCATAATATATTGCATAGGATTACCAAGAAAAATTTTAGCCATAAGCTAAGTTGAATCATTTTAATACTTAGGATTCTCACTAGTTTTGTCTTCAGTTTGTGTCGGTTTTGCTTCTCTTGGCTTTTCTCTTGTATTCGAGGAAAGGGCTATCTCTTACAACTGTCCAGCAATAGTCAGCAAGCATTGATGGGCTGCATTTACCTTGATATCTTCTTTCCATAGCTGCAATGTCTTGATGGAAGCGCTCTCCGTGTTCATCACTCACTGCTCCACAGTTTGGTGGGAAAAAATCCAGATGCGAATGTAGAAAATGAATTTTTAGAGACATGTTGCAACCCAGATTTCTGTAAGTCTGGATGAGTTTTTCTACCACTTTCTTGTAGTCTGGTGTTTTATTGTTTCCAAGAAAATTTGATGTCACTGATACAAATGCTGTCCAGGCAGCCTTTTCCTTTCCACGCAACAGAGAAAGAAACTCATCATCATGAATAAGTTCACGAATCTGTGGCCCAACAAAGACTCCTTCATTTATTTTTGCAGCACTAAGTGCTGGAAATTTGCTAATCAGGTACTTGAAACCTGCTTTATTCTTGTCCATTGCCTTAACAAAGTTTTTCATTAATCCCAACTTGATGTGTAATGGAGGTAATAAGATCTTATTGCTGTCTACAAGTGCTGGATAGTTAACATTTTTTTCTCCAGGCTGCAATGACTGGCGTAATGGCCAGTCTCTTTTGGCATAGTGCATTTCTCTCGCACGACTGTCCCACTCACAGAGGAAGCAGCAGTACTTAGTATATCCACCTTGAAGTCCAAGTAGGATAGCAATCACCTTCAGGTCACCACAAATCAACCATTGATGTTCATCATAGTTGATGCACCTTAAAAGCTCTTTCAAGTTTTCATACGTTTCTTTCATTGAAACTGCGTAAGCAACTGGAACTGACGGCAGCTGATTGCCATTATGGAGCAAAACAGCTTTAAGACTCGCCTTTGAAGCATCAATGAACAGCCTCCACTCATCGGGATCATAGCATACGCCGATGGCTGAGATTAAACCATGAACATTGTTACATACAGCAATATCACCTTCCTGGACGAAGAATGGGATCAGATCTTTCTGACGATGACGGTAGAAAGACGTACGAACATCACTTGCTAGGAGATTCCACTGTTGTAGTCTTGACCCCAAAAGCTCTGCCTTGTTCTTCGGAAGATCCAGGTCTCTGATAAGATCGCTCAATTCCACTTGTGTAATGAGGTGTGGTTCAGTGGGTGTGGATGGAAGAAAGTCTGGGTCATGTGAGGTTGACGGTTGATGACTACACGCTTCAGGTTCTTCCTCACTTGACTCAACCACGAAGGATTCTGGTGCTTTAGGAATTGGTAGCCCCTCTCCATGAGGAACTGGACATATTGCCGATGGAATATTTGGATAGTGCACAGATAACTTTTTCTTCTTATTTAGCCCTTTTGTTGGAGGCACCATACAAAAGTAACAATTACTAACATGATCTGTTGGCTCTCTCCAAATCATTGGCACAGCGAAAGGCATAGATGCCTTTTTTCCATTCAACCATTGCTCCAGTGCCGTCCCACAAGAATTGCAGCATATATGTGGTGCCCAGCTCTTGTCCTGGTCTCCTATCTTGCAGCCAAAATACAAGTTGTAGGCTTTCTTAATCATTCCTGTTATCCTCCTTTTTTGTGAGATAAAAGTTATTTCACCGCAGATATAGCAGAAATTATCTGCTTTATTCACACAAGTTTGAGGCATTACTGAGTAGCCTATATAAGCATAAAACGAAATGTAAAGACGCTGTCGAACTACAATCAGCTACAGATACTGCAGCTTTTATGCAGTGAAGTGATGCAATTAAAGGCTAATATTGCATCATCTCAGTATACATGCAATTTTCTATTGGTCACCAGTATCAATTGCGCAATATGCAGCTGAAGTTGCATCATAATTTTGAATGGCTTACGTCATTAGATGGGTGAATATATCATGGAAACTAGAGCCAATCAACATTTTTTAGGGTCATTTTCGTTTTCAGCACCCCAAAATTATGTAAGATTAGCTAATTTTATGCCCAAAACTTTTTACCTGTTGAACAGTGTAACGTAAATGTATTTTATTGGGATTTTATGTGATAGACCAACACAGTAAAACATAAATGTGAAGTGGAAGGAAAATCATAATTGGCTTTCAAAATGTTTTACAAATACATATCTGAAAAAGGTGGCATGCATTTGTATTCAGCCCCCGAGTTAATACTTTGTAGAACCACCTTTTGCTGAAATTACAGCTGCAAATCTTTTTGTATATGTCTCTACCAGCTTTGCACATCTAGAGAGTGACATTTTTGCTCATTCTTCTTTGCAAAATATCTCAAGCTCTGTCAGACTGGATGTGAACAGCAATTTTCAAGTCTTGCCACAGATTCTCAGTGGATTTAGGTCTGGACTTTGACTGGGCCATTCTAACATATGTATATGCTTTGAAATAAACCATTCCATTGTAGCTCAGGTTATATGTTTAAGGTCCTTTTCCTGCTGGAAGGTGAACCTCCGCCCCAGTCACAAGTCTTTTACAGGCTCTAACAAGTTTTTTTCTACGTTTTCCCTGCATTTGGTTCCATCCATCTTCCCATCAACTCTGACCAGCTTCCCTGTCCCTGCTGATGGTGTGTTCAAGGTGATGTGCAGTGTTAGTTTTCTGCCACACATAACGTTTTGCTTTTAGGCCAAAAAGTTCAAATTTGGTCTCATGTGACCAGAACAACTTTGCTGTGTCCCCCACATGGCTTCTCACAACCTGCAAATGGGAATTCTTATGGCTTTCTTCTTGCTACTCTTCCAAAAAGGCCAGATTTGTGGAGTGCACAACTAATAGTTGTCCTGTGGATAGATGCTCTGCCTGAGCTGTGGATCTCTACAGCTCCTCCAGAGTTACCATGAGCCTCTTGGCTGCTTCTCCAATTAATGCTCTCCTTACCCGACCTGTCAGTTTAGGTGGACAGCCATGTCTTGATAGGCTTGCAGTTGTGCCATACTCTTTCCATTTTCGGATGATGGATTGAACAGTGCTCCATGAGATGTTCAAAGTTTAGGATATTTTCTTTTTATAACCTAAGCTTGGCTTTAATCATCTCCACAACTTTATCCCTGATCTGTCTGATGTGTTCCTCGGCCTTCATGATGCTGTTTGTGCACTAATGCTCTCTAACAAACCTTTGAGGGCTTCACAGAACAGCTGTATTTATACTAAGATTAAATTACACACAGGTGGACTATTTACTAATTAAATGACTTCTGAAGGTAATTGGTTCCACTAGATTTTAATTAGGGGTATCAGAGTAAAGGGGGTTGAATACAAACACTTCAGATATTTATTTGTAAAATATTTTGAAAACCATTTATCATTTTCCCTTCCACTTCACAATTATGTGCCACTTTGTTTTGGTCTATCACATAAAATCCCAATAAAATACATTTACGTTTTTGGTTGTAACTTGAAAAAATTTGGAAAATTTTGAGTGGTATGAAAACTTTTTCAAGGCACTGTATCTCCTTAAATCCACAGATGTCATAAGATTATAAGGAGCCTTTGTAAAGACTTACCCTACAAGGGCTAGCACAGTTTCAGAAGACTGTGCTGGAGAGGGAGCCATTACCACCAGAGGTTCTCCCAGTAACACCAATTCCCATAACAGCTGGATGTGGAAGAAGACTGGGGAAAAGCACCTAAAGAAAAAGAGCAGTCTGTTTTAAAATGATATAAAAGGTTCATGTGAAAAGAGAAAATCACATTTAATTGTACCTGCAAATTGCCAGGCCTGAACAATGTCACATAAGGGAGGGGGTGCCATCAATAAGCCTGGGTAAGCTCCAAACACTAAACTAATGACTGATAAAGTATCTTTACATTTTATCTCTGGTTCTCACACCAATGCGTTTTTTGATGTTTATGCAGAAAAGCACCACAGTCCATTTAACATGGTTTTCCATGGGACATGTTCACATCTATGCTTTATTGAGCTGCAGTCCTTTATTTTTTTTTTTTTCTTTTGCAATAGAGTTCAATGGAGAAGCGCTAAAACACATATAGTTGTGTTTTTCACGTGTTTCATGGTTTTGTTCAGCCCAGCAACTAAAAAGTTCCACTTTAACAACAAAAAAAAAATCTGTAAAAAAAACAAAAACGCAAAACACAGTAGAAACGCCACAAAAACACATGTGTAAAAATGCAAAGCACAATGCAGAAAGCATTAAAAAACTGAAGAAACGCAAAAAGCATACAGTCATGGCCGAAATTGTTGGCACCCTTGATATTTTTCCTGAAAATCAAGTATTTCACACAAAAAAGGTATTGCATTAACACATGTTTTGCTATACACATGTTTATTCCCTTTGTATGTATTGGAACAAATATAAAACAGAGGCAGAAAAGCAAATATGACATAATGTCACACAAAACCCCAAAAATGGGCTGGACAAAAGTATTGGCACCCTTAACTTAATATTTGGTTGCACACCCTTTGGAAAACATAACTGAAATCAGTCGCTTCCTATAACCATCAATAAGCTTCTGACACCTCTCACCCGGAATTTTGGACCACTCTTCCTTTGCAAACAGCTCCAGGTCTCTCTTATTGGAAGGACACCTTTTCCCAACAGCAATTTTAAGATCTCTCCACAGGTGTTCAATGGGATTTAGATCTGGGCTCATTGCTGGCCACTTCAGAACTCTCCAGCGCTTCTTTGCCATCCATTTCTGAGTGCTTTTTGACGTATGTTTGGGGTCATTGTCCTGCTGGAAGACCCAGGATCTTGGACGCAAACCCAGCTTTCTGACACTGGGCCCTACAGTGCGACCCAAAATCCTTTGGTAATCCTCAGATTTCATGATGCCTTGCACACAGTCAAGGCACCCAGTGCCAGAGGCAGCAAAACAACCCCAAAACATCATTGAACCTCCACCATATTTTACCGTAGGTACTGTGTTTTGTTCTTTGTAGGCCTCATTCCGTTTTCGGTAAACAGTAGAATGATGTGCTTTACCGAAAAGCTCTATCTTGGTCTCATCTGTCCACAAGACGTTTTCCCAGAAGGCTTTTGGCTTACTCAAGTACATTTTGGCAAACTGTAGTCTTGCTTTTTTATGTCTCTGTGTCAGCAGTGGGGTCCTCCTGGGTCTCCTGCCATAGCGTTTCATTTCATTTAAATGTCGACGGATAGTTCGCGCTGACACTGATGCTCCCTGAGCCTGCAGGACAGCTTGAATGTCTTTGGAACATGTTTGGGGCTGCTTATCCACCATCCGGACTATTCTGCGTTGCAATCTTTCATCAATTTTCCTCATCCGTCCACGACCAGGGAGATTAGCTACAGTGCCATGGGTTGCAAACTTCTTGATAATGTTGCGCACTGTGGACAAAGGCAAATCTAGTTCTCTGGAGATGGACTTGTAACCTTGAGATTGTTGATATTTTGCCACAATTTTGGTTCTCAGGTCCTCAGACAGTTCTCGTCTCCTCTTTCTGTTGTCCATGCTTAGTGTGGCACAGACAGACACACAATGCAAAGGTTAAGTGAACGTCTCTCCTTTTTATCTGCTTTCAGGTGTGATTTCTATATTGCCCACACCTGTTACTTGCCCCAGGTGAGTTTACAGGAGCATCACATGCTTGTAACATTCTTATTTATCCGCAGTTGTGAAAGGGTGCCAATACTTTTGTCCAGCCCATTTTTGGAGGTTTGTGTGACATTATGTCGAATTTGCTTTCTTTCCTCCCTTTTTTTGTTTTGTCCCAATACACACAAAGGGAATAAACATGTGTATAGCAAAACATGTGTTAATGCAATACGTTTCGTGAGAAATACATGATTTCCTGGAGAAATATCAAGGGTGCCAACAATTTCGGCCATGACTGTAGGTGTGAATAAAGCCTTAAAGTGCAGTCCTGCAGAATTTAAACAGACTTTTGAAAGGACAGAGCAGACACAATGACACATTGCCTGGGCCTGAAAATGGGTTGCACTAAGCAATGCTTATGGTATAGGGGTCCCATCACATCAACTATAAAATGTCTGTTTGATCAAGCAGTTCAGGGCCCGTGGAGGAGCTCTGCAGAGACATGCATTATTGTTTTATAAAGCTTTCAATACACAGGCTCCCTGTAAAGCACACCTGTCATTAATAACAAGGTTCTGAACTGGCTGCAAGAAATGGCAGTACCCGCACAAAGTTTTAGCTATCTTCTCAAGTGGAAAACAATTGGAGAGCTTAGTCCAACTCCGTTAATATGACAAAGCCAATGGGAAAAACAGCTTCATTAAAGAGAACCTGCCTGTCCAATAATGTTCTCATAAGGTTACAAGTATATTTAACGTATTTTAAGTATGATTTTTACTTCTAAACAACACCTTTGTGTAGTCAACCAAAAGCCCTACTACTGTTGCCACGTGGTGACATTTAGGATGTGATGTCAGAAGCCCCAGCAGACTCAGATCTTGTCACTTCAAGAACATGATATAGTATTCTCCTTCACTTTTCCCCTTTTGTCTACATAAAAAGTTACATAGGTAGGTGAGGGTAGGAAAGGCTAGCACAGTAGATGAGTGGGCTATGACATGCAAGGAGTGAGGGGATGTGCTAGGGAACTGACTTCCTGGAGTACTCAAATTTTCTAACAAATTCAAAGGCACATTGCAAGAGAAAAAAAGAAATTTACAGAAAGGAACACACAGCAATAAACAACCTTTCTGACCTTTCTGCGTTTTTACCTGCAATTTTTTTTTTACGTCTGTGATAGTGTTGTAACAGTGCACACATACACACGAGCACAGCCACATCGACAGCTCCAAGTATTCTGAAGCAGTACAGCTTCTTACATTGTAAAATGCATGTTTAATGCTTATTGCAAAAGTTTAAAGTGGTAGTAGAGCCCAGGACTATATTTAAAAATGTTCCCTCCACCCCTTCTCCTACCTATCCTGCATAACCTGTATAAATAAATTTCTGTATAATTATTTTAAGCTGGTAATGGTCACATGATACAATAGCTGTCTCCCCAGTGTAAAGGAGTGCTTGATAACGGATGTAAATTCAAAGAGTCTTGCCTTCACCCATGGACACCCATTGCCCAGTCATTATCAACACTCCTTCCTCTCCCCTGCAGCAGCCACTCACTGACACGGGGGGCTGAAACAGCAGGATCTCATAACCAGAATGAACCAGATTAGAAATAGGTAAGTACACAAATCTTTTTTATACAGGATAGGGAGGGACAATTTTTAAGAAAGTTAGAGTTAGGCTTTCTTTCTACTTTAACATCTGCAACCTAGGCAGTATGCCAGAATGTAATTAGATTATATCCTGTTATAGTTATACCTGAACAGATCAACTTCATGGATTGTCGGTAATGCCACAGAAATTTGTGCATCTGTCTAAAAAAGGGAGAAAAAAAAACAGTCATTGGCATAAAGTACAATAGGACCAGGAGTTATATATTTTGTGAAAAAGCTCATGCATTCCTACTACTTATTAAACTCATCAAAACAGCTAAGGGCCAAATCACATCATATGCACTGGGCTGCTCTCAGTAGTCTTTCCCAGTGTAGTTTCAATGTATAGACAAAGCACATATTATTGTTTTAGATACAGAGACACTAAATTGTAGTTCTAGACACAGAGACACTAAATTGTAGTTCTAGACACGGAGACACTAAATTGTAGTTCTAGACACGGAGACACTAAATTGTAGTTCGAAATACGGAGACACTAAATTGTAGTTCGAGACACAAAGACACTAAATTGTAGTTCGAGACACAAAGACACTAAATTGTAGTTCGAGACACAAAGACACTAAATTGTAGTTCGAGACACAAAGACACTAAATTGTAGTTCGAGACACAAAGACACTAAATTGTAGTTCGAGACACAAAGACACTAAATTGTAGTTCTACAAGCATAATATAGAGCACTACTGTTCAATAAGTGAGTATAGTCTGCCCTGTCAATATACTGATATTTAGCTACAGCAGCTATTGAGAGGAGATCCAGTCTCTCCCCCAAAAAAATTAAAAGGCAGCAGCTACAAATACTGTGGCTGTTGACTTTTGTTATAAAGACATTACCTGTCCAGCGCTGTCCTCACCTGAGCTGATTCTTCAATGGGCTTCAGGTCCAGGCGCCGGCATAACAACTAAAGGAAAAGGACTGTGAAGCCTTCAGAGTTGGCTTCCCACCGCTCTGCATTTTGTAAATGGTCCTTCAGTCTTCTGAGACCTGTGATGTGTCCCAGAAGGCTGCAGGCAAAGGGGGTTGAATTTTCGCTTGGAGCGCCTAGGTGATCTGGGCAGAAGTGGGAGCAGGTACCTGTCAAAACCAGGCACCTGCTCGCCCCACCCCCGAAAAAAAAAAAAAAAAAAGAGGGCGGGGGGAGGGGACGTTAACAAGCGGAGCTTCCCCTTTTGGGTGAAGTTCTGCTTTAAGGTATAAAGATAAAGCATAGAATTCTTTAGACTATATAGCTCATGTTTGTGACTTTGAAGTCCACAACTGCCACACTGTTAATCTCAGGGGAAACAATCAAGAATTAAAGAACTTTCTAACCTCCAAGCAGGTAAAGAACAGCTAAGGCAAAAAAGTTAAGACTTTAAAATACTTAGGAAGCCCTTGGGACTGGGTAATATAAGTACACCTGTCATCAATAAACGATTCAAGAGCCTTTAGAGTAGCTGAACATGCATATCCTTGTCATTTACCTTGCCAAAACTGTTTCAATCATACTTGAAGTGTTACTAAACCCAGGACCCTGCATTCACTATATCTGGACACCCAGAGTACACAGTAAATAATAAAATGAAAACAAAATTGGGATCCACTGCAAAAAAAGGATTGGATTTATGTAATGTTTTACTGACTCAAAAATAAAGGGTGGTGTCCTCAGGACTGATACAATAATTACAAAAAAAAGGCCTGTGAGTAAAGAACCCACAAGAAAGAAGGTCCACTAGAGAACAAATCTGCGGTTTGAAAACAATATTTACTGACGAATTATATACCACATATCAAAAATACAAATACCCCTCCACCCTGCACAGTAAAACAAAAATGACAACGTTGCCATATAATAAAAACACCCACCCGGGCATACAGGCAAACTCTCCACTCACGCAGGACACACAGATATGGAATCTTAGGCTCCTCCTCATGGCTCTGCGAACTAGCCGCGCCACGCTAGTGCAATCTTCACAGACCCATACCCTCATGGATCACTACATGGCACGCTACGCTATCTGCATCACACAGCAGAAGGACATTGATTGAACTTTGTGACGTTCACATGGAAGAGTGAGCCGTGTATATCTGGACCAGGTCACTACCATATTGGGGGAATTCCCTCTGATGTTGAATGCTCTGTCGAGCTATACCCACCTGATATCCGTACTCATCCTGCTTGTTTGCAGGGCATGGCTATTGCCTAATGCTCATACCTATCCATATCTTGGTCACTGGATTTTTGACTGTTGTCACTTCATCATCTCCATGGTCCCGCTGCCCACTGTCTGACATTAGCTACCTTAAGGGTATCATGTGATATTCACTACTACCTTATTTTGCATGGGGATTTTCCCCTTCAGGACATGACAGGTCATCATTGATTGCACTATACCCTTTTGGGGATGTATGGACTGCCTCTGTGGTTATAGATTCAGACATTTGGCACCATTGTGGCCATAAGTTTTACGTGATCACCTCTATACTTCCATCATTCCCTACATGTTGTAGTCAGCGCATACCTCAGATTGCTTTCAGCCCGATTAGCCTCATATTGGGCTCTAGGCCAGCAATTTTTGCTATCCCATATCTGTGTGTCCTGCGTGAATGGAGAGTTTGCCTGTATGAACGGGTAGGTGTTTTTATTATATGGCAACGTTGTCATTTTTGTTTCACTGTGCAGGGTGGAGGGATATTTGTATTTTTGATATGTGGTATATAATTCGTCAGTAAACATTATTGTTTTCAATCTGCAAATTTGTTCTCTAGTGGACCTTCTTTCTTGTGGGTTCTTTACTCACAGGCCTTTTTTTTTTGCACCCACAGTACACATTACATGGAAATGCAATATGTTTAGTAAACTGCTAAATACCTTTTCTCACCAGCCGTCTTGTGACTTCTATCAGTGTCCAGCAGAGCACATGTTAAAGCTTGTTGGAGGAGTTTTTATTTTTCCTTTATGAGGATGCAGAACCCCTGACCTCTGTCTGGACAGTGCTGATTGGCCCTGTGCTGATCACATGCAACCTCCCAAGAAAAAAAAAAAAACCTCTCTAGCAATACACACCAAACTGAGCATGTGCTGAGTGTCTCCACACAATGTCTTATCAGGAGATAAGAGAGGGACACTGGAAGAAGGGGAAAATCCGGTTAGACGGGATCAAACCGTGTTTTTACACAATACAGAGGATTAACCCCTTTAGTTCCACAGTGAGTATAACAAGCATGCTTTACTGCATATACAGACTGATTTTACTGTTGTGGGTTTAGTAACACTTTAATACACAATTGTAAACTCACATTCACAGTGCTGCCATCTTTGATCACAGAGAACAGGGTGGGGGTGGGTATGAATATGTAAGTCACTAATTGCTTTAGGAGCCTGCATTTACATTATTTTCTGGTGTCTAACGTTTTCTGCCCTTGGTAGCCCAATCATATGATAATAGAGGTGTTGGACAAAGTGGGGAATATTAGAGGGGAGAAGGATATACGAAAAAAAAAAGTTTTTTTGGTACTGTTGGCAATCAGAAGAGACATTTGGTGAGCAACTAACGCCCCCCTTTATCTTTCAAAGCTTTAATATGCGCAGTTAAATTAGAATTCCAGATAGACTATAACTACTGTTAAACGTTCTTCCTCCCCCCTTCCTAACATCTGTGCTGACTAACCTTTTTTAAGAAAGATGCATATTCTTCGTATACTTACCTATTTACAGCCCACCCCAGTCCAATCACATGATCTGGCTCCCCTGTGTCAGCCAGCAGCAGCTGCAAGAGAGAGTAGGGAGCACTGACAAAGGATGAGCCATTTAATCCTATGGGTAATATCACTGCTTCCAGGCATTGCCTGCCAATGTAGAGTGTTCTCTCCCTTCTCCCTTGCAGCTAACGCTGTCTGACACAGCGGAGATCAGGCGACTGGACCAAAGCAGCCTGAAAATCGGTAAGAATACAGATCTTTCTTACACAGGTTAGTCAGAATAGGTGTTAGGTGAGGGAGGGAGCATTTTTAGGATTAGTTAGGTTCTGCCTGGAATTCTACTTTAAATTTAAATGCTTTCCTTGATGACAGGTTCACTTTAAATCTAGGTAAGAAATCAAGGGGACAGTTTGATGTCCTATACAATCACTGTTACCTGTTGAGTCATCTCCACCATTTGTGTTGTCCCTGGCTTGTCATGTCTTGTTGGTATTCGCACCTAAAAGAGAGATTAATAAGTTAATAAGCTCAACATTGAGCTTTAAAATAGAATTTGTAAATTGATCTAATTAATTTTAAAGCGATTCTAAAGGTTTTTTTAAATAACAAACATGCTATACTTACCTGCTGTGTGTAGCGGTTTTGCACAGAGCAGCTTGGATCCTCCTCTTCTCGGGTCCCCTGCAGGTTCTCCTGGACACTCGCTTCTGTCGGATGCCCCCATAGCAAGCACCTCATGTGTGAATGGCTTGGCCCCCTCTCTCCTCATTGGTTGACTAGCTGTGATTGACAGCAGTGGGAGCCAATGGCTCCCGCTTGCTGTCTCAGCCAATGAGGAGGCAGAAACCCAGGACAGCCGAGGCTGTTGGTCACATCGCTGGATCGTGATGAGGCTTAGGTAGGTATTTAGGGGGCTGGGGGCACTGCTGGACACAGGTTTTTAACTTCATGCATAGACTGTATGAAAGTAAAAAATCTTGAGCCTTTACAACCACTTTAAAACTGCTCTCAACCCTCTTCTTACACCTAAACCAACTACCCTGTGGAAGAAAGATGTAAATACTTACCTTTTCTCCAGGCAGCTCCGATGCAGTCATGTCCCGTGTGTCAGCCAGTTCTGGGTACAGGGCAGAGGAGAGAGCACTCTGACAATGGCTGCAATCCCTGAGAGGTGACATCAACCATAGGCTTACAATGAAATATCTGTTTTCAGTGGTCTCTCCTCTCCCCTAAAGCCACTGCTAGCTGAAACAGGAAAGCCAGTCACATGACGGGACCGGATCAGCTTCAAATTAGTATATGCCTCTTTCTTTGACAGGGTAGTTAGTATAGGTGTTAGAGGGTAGTGGGAGCATTTTTAAGATTAATTACTTGTAGCCTGAGATTCTGCTTTAAAAGTGGTTGTAAACCTCAGTCATGAAATATGAACAAAGCATATCCTTCTATACTGTGTAGTTGTTTCTATCCAGAGCACTATACATAAATTCTGCCCATTCCTCTGCTATCAGCATGAATCACTTCTGACAAATTTTCCAGACACCAAGGGAACAAAAGTGACAGGGGAGGGAGCGCCAACAGATTGACAGCCTCAGCTCTCTCCCTTGCAAGGCACTGTCACCATCACTTTACTGTCCCGCTGTGAGCTCACTACAATGGAGAATGTGTTGAGCTTATCTGCTAGATGGAAGTGGTGTGAAAGTGAGCTACAATTCTGCACAAGTACTCTTTTCCTTGTGTTCTAAATATGGGTCGTGTGATCTGACATCAACAGGCCAAGTGCAAGGGACATGTGAAATAGAGTTAACAGTGAGGCCTTTAACCTCCTTGGCGGTATGATTCTTTCTGATTTTTTGTGCTGAAAGCGGTACCATTTTTTTGCATGGAAATATGTAGTTTTTTATTGTAGGCTGTAATTTTTAGGAATAACTCACTGAAATCTGTCCGAACAAGAGTCTATTAAACATTCCGGGTATGATAAAATTTGAAACACGAAATCATAAATTATAATTTAATAAATAATCATAAAAAATAATATAATAATAAATTTAATTCAATAATATAATCAAACCAAAAACACTGAAATTTGAAATACAGAGGCAAATTCGCACATCGCTGAGCAAAGTCGCAAAATCGTTTTCAGTGTCTGATGACGAATTTCCCCACGAATCATTATCACTCAATTCTGCAAGTGGTTCTGATTTACTATCGCTGTTCTAAAAGCACTTTTGACATAAAGGGACGCTTTTTGGACGCCATGGACTTTTCTAAGTTTCCAGGCAGAAAGAACATTCAAAATGCAGGAAGGGCACAGGACAAACAGTAGGGACAAAATATATGTGAAATGCATTGAAATAGCAATGACAGCAAAAATGACATTTTTTAAAAAATTCAAATTTCCCCTCGTCACAGGGACCAGAACACGGAAGCCGGATGCCGGCATCGGCCGGAGGAGATGGCCGGGGACGCTGCAGGGGACACATCGCGGGAGCGAAGGACAAGGTAAGTGCTGCAGGGACCCCCAGAGCAGCGCCACATGGTAAGCCCGAGTGTAGCTCGGGGTTACCGCTTTTGGTATAGAAATTTTACCCCGAGCTACACTCGGGATTACCGCTAAGGAGGTTAAGGAAACATAGGAACCAGCATACCTCATCCACTGGTTTATACGCTACTACATGATAGCCTTTATTTCTATTGAATTAAGCGGTCACCAGGCACGTCAGGGGTTAAAGCATGTACAGACATCAGCATTTACAAAGCATTCTTGAGCATTTTCTAGCTGCTGTTATCTGTGTCTGTGTCAGCCCCTGATGTGTCTGAATGAGAACTCCATTCATCTGTGAAGAATAGCAGAGGCTATGGCAGCTGATTAAAAGGTTGTTTATCTGCAGAAAACAGGACAGAACAGTGACAGAGACACAGCTCATTGGTTTGTGAAATGAGCCTAAAAATGGGTAAACTATTTTCAGTTCATCAAGAATTGGGTGGCTCTAAATTACCTATTGTGAAGACCCTTGGAAAGGCAAGCAAGAGAATGGGCAAATCGCAATTTGCCTGTAAGCCAACAGACTCACCGTACAAGTTCAAAGTGTAAATCTATTCACTCACGGGAAGGGGCCATTAAGCACAGTGGGTGATCCAGAAACATATGGGAACAAAGTAGGTGCCATTTTCGCAGTTCCTCTTTCTGCTATCCTTCCATATGGTATAAGAATGGTCAAGTTTAGCGTTCGTATCATTTTGTACACTAATGTGTCATACCTTTATGACGAGTCCCATGATTGGCAGATGCAAAGTCTTCCCTGGTACAGGAGGGGGCCATCGGTCTATATCACTGCAAGCTGCAGAAAGAAAAATGGAAGGGGTTAGGACTAGATTTAGAATCGGTTTTAAGGTTAGAGGTAAAATTTAATCTAGCCCGATTCATAAAAAGACCAAGATAATGGCACTGTTGAAGTGTAGACACCTTACCAGTGTAAGACTGATGTTAGCCAGGTGACTGTCAGCAGCGTTTCTACCGCCACCAATTTTTTTAAAACTTGCGCAGGACTGCTACGAGGCTGTCTGTTTGTCCCTATACAATCATTCCCTCTGTACATGAGGCATCGGGACACTGTTGACATCCCCAGACATCAGGCTTCAGCAGCACTTTGGCCAGTAACTCCTTACATCTGGCTACAGAGGAAATGATTCAATAGAAAGTCAGGCAGCCTTTTTAGCTATCCTGTCACTGGTAATTTGTCTTCAGCAACAGAGTCACCCACCTGATATTAGTCCCTATATCTTTGGGGAACCCCTCAGTTTCCAGGCCCAGGCTATACAGAGACTAGACTTGCCAAGCTGTTAGTGTGTGTGTATGTAAAGAGAAGTATCGGTTAATTATAATTAATAATACTCGTGAGCCAAAATGTGATACTCCCCTAGTGCAATAAATAATTTAACAAACAAAAATATATATCAAATTTTGGTGCATCAACACTTTACACAATACTCATCATCTGTGCAAATCATACGCTAAAATAAAAAATAAATATATATCTGCAAATAAATATATATATATATATATATATATATATATATATATATATATATATATATATATACAGTCATGGCCGAAATTGTTGGCACCCTTGATATTTTTCCTGAAAATCATGTATTTCTCACGAAACGTATTGCATTAACACATGTTTTGCTATACACATGTTTATTCCCTTTGTGTGTATTGGGACAAAACAAAAAAAGGGAGGAAAGAAAGCAAATTCGACATAATGTCACACAAACCTCCAAAAATGGGCTGGACAAAAGTATTGGCACCCTTTCACAACTGCGGATAAATAAGAATGTTACAAGCATGTGATGCTCCTGTAAACTCACCTGGGGCAAGTAACAGGTGTGGGCAATATAGAAATCACACCTGAAAGCAGATAAAAAGGAGAGACGTTCACTTAACCTTTGCATTGTGTGTCTGTCTGTGCCACACTAAGCATGGACAACAGAAAGAGGAGACGAGAACTGTCTGAGGACCTGAGAACCAAAATTGTGGCAAAATATCAACAATCTCAAGGTTACAAGTCCATCTCCAGAGAACTAGATTTGCCTTTGTCCACAGTGCGCAACATTATCAAGAAGTTTGCAACCCATGGCACTGTAGCTAATCTCCCTGGTCGTGGACGGATGAGGAAAATTGATGAAAGATTGCAACGCAGAATAGTCCGGATGGTGGATAAGCAGCCCCAAACATGTTCCAAAGACATTCAAGCTGTCCTGCAGGCTCAGGGAGCATCAGTGTCAGCGCGAACTATCCGTCGACATTTAAATGAAATGAAACGCTATGGCAGGAGACCCAGGAGGACCCCACTGCTGACACAGAGACATAAAAAAGCAAGACTACAGTTTGCCAAAATGTACTTGAGTAAGCCAAAAGCCTTCTGGGAAAACGTCTTGTGGACAGATGAGACCAAGATAGAGCTTTTCGGTAAAGCACATCATTCTACTGTTTACCGAAAACGGAATGAGGCCTACAAAGAACAAAACACAGTACCTACGGTAAAATATGGTGGAGGTTCAATGATGTTTTGGGGTTGTTTTGCTGCCTCTGGCACTGGGTGCCTTGACTGTGTGCAAGGCATCATGAAATCTGAGGATTACCAAAGGATTTTGGGTCGCACTGTAGGGCCCAGTGTCAGAAAGCTGGGTTTGCGTCCAAGATCCTGGGTCTTCCAGCAGGACAATGACCCCAAACATACGTCAAAAAGCACTCAGAAATGGATGGCAAAGAAGCGCTGGAGAGTTCTGAAGTGGCCAGCAATGAGCCCAGATCTAAATCCCATTGAACACCTGTGGAGAGATCTTAAAATTGCTGTTGGGAAAAGGTGTCCTTCCAATAAGAGAGACCTGGAGCTGTTTGCAAAGGAAGAGTGGTCCAAAATTCCGGGTGAGAGGTGTCAGAAGCTTATTGATGGTTATAGGAAGCGACTGATTTCAGTTATGTTTTCCAAAGGGTGTGCAACCAAATATTAAGTTAAGGGTGCCAATACTTTTGTCCAGCCCATTTTTGGGGTTTTGTGTGACATTATGTCATATTTGCTTTTCTGCCTCTGTTTTATATTTGTTCCAATACATACAAAGGGAATAAACATGTGTATAGCAAAACATGTGTTAATGCAATACCTTTTTTGTGTGAAATACTTGATTTTCAGGAAAAATATCAAGGGTGCCAACAATTTCGGCCATGACTGTATATATATGTGTGTGTGTCGCGCTCCAAAGTATACATATAAACTTATATATTAGTGATCATATGAATATTCACGTGAGAAAATTAAAAGTGCTTCAAACCAGTGCACCTTGTGATGTTATTACAAAAATAATATTAATCCAAAACTCATAAATAGTCCTCTTTATGCTCTTATAACATTTCAGTGACAAAATATGGTGATTCGTGCCACACTCCCCGTGCTCTATAGATAGGTGTGCGCTCACCTCCTTAATTAGCCAAAAAAGGCTAAAAACACTTTTTGTCCTTATCAGGACAGGGTAGGGATCTTCACATTAAATACGTGTTTCCATCCATGTTGTGGATTGCCTTATTTCTGCCACCAGAGGTCTCCCTTTTCCTCCTTCCACATATTAGCCTCAATGGATAGGTAGAAATGATATGGATGGTATATCTTCCTCTCAATGAACCATGTAAAAGAGAGCCACAATAGTGCCTTATCCTTTGTGAGGTTTGATCTTTTATTAGTAGAGTAAAGTCACCACTCACATTTTGCAGTGTCCACTAGATCAGTGTTCAGCTGGTACATGCCCCAGATCCTGTGAGCTGAACACTGATCTAGTGGACACTGCAAAATGTGAGTGGTGACTTTACTCTACTAATAAAAGATTGAACCTCACAAAGGATAAGGCACTATTGTGGCTCTCTTTTACATGGTTCATTGAGAGGAAGATATACCATCCATATCATTTCTACCTATCCATTGAGGCTAATATGTGGAAGGAGGAATAAGGGAGACCTATGGTGGCAGAAATAAGACAATCCACAACATGGATGGAAACACGTATTTAATGTGAAGATCCCTACCCTGTCCTGATAAGGACAAAAAGTGTTTTTAGCCTTTTTTGGCTAATTAAGGAGGTGAGCGCACACCTATCTATAGAGCACGGGGAGTGTGGCACGAATCACCATATTTTGTCACTGAAAAGTTATAAGAGCATAAAGAGGACTATTTATGAGTTTTGGATTAATATTATTTTTGTAATAACATCACAAGGTGCACTGGTTTGAAGCACTTTTAATTTTCTCACGTGAATATTCATATGATCACTAATATATAAGTTTATATGTATACTTTGGAGCGCGACACATAAATATATATATATATATATTTGCAGATATATATTTATTTTTTATTTTAGAGAAGTATCGGTTATTGTTTTATGTGTATAGACACTGAATCATTTCTCTTGATGTGTATGCTGGGTGAAATGCCAAATATCCCTTCTTATTTTACGTATATGGATACTACTCAGCAGCACTACTCTTGTTCTATATACTGCATCTGTTCTAATTTTATGTGCATGGATGCCGCTTCCCTCGTTCTATATGCTGGGTCTAATTTTCAGTATCTGTTCTTATTTTAAGTATATGGAAGGTGAGCAGTCATGCTTCTCTCTCTCTTGGGTCAGGTCCCTCGCCGGCGCCAGCGTCTTCTCCCCGGGGTGCTGGTCTTTGGACATTTTCACTGGCCAGCTTAGGATGACATAATACTGCTCTCCTTTTTAGCTGTTGTCAGATTGGCCATGGAGGAAGGAGAGAGGGGCAGGTCAGACCTCATAACTAATGTTAGAATGCACCTAGCAACATGAGACTATGTGTTACATGTACTTTGCCCCATAGGGGGCAGAACTGTACAATATATACAATTTGTGAATGGTCCCATCATCTTCTGTGACCTGTGCTGTGTCCTAGAAGGCTGCAGGGAGGAGGGGGGAGGAGCGGGGGTTTGGGGTAAACTTCTGCTTGGCTCGCCGAGGCAAGCTGACCGGAAGTGAGAGTGGCAGGGTTGCCAACTGTTCGTATATTTGCAAACAGTCCATAAATTTCAACCCATTTACTGACTGTCTGTAAATATCCATTATGGACAGCAGCAGCCCATAAAAAATATGGCTATGGACCAACTTTGGAACTGCGCATGCACAATTCCGAAGCCAGCCAGGCTTGGCCAAACTTGGCCATTTTCGGCAGTTCTCGGGCGAGCAGTCAAAGGCACATTAACATCATGGAGCTGCCTCCGCTTGGCGCCATTTATGAATGGCAGCAGGCCTTCTGAAGTCCCGGAGACTGGTGGTCGGCAGACCCCCACCCGCATCCATGCACTTCTGGACGTGGCTTCTTCTGTACTGCTGGAGAAGTACACTATGGATGGACTTGAGGAGGCACAGACTGGCCAACAGACAGTTACATTGGACTGAAAGGAGGCAGCAGGCACTGGTGAGATTTTATGTCCGCAGTCTCTAACCATCTGAGGTATCATATCCTCCGCAGCCTCTAACCATCTCCGGTATCATGTCCTCCGCAACCTCTAACCATCTCCTACATCATATCCTCCGCAGCCTCTAACCATCTCCGGTATCATGTCCTCCGCAACCTCTAACCATCTCCTACATCATATCCTCCGCAGCCTCTAACCATCTTCGGTATCATATCCTCCGCAGCCTCTAACCATCTTCGGTATCATATCCTCCGCAGCCTCTAACCATCTGCGGTATCATGTCCTCCGCAACCTCTAACCATCTCCTACATCATATCTGCAATCTCTGACCATTTCTTATATCATGTCCGCAGTCTCTGACCATCTTTTGCATCATGTCTGCACTCTGCAGTCTTTGACCATCTCTTGTATGTCTGCAGTCAATGAGGGCAAGCCTGTAGAGGAGTCAAGAACAGGAGCAGTCAGGTCACAGGATGAGCCAGACGTGTGTGGACTGTGGAGAGAATGTAGGATGAAACCAGAGCTGCCAAGCTGGAGCCCGGAGAGGACCTTCTGACTGAACCTGCATGGTGCACCTGAGAGGAGGTCAGTGACAGCCAGTCTGAGGGGGGAGTCACTGATGTAAGGGGGGAGTGAGTAAAGTAAAGGTGGGGGGCAATTATATCAAGGTTCCCCTTTAGATCAGTAACCCCCCCATTACCTTAGTGCATTCATTTTGAGGAAGCTGGTCTGTGGTCACCAGAGTCCTCCCCCCACAGCAGAGTTCCCAGCGTTCCCCTTTACATCAAAGTTCCTCTTTCAGTGTAAGGGGAAACCCTGCAGACTCTGATGTAATGGGGAACTCTGTGTTGACTAGGTTATATAAACCTGACTACATGTTTGTAGCTTAAATACTGATATTTGCCCTGTTTTGCACGTAAAACTGCCATTTTATGTAATTTATTTAAGTGCCAGTAAAAAATGTGGCTCTGTCAGTAATTGTTTGGTTTGGTGCTGTTTGTAAATTTTGGGCATCCTGACAGTAAATTTTACCTCAGGGGGCTGGCAACACTGGGGAGTAACTGTCAAAACCAGGTACCCGCTCTCCCCCTCACCCCAAAAAAAACGTGCCAAATGTTAGGAGGGGGTACCATGCAAACAAGCAGATCTAATTACTTATTAAGAAGTCAAAGTGTCTGTTTATTTCAAGACTGTGAAGTCAGCAACACGATACAATCATTTTCCCAAAGATAAAAGTTGTTGATATCACTGGATTATAGACCGTTTTACATTTCTGCATCCCTACTGTCCAGCAGTTTATTGTGCAAGGTTTCTGCATGTAGTTTTGCGTGTATTTTCTTCATGCATTTGCATTTTTATTTCTTTTTAGTCTTAAACATATTGAATATTTAATATAAATATTTCATATTTACCACTAGCATGTGGCAGGTGGCGAGTGCAAGGCTCGTTTTAGATAGGTTTACTACTATACAGTGAATAGCCCACATTTTGACTTGTTAAAATGGAACTTTAGTCAGAAAATTAAGCCCTACTAAATCATTTCAGGCTAGCCCTGTTTGCAGGTATAGCTGCAAAACATTAAAAATAAGTGCGTATACCATTTAAAATCCAGTAATACACTGTCTCACCTTGCTCTGCACCAAAAATGTAGAGGCCGATCTGCTGTCAGCCTAAAGATTTACTGCTGTTCAGAACTTCTGGGATTAAGCAAAATGGCAGCCTCCAGCAAGGAGAAACAGGAACAATGCTGGAGGCAAATAACAGCACACACTAATTTTGGTAGCATAATTATTAATGTGGAATTTATGTTCCTTGCCAAAGACCATTATTTTCATCAAGCCGTTATGGGTAAAGTTCCACTTTAAGCATAGCAGAGAGAGCCAGAAGAAGAAATGCCTGAAAGTCATAACTTCATTTGAACCCTGAGAACCCTCTCCATCACATCTACTGATAGCACAGCTTAAAATGTATCTGTCAAAAAAGAAAACTTTTAAGTAAAAATATACCCGAGAGAAAGCGAACAGAAGTGGCTGCACATAATTTCAGCCTTCTTGCACAAACAGCGACCAGTGAAATAAGTGTCTTATCTGCCCCCCCACACTTTTCTAGTGCCTATTACAGTGATTGGCCAACAAAAAAAATGTAGATTAGAATGTTGCAGGTTTGAGGAAGCAGTAGCACTTGCAGTGTGTAGGAACCTGCATGCACTGTATACACCTCTTCACTTCAAGGTACAGTATAATATCACTGAACATACTAAGCAGTTGATTTACTAAAGGCAAACAGACTGAGCACTTTGCAAAGATCAGTTGCACTCTGCAAGTGCAGTAGCTCCAGAGCTTATAAATGGGGTAAAGCTTTCCTTTGCCAACAATACCCAATCACATGCAAGAAAAAAAAAAAAAACAGCATTTTTGCTTGCACATGATTGGATGATGGAAGTCAGCAGAGCGTCTGCTCATTTACCATGCTTTGGAGCAACTGCACTTGCAGAATGCAATTGCACTTTGCAAAGCAGTCTATTTGCCTTTGGTAAATCAACCCCTATGTCTCTTCTTCAAAAAGAATGCTTGCCTACCTGTTAGCAATCTTCATTACAGAGTACACTGAGCTGTGTACATTACCGTGTTACTGCTAGTGACAGATCGCGTCATGTGTGTCATTTTTTATTTAGGCCATATTTCCACTTTAATGGTAACTGCAGCACTTGACCTGTTTACGCAGCACCAGCACATATGTGCCGTGGCAGCCATTGTTTGTGTTGAGGACAAGTAGGGAGTGTGCCAATAAACATTGAGGTGTCACAGGCAGCTATCAGTCCAGACTTGTTTTTATAATTGTATACTGTCAGGTTGCATAACAAAAAAATTAAAATAGTATGTGGTTTTACAGTTTATGTGTTCTGAAATAATAGTAGAATGTGTCCCTGTGCTGGTAGAAGATGGGCGAGCAGTCCCTTATGCCCCCTGCACAGTGCACTAATGAACACGTCGCATGAGCATTTTTACTAGAGCATTGTTCAGGGGGGTGTCAGACTGCTAGAGATGCAAACTGCTGGGCTCTGTGTAGGATCAGTGGTCCAGCTCTTTACATACAGGTCAGTGATTGTATTAGGATTACCAAAGCTACAGCAATAGAGTTTTGGGGGTTTTTGTTTAGTTTAGAACTAGAATTCTACTTTTATGATCATTTAAAGTACAATTATAGGCAAAACTTTTTTTTTTTTAATTTTTTTTTATTTTGAATATAGTAAGGGAGGGTTATAAACCCGGTAACTAGTGTCCCCATTGGAAGACTTCCTCTCTATTACTTTTCCGTAGACAACCCAAACATTTTAGATTTTCTTTTACTGTAAGGCTCCATTCACACTGGGAGTTTTCATAATGCAGGTAGCATTAGCTGTGTAAAGCCATGTTAAAAAACACAGGTTTTTCAGCGTTTTTGCATTAGTGTTTTGCCACGTTTTTCTGCTTTTGCTAAAAAAAAACATCCAAAAACACTGGTTTGTCAAGTTTTCAGTGTTAGAGCATTTTTACAGCTAAAATACTCCTTTAGAAACCCACTATTTCTGGGGGGGTTTTTCCAGCCAAAAAAACACTGATTACAGTCTATGTGTGCATGGACACATAGGATAACATGCTGGGGGGTTTACTGGCTATAGAAAAAAACACTACAAGAGAAAAACAGCCGCTGTAAAAATGTCCAGTGTGCATGAGGACTCACTTTCAATAAAAATGGTAAGCAGGACAAATAGAGAGTTTGAATCTCCTTAATGGGGGGCAAAGACAGCAATAAAACTGACAAGCATTCTAATCCCTCTCCACTATAACCAAAACTAAACAAAAACGTTTGCCTTTAGTTATATTTTTATCTACTGAATTAAATTATATTTTCTTTTGCATGCAGCTTTAAAAACACATTCTCAAGGGTGTAAAACAGACACAAAAAGACTGCTGATGACAACAGAAGACTAGTTAGCCCACCTACTGTGTTCATTTTTTTTTACATTATCAGAATGTTTTAAGGACAGACCTTCGTTTATGCCAAAAACATTCAACTGTCTGCAGCTACATGTGCAGGAATTTTCTCAAAGCAAACCCAGCTTGTAAGTGAAGTGACATCACTCAGTAACAATGCCTAACAATAAACAGCCCTTAAATGGGATAAAAATAGGATGAAATATTTTGTTGTGTAAACCAGTTTATTGCTGTGCTGCAGAGTTCCAGGGCATGGTGGGATACATAGAAAGTTGTACTACTTGGCCAAAACTAAGACAAGCTAAATGCAGTGCAAGTTACATGAACGGGACTCTGATTTTTTTGTTTTTGCCACAATGCTCCATCAGCAATTTGTTATGGAACCCACGAAAGTCCAAAATTTCAGTGGAGGTACCAAAACGGAAAGTTTTTGGTGTTAAAGAGCATCAGTGAAAGCAATCATTGAGCTGCTAAAGCTGTCCAGTAAACTCAGCAACTGTACTGAAGTCAGAGATCACTTAATTCACCTTATGCAACTCCACAATACATCCATAGAAGGGCTTCTTCCTGCACCACTTAGGCCATTAAAACCCATTGAACACAAGCTTAAAATTGGAAGTACACCCGCTTTTGTATCTTTTACCTACAGGTAATCTAATAATAAAGCTTACCTACAGGTAAAATGAATATCTCCAAAACATTTAGGAGATCCAGTCCATTATGAAATGAATATTGCTGCCAGGCTCATCCACCTTACCAACTGTTCAGTGTCTGCTACCCCTTCTCTGCCAATCCCTCCACTGGCTTCCACTCGCTCAACGAATAAAATTAAAAATACTAACAACTTACAAAGTCATCCACAACTCTGCCCCCAGCTACATCACCAACCTGGTCTCAAAATATCAACCAAACCGCTCTCTTCGATCCTCCCAAGACCTTCTGGTCTCTAGTTCCCGTGTCACCTACTCCCATGCTCGCCTCCAGGACTTCTCCCGAGCTTCTCCCGTCCTATGGAACCCTCTCCATCGATCTGTCTGGCTGTCTCCTAATCTATCCACCTTTAGACGATCCCTGAAAACCTCTCTTTAAAGAAGTCTATCCTGCTTCTACCTAGTAAACCGCCATTTATTTTCTTAATTAGCTCATCCCCCCCACAGCTATTACCTTTTGTATCACTCAACCCTTCCTCCCAGATTGTAAGCTCTAACGAGCAGGCCCCTCTTTTTCCTCTTGTACCAAATTGTATTGTAACTGTAATGTCAGCCTTCATTTTGTAAAGCGCTGCGCAAACTGTTGGCGCTATTTAAATCCTGTATAATATAATAATAATATTAGCCCTTTTTTACAGCTGGCACATGCGCTCTGAAGGAACGGCATACCTGTGCGGTTTCTTCAAATTACTGTGCTGTGGCCCGAGACTCCCACATGCATGCACGGGAGAGACTTCGTTGCGACGAGCTCACGAACCCAGAAGGCAGACCAGGTGAAGGTAGAAATCTCTGCAACGGTGACAGCGCGCTGCTGGAGGGCTTCGTATTAAGGCAAGTCCCTCATAATGTGCTAGTATGCAATGCATACTAGCACACTATGACATTACCTTGCATGGAATTTTTTTCTTTTTTCCCCAAGTTGAGGTTTACTACCACTTTAAATCTGCTTGGTGCTGGTGGTGAGAAATTCCTAAGTATGAGCTTTCCTACATCAGGACTTACTGTATATACAAGGGGGGGAGGGTCAAGTCAAACAGGGAGTTTTCAGTTTTTATTTTAAAAAAAAAAAAATTTCAAGGAGTGGAAACTGCATTTATTTTTCAACATACGCCCCCGTTACATTTATTCACTTATTCCAGCGTTTAACTAATGCTTGGAAAGCTTCGGTACAGAAAGATTTGTCAGTACGCCTGAAGCATCCTAGGACAGGCTGCTTCGCTTCGTCATCAGTGCTGAAATGCTGAACTCCGAGGAACTCTTTTAGGGGTCCAAACAGGAGGAAATCAATTAATGCGAGGACCGGGCTGTAAATGGGATGTGGCAATATCCCCCAGCCAAGTTGCTGTAATGTGCACGTAGTGCGGTGAGCAGTAGGAGCTCGTGTTGTCAGTGAGAAACAGGACACCCTTGGTGATCAAACCAGGTCACAGTGCAGACTTCAACTCTTCTATGCTGTCTTAGTATCCAGCGTGCATTAACTTTTCGAAAATGAAAAATGTTCGTGAATGATTGTGTTTACCATTTTCACAGAAAGATTTGTCTCTTGTGCAAGTTCATGACAGGTTAGGCATCGTCCAAGCACTGAATGTTCACAGGAATGACTTCTGTGGGCTTGGAACCACCACGGCCAGTATGGTCACCGACAGACGTACAGCCGTCTTTGAAACATTTACACCATGCAAATGTCTTACCGCGTCTGAGCGTCTCATCCCCATACTGTGCTTGCAGTCTTCTGTAGATATCTGTGGGTTTTACGCCTTTGTTCACAAGAAACTTCATTACCGCACGCTGTTCCAGGCACGCACTAACACTGTTGTCTGCCATCTTGATTAACGGTCTCTGGACTGGCCTACGACATGTGCACCGCCTAGCAGTAATAGGATTTGAGCACAGGTATCTCTTGTTTGTTGTATTGTTGGGTCAATAACCAGACCTGAACCTTGTAGCTCACCCTCATTGTGTCTTTTCCCCTATGTTAGCATTGTGTCCACAGTAGCATTTGCGTAGGCAGAGCAGATTAGAACTGGCCATAGAGGGATTACGTTGACGCAGTTGGCCAGCTTAAGCATGTATTGCAATATGTGTGACCTAAATATCCCTATTTATTGCATAGTCTGCTTGAAAGGGTATACACCATAGTGCAGGGGGTCCTTCAGAATTTCTAGTGTTAATATGTGGTTACACCCCTTTAGCACCTGATGGATAAATGCATGCACTAGCTGTTGGGACTTGAGCACAGGTATTTCTTGTTTGTTCTCTTGTTTCTTTGCCTATCAGTAATAGGATACACTTGCCACTTACTGCTGCATGTAGTAATGCCACACTAGCATCCGTTTTTATACCTGTAAAATTAAAAGTCCTGGTTTGACTTTAACATCCCTCATATGTTAAAGGCAAGAAAGAACGTGTTCCAGCATCACTTACAAGTGTGTTTTAGGACAAGCATCTGTCTTTTGATATATTTTGAATTCAGTGTTGGATTGTGGTTGATAGTATGTAAAGGAGGAACTCATGCACATGTCTGTAATTAATTTACTGATATCTACATAGGATCTTGCTGGCAGTGCCTGGAGCAAGATCCCAGCATAAAAAAAAAGAAAAAAAACCCCCACACACATTAATGGTCAGTTCAGTAATTCTGTAAACAAGCTTAGACTTGTAAAACGTACAAATCCGCTACATTCTTCTTCCATTCCTCAATCACATATTTACATGTGTTTGCATGCATGTACTGTAGATGCGTATACGGGTAAATTACTGATCATGGACACACATTTTTTGATTTTATGGATATTCACGCAGCAAAACTGTATTTATTCATTCAATTTTATTCATGTAAACACAGCCGTGTACACGGGCTCATAGGATACAATGACGCTGTGTTCATATCTATTAAAAAACTGCTTTACAGCTCCTTCAGACAGCAGCTGAGACCTGTCCTCTGTACTGAGACACTTTTTTCTGCATGTGCATCCACCATACAAATGGATGCAGAGGCTGCACAGACACAGCTGTATGTTAAAATTTGCCAAGCGGACAGGAGCAGGTGCATAGATCCGAAAACACAGTGAGGATGATTTACTAAAACTACATGGTGCAAAATCTGGTGCAAGTCTGCATAGAAACCAATCAGCTTCCAGGTTTGTCAAAGCCTAATTGTACAAGCTGAAGTTAGAAATTGATTGGTTACCAATCACAGCTGCTCCATATTCTGAGTGCTCCAGTTTTATTACCCCAGTGTCGGTATTCGGATTCGTGTACCGCTCCTGTTCGCATATCAAATTTTGACATGCGACTGCATCCATGCAAATACTGCTGAGCACAGAGGAGGGGTCTCAGCGCTCATCTGAATCAGCCCTTACAGATCTGAACACATTTTTTTTCACATCAATGCGCATGAGCCCCAAAAGAGCAGACAAAAACAGGCTACATAGAGAAGACAGAGGAACCGAGCCAAACAAGACACTCACCACCTTCTCACTGTAGCATGTGTTCAGCTTCTGAGATAATAAATGTGCCACTGACACATTAGTTTCTCAACCTAATTTCTTTGTGTTAGCATGCAAACTCATCCCTGTTCCCCCCACCAGTACTTAGGTCATTAATGCAATGATATAGTAAAGCAGGGGGACAATCACATTTTTCCCCCCAAACCAGCAACATACAGTAAGGTCCTTATATATTTGGACACAGGCACAATTTTCATACTTTTGACTCTGTATGCCAACAGAAAAAATTAAAACGAAACAATCCGAATGAATTTGAAGTGCAGACCTTCAACTTTAATTCAAGGGGTTGAACATAATTATCAAGCACAAATTTTAGGAACTGCAACCATTTTTATACACAGTCCCTCCATTTTCAGCGGCTCAAATGAAATTGGACAATTGAATATAATCATAAATAAAATATTCATTTTTAATATTTTGTTGAGAATCCTTTACTGACAATGACTGCCTGACGTCTGGAACCCGTGGACATTACCAAAGACTGGGTTTCCTCCTTTCTGATGCTTTGCTAGGCTCTAACTGCAGCTGTCTTCAGTTGTTCTTTATTTGTGGGTCTTTCTGCCTTAATTAGTTTTGCCTTCAGCAAGTGAAATGCATACTCAATTGGGTTGAGATCAGGTGATTGACTTGGCCATTGCAGAATACTGCACTTTTCCTTCAAAAGCTCCTGGGTTGCTTTTGCAGTGTGTTTTGGATCATTGTCCATCTGTACTGTGAAGCGCGTCCAATCAACTTTGCTGCATTTGGCTGAATCTGGGCTGACAGTATGTCTCTAAACACTGCAGAATTCATCCAGCTGCTTCTGTCTTCTGTCACGTCATCAATAAACACCCAGTGACACTGGAAGCCATGCATGCCCATGCCATCACACTGCCTCCACCATGTTTTACATTTGACGTTGTGTGCTTTGGATCATTAGCTGTTCCAAGCCTTCTCCACAATTTTTTCTTCCCGTCATTCTGGTACAGATTAATCTTAGTTGCATCCATCCAAAGAATGCTTTTCCAGAACTGGTCTGGCTTTTTTAGATGTTTTTTGGCAAAGTCTAATCTGGCTGTTCTATTCTTTAGGCTTATGAATGGTTTGCACCTTGTGGTGAACCCTCTGTATTTGCGCTCTTGAAGTCTTCTCTTGATTGTAGACTTTGACAATGATACGTCCAACTCCTGGAGAGTGTCCTTCGCTTGTCTGGATGGTGTGAATGGGTTTTTCTTTACCATAAAGAGGATCCTGCGATCATCCACCACATTTGTCTTCTGTGGACATCTATGCCTTTTTATATTGCTGAGCTCACCAGTGTGTTCTTCTTTCCTCAGAATGTACCAAACTGTTAATTTGGCCACTCCTAATGTTGCTGCCATCTCTCTGATGGATTTGTTTCATTTTTGAAGCCTTACAATGGCCTGTTTCACTTGCATGAACAGCACCTTGAACGTGTGGTGTAGGTTCACAGCAATACATTCTAAATGCAAATACCACACTTAAAATCAACTCCAGACCTTTTACCTACTTAATTGATGAAGAAATAAAGAAGGAGTAGCCGACACCTGGCCATGAAACAGCTTTTGATTCAATTGTCCAATTACTTTTGATCCCTTGAAAAAAGGGGGATGGCTAATTTTAAGAGCTGTAATTCCTAAACCCTTCTCCAATTTGGATGCACATACCCTCAAATTAAACATCAGAGTGTGCACTTTCAGCCCATATCCATTATATAACTATAGCTTGAATATGTTTTGGTCAATACCTGAAAAAAACTAAAATTGTGCCTATGTCCAAATATATATGGACCTAGCTGTAGGTTATTTTTAGGCATTCTAGGGTCAGAAGAGCACAGGGACTTTTTAAAAGGTCCATCCTGTAAAGTCAGCTTACATGAAAAGTAAAGGTTCACTTGGCCTACCAATGTATTCTGCCTTTCCACACTAAAGGGATCATACTGGATATTGCACAGTATGATCAGGGGCTTACCTGCTTCCAAGCAAGGGTCACTTCTTTCAAAATATTCAGGAGCGATCTGTTTAACCACGGTGTGAAAGAAATTGATGTATGGCAGTTTGCTGATCAGAACTAAGGACTGAAAAAAAAAGAAAAAAGAATTTTCCTTTATAAATTAGAAACACCAGAGTATTTGTGATGGAATTTGAAATCACAATCTTCAAAAAGAGTAATAATAAGTAAGAGTAACAAAGTCCAAAAAATAAATGTATTTTCAAGGCACTACATATCATAATTTCTAAAGTTCACTACACCAAGCTGACCAATAAAAAAAATCCATCTTGAACTGGTCATACTTCAATGATTTGTGACTGGCTGTTGATTAGTGAATGTATCTTTTTGCTCCTCATCCACACAGGGAAATTAGAGAGGAAGTTAACATGTGCCTCTGGACTGGTCATAGGTTCTCATCAAAAGTGTCAACTATGCCTGCCGTTTCTGCCCCATTCACAAACGCTGTACTATAGCGTCCTGTAATTAAACACTCTATAAATGGAGGCGGTGGACCTTTCATTCATCGGGCCGTCCTCCTGCCCAGAGCACATGGTGTGAATGGGCCCTAAGGGAATGAATATACGGAATGCTTCAGGGCACATTAATACAGTAATCGACTGCATATATTTACCAAATTAGAAGCTTTTTAGCAATGAAGGTCCTTTTACCCACAGAAGAAACAGAAAAGCATAGCAGTACTAAAAATCATTATGTCAAATTAGAGAATCCAACAGGGAAAACATACAAGTTTGCAGCATGCTATTTATATTACAGCCTTTCACAAAGCAGCCAGCGCTCGGTATAGGTGAATTTTACCACATTAGCTTTTTTGTGTCTAGCTACAGAAAACACACACACATAAAGCACTCAGAAGAGTTGAGTTTGAGAGTTGCCGCAGAGCACCCATTTATACTCAGACCGCTGACAGCAAGATGTGATCCCGGGTTAATTGCACCAACAGCCAGAGATCGGCGTTTGATGCAGCTGTCATGTTCTTAATTACCTTTTGAAAATATCCTCTTTTTAAAGTCTTGTCCCGGACTTGTCGAAAATATACGTAACCATAGAAACAGGATGGATCTTTCTGTTAAAAAGACAGATAAATATGAATTAAAGTCTTCAGGCAAAAAAATCAATATGGCTTTCTATAAAACCAAATTTTAAAAGACTTGTTTTCGTCTGACATTTTCAGAGGTATTTGAAGATGAATCGTTTCTACAATTAAGTACTGTTATTTGTTCAGCTGCACTTTAGACTAAATGCTAAGGACTTAAAAACAAATCTTTAAAGCCTCACGCATCTCCCTTAAATCTCAAGACACACTCATAAGCAAATTCAAGTACGACACAAGCTGGGCATACGTGGCTCAAAATTGCATCAGGAACTGGCCGAAGTTTGCTTTGTGGGAGGGGTATCCTGTGTGCACCACCTGACTGACATCCTTCAATTGACAAATTGAAGGAGCCAGGAAGAAAATTGTTGTCTGAAAGAAGCTGCATCCAATCGGATGCGGCCGCTGTTCAGGTATTTTGACAGGCGGTGATGGCCGAATCCAATAGGCCACCAAAAGGGAATTTGTCCATCCTGCAAATCAAAATGTGTATTGGTAGCTTTATCAGTGTAAAGAGCAGGCCGACCGCTACCAACTACCCCTCCACTCCCCTTTGCAATGATCACTTCTTCATACTTGTCAATCATAATACAAAGAGAAGTATGAAGAACAGTTGGGAGGAGGTGGGTCAGCTCTAAACACTACTAGGAAGTTTTGACATTTGCATATGAAAACACTCTAGCAGAGAACTTAAAAAGTGCCCAAGAAGGCTTTCAAAAGTTATGGGCAACTAGATGCCTACATGTTAGCCATAACAATAACATAATGACAGATGTGCATTTGAGGGGAACCTGTGGCCAGACTATAGACATTTCAGCATACAGATATTGCTATCAAGCAATTAGCATGTTATAAAACAAGCCCACACTTAGCTCTGTATTGGCATGCAATGTGAAGCGATTCATCCTCAAAGCTGACAAGAGAAGCATTTAGAGTATTCCAAGTTGCATCACACAGCACTTGCTTTACTCTTCCAGTGCTGTGTTTACTTGGAAATTTGAAGGCTGAAAGGCTGCCAAGTCCAACTCTGCAAGGGGAAGCAGGGAGAGATAAGCTGGTCAGATGAGGGCTTCAATACTTCTGCTGTGAAATTTTAGTACAAATTGCTCCACAGTGCCTGCAGCTACAAAGCTCAGCGGACATGTTTTAAAGCTCATATACAGCTTGTTAAGGATATGTACTGTAAATGGACATGTCTATCAGTCTTGCTACAGTTACACTTAAAAGCAAACCTTTCAGTAATTTAATGTTAATATTTTTGCCCCAGGTATAAAATATAAGCATCAGAAATAATCTGGCTATCACTGGCTTTCAAATTGACAGATAAACTTTTTTTTCTGTTTGACATTTTCTTACCACAGCACTCATGATTTTCTGAACTTCCAGTGTGCTCAGACACACATCTAAAAGGAACATGCGGGCTACCTGCTCTTAAATCATGCTGGTATTTTGAAAAATCTGTTTTTATGAAACACAAAATTGCATGCTTTAAAAAATACCTTACAGGTCAACATTTATTGTAGCAGGCACCACCCAAAAATACTAAAAAAAACAAAAGCAAACTCCAGTGGGCCCCCAAGCTGTATGCAACTTCTAGGCTGCCACTAAAGTCAAGTACTACAACCCCCCCCCCCCCCAACGGCATTCCACACTGCAATACAGACAACCCATTGGGAGAAACCACATTACACTGTGAGATGAGGTACAAGCTTGCTACTACTCAAATTTTTAAAAGTTCTCCACTAAGGTTTGATGGAAGAAGAAACATGCTCGCTATCACAAGAGTTTAGATTTTAAAATTTTAACATATCTGTAAGTGCAAAATTGCTTTGTACTGTTGATAACATTAAGGGCCAGTTCACACTAAAAAATGCACTCCAGATGATTTTTGCTTACAGGTCACACCACAAGCAGTTCCAGTGCAGTTTGAATCCAACTTTCTGTGTTCCAGCACTAGTGTGAACTAGGTCATTGGAATACATGGAAAACACTGTGCATGAATTTTTGATGCAGAAAAAAAAGCGCACTGAAGTGCATCTAGTGTGAACTAGCCCTAAAACACTGCAAGCTATGTAAACAGCATGTTACAGATATAAAATTAAGTATTGTTTAAAACCATGAATATAATTTCCTTACAATGCAGCAGAAAAAAAAAAAGAAAAAAAAAAAAAAGTGACATCCGTTCGGTGGAGCGCAAATTGGCAGTTTTGGTTTCCATTTCTAAGATATTACATGCTTGATTGTTCTACATTAATTTAAGTGTGCTTTTAGACAACTTTTTAGTAAATTGGATAATACTACAGGTCTCGCAATTTCTTTCCCTCTACGAGGGAGATCTATAGAGTCTCCTAAGAGCATAGGAATATTGCCAATATACGATGAGATCCAATTGTTCATGTGTATGGGGGATTTTCGGATGATCAGAAATCTAACATCCATTTGAGATATTACAAATATATGTGACCTTCTTTGAGAAAAGAGGTCATATACTTCTGGTGAGTTTGGTGTACGTTCTTCTGGGAAGACAGGAAAAGCACTCTTTCCCTGGGTGTCATTTTTCTGTACAGTTTGGATATGAACATTTGGTACTGATCACTTTGAGTCCGAATACAGATTATGAACTTTTTTTTTTTTTTTAATATGAATTGTCTACTGATTCTGTATTATGTTATTGCACGTTATTGCTTTTTGCACATTCTTTTATTTATTACATAGAGCACTCTCTTACTTATACATCTTTCTTTGTGCATTGTTTAGAAGAGCGCATTTTATATGATATGCATATAATTCTGGCTTATTACAACCTTAGAGACGTGCTGATCTTTGGTTGAGGACTGGATATATTTGTACACAAGGGGCACTTCATAGTTAACTGCATATAAGAGTGTAATCTATTTTATATTCATACACTATATTTATATTGCTTACACAAGAGTTAAAAACAGTTTCTGTTAAAACTTGAACTCCAGCCAGATATCACTTATATTATACATTCATTTTAAAAATTATTAAAGTGCATTTTTACCAGTATAAAGTATCCAAATCTGACTTTATACCAGATTCCTTCATCCTCTGCACAGCAGAGGGATGGGCAGTGCAATACTAGGAGCTTGCCACTAGGAAGAGAAAAATTGATCAAAGCAATACCCTGATCAGCCCATTAACTTCATTGCCCAGTCAGGAAGCTGGGGATAGGCTGGTGACAAGGCAGCTTTGCCTACAGCAGAGGAGAAAGGTAAAGTCACAAACCTGGCTATGCTGTCTGGCAAGAAAGGATGGATCACAAAGCTGGCAGAGCAGAACCACAAAACCCAGGCAAACCCGAATGGAAGGATTTTTAAAAACTGGAGCAGAAATAGTCTGGAGTAGCTGTGCATAGCAAACAATCAGATTCCAACTTCAGCTTGTTCTGTTTTGAAAATAGAAGAAGATAGAAGCCGATTGGTTGCCATGCATAGCTGCTCCAGATCCTGTCTGCTTCAGTTTTGATAAATTCCCATCTAAGTATATAAAGCAAATACACAAATGAAATCCATATGTATATTTTATTTGCTGGCCTGGAGCTTAGTTTATTTTATTTTAGTCTGTAAGTTGCCAAACCTTTAAATAAACGGGCGAATCTCGGTCCATCTGATCCAAGACACAATGCAGAGATGACTTCCTGCCTGATGACTGACGGAACCTGAAGCAGAACTGAGTGTCCCCCAGGCAGCCTGGAAATGAGAGCCAAATGCAAATAGATGACCTCACTCAAATCAATCACTGTCACAATTTCTCAGGAGAACAGAAACACTGACTACCAGGAAGCGGAGCTGCACACATTATCAAGATACCTAACAAACACAGAATCAATATTTTTATGCCAACTTACTGTCTGTACTTCAAAGCCACAGAAATGTCCCACTGACCTTCCTTAGTTTGAGTCAATGACACGCTCGTGAGAGCAAAAAGGCAACACTTCTACTTGTTTATACAGCAATATCTTTCCCAAGTATGACATCATTACCTAAAAGTGGGAGTTCCACCCAAAAGGGGAAGTTCCGCTTTAAAGATCCTTTAAGGATTGGCACTTTTGGGGAGCGGGGGGGGGGGGGGGGGGGAGGGTGAACGGATACCAGAGTTTGACAGGTACCCGCTCCCACTTCCGCTGCGATCGCCTAGGTGATCGTAAGTGGAAATTGTCCTCCTACCCTCTCTCCCCGAAGTCTTGTGGGACACGTGACAGGTCCCAGAGGAGGACGGGGCCATTCAGGAAGCGCAGAACTACCCGCGCATGCGCAGTGGGCACCCGGCTGTGAAGCCACAAGCTGTCACAGCCGGGTGCCCACACTGAAGACGCCGGTGCCTAGAATACAGGACAGCCGGTGAAACAGGCTGCGGCGGGGGCAACACGGGATCGTGGGACAGATGAGTGGCTGTTTTTAAAAGTCAGCAGCTACAGTTTTTGCAGCTGCTGACTTTAATTTTTTTACAGAGTGAGTGGAACTCCGCTTTAATGTTGATAACATATTATATAAACAAGGAATTGGAACTTGAAAAGAAGAGACTTTCTTTTCCTGTCTATTATATTGTAAAAACATGGTCTTCAATTTACAATGCTTTGCAGAAATTACCTCCAGCCACCATTACTTTTAAAGTGGGAGTAAGGCTACTTTAACACTACTCACTTGTAAAAACACAGCAAAAATGCATCTGCATTTTTGCTGCATTTTGCACCCGTGAAAAAAAAATGACTTATAAAAACACTCCAGAAACACAACTGCGGGAGTGTTTTTGATATGTTTTCAATTCATTTCAATGGGAAGGTGCATTTTTGGTGGTTTTTTTACCACACCAAAAATGCAGCAAGCAGGACTTTTGAAAAAGCGACAGAGCTGCAACTAACCAATATGAAGAGTTCCATAGTATTTAATGGTCATGCATTTTTCTTATGCTTTTCCTTTTTTTTTAATGCTAGGTTCACACCTATGCAGTTTGTGTTTGATCCATTTCTGTAGTGCTTTTTGTGGTGCGTTTTGCTTTTTTTCCCCCAACTTGTTGCTGGGCATAATAAAACGCGAAACGCATCAAAAATGCATCAAAAACACTCTACATGCTGTTCTGCAGCATCTGCTTTGACGTCTATAGAACCAAAAACGCAACGTTTTGTGTTTAAAAAAGTCCCTGACCCTTTCCAAAAAACGCACCGGGTGAAAACACGGAGATGTGAACCTGTCCCATAGGAAATCATGTTAAATGGACTGCTGTGCATTTCTGAAAAATGCAGCAGTAAACGCATAATTGTGAACCTGGCCTAACACAAAAAATGGATCAGTGTGAAAACAGTTTTAACCAAAGTACTTTAATGGGATGTAAGGAGTCTTCCAAAGCTTGGGAAAACACAAATCCCTGCTGTAAATGAATAGAAACAAAGTCTAGTTACCTGAATTTGAGTCAGGAAATGAGAGGTAGCAGATGCTAGTTTTCTGTAAATTAGAATACAAACACACTGGTAAGTAAGGTGCAATATTATGTACAGGATAAAGAGACAATTTATAAGGTAATCTTAAAGGATAACTAAACCCAAGAACAAAAATGCAATATATTGCAGCTTACAGTCTCTGCAAGTAGTGGTTGCATTAGTTTTCCTTTTTTTTCCCCCCAAAGAAAATATAGAAAATACCTATTGATCTTGTCAAAAGTGCAGTGCCCTTGTCAATTCATGTCAGCTGTACCAAATATATCTCCCTTTCCAGCTAATTTTTGCACCCCCCATGTAATGGAGATGAAGGCTGCATTCACAGCCGAGCATTCTGTAAACATGAGCAAAAGCCTGTGTTTTCACGAGCTGGGTGCTGTCTTTTTCCTGAGGGATTTCAGGGTGGGGTCCGTGGATGGTGTTTGGACAGCGGAAGCTACGGGATAACGGAATATACCCAAGTGCGGTCGGGTACCGGTTCCGTTACACCCCCATGTAATGGAGATGAAGGCTGCATTCACAGCCGAGCATTCTGTGAACATGGGCAAAAGCCTGCGTTTTCACGCATTCAAGGAAAGAATAAAAAACACAAGTCGCACTTGCAGTGCCATTCATTGTTAAACACACCCCAAACTCAGCAAGCAGAGGTGCATTTTAGAATGTCAAAACGCATGACAAAACAAAACAAAATATGCAGTTAAAAATTACGGCCAAAGATCAAGGTCCAAAAAGGTACACAAGCTTCTTAGGCATGTTTGCTGTGTGTAGGACAGCCCAATGAAACGAATGGGCTACCCTATGCGTGTAGCATAAAAATGCATGCAAAAACGCATTCACACAACAATACATGGGAATGTAGCCAAAGAGACATGGACATGTTTGTAGTCCATATTAGGACAGCAGTCTAAGATGACAACCATGGCTCCCTCCATACATTCATTGGAGGAGTGACGTAGCCACCCAAGGACAGGAAGTGTGTTATTTGAAGGGTCACCAGGTGAAATAAAAGAAAAGCAGCTTTAAAAAAAAAAATGCAGCCACCAAATAGTAAGCAACAATATACTACATTTTTGGTGTTGAGTTTGGATACACTAAGTATACTGTACATATGATTGTTTCGTAAACTGTAAGATTAAATTAAACCACAATTTTTACTATAAAGATAAAGTGTCAGTAGACATAATAATGAAGGTTAAACATGGACTTATACACATAAATTTAATAGGTTCTTCCATCCATGATATACAGATGGACATATCTGCAGTGCCGGCTTTGGTATTTCGACAACTCGGCAGCTTTCAGAATACCCGAACAGTGGCTGCATCCAATTATATGAAGCCACTGTTCAGCTGCAATTTTCTGCCCGCCTCCTTCAATTTTTCAGTCAAAGACTATCAAGTAGGAAGGGGCAAACAGGGTCATCTACAAAGTGAATATTGACCAGCTCATCAAGAACTGATGGAAACTGCTTGATGTATGGCCAGTTTTAAAGAAAAAAAGTTTTGTACAAAAAAAATAAATGCACATTTTTTTGCAGATAAAACAAAAATGTACATTTATTATTTTTGTCCAAAGCAGCCTGGAAGGCATTGTACCAGAGATCAGTAGATTGCTGATGCTATGCAGGTCTGCTACAGACCTGTCAGTATATCTGCTTGGCATACGGGATGTATAGTAAAGCAGATATATTGACAGGAAGCTTCACAGAACTACCACGGCGCTCCACAGCACTTTGGTAGTTCACTGAAAACTACAAGCCAACAGCTGCTAAGGCTGTTGGGACTTGTAGGCGCTCATTCACAGAACTCTATGAATGAGTGACGTGGCCGTGTGGGCGGTGCCCCGCACGGCCGCGTTATTTTCAAATCTGACAGATAGTACGGGGAGTAGTTTCCCCGTATTATCTGAAGGAGGGGGGGCGGCGAGCGCGACTGCAGCTATGGGAACATGTTACATGTTCCAAAGGTGAACTTATTATTATCAGCCAGTTGTTTCACCTGTGAATGACAAGTCTGGAGTAGATAAAAGTCAATAAAAAGTACAATTAGTCTTATTAAAAGCAACCAAGTGATACCTACCATCCTTATACATCACTTACCTCTTTATCAGTTAGCTTGGCATGTGGAGGATACAATGCCTTTGGGAAAAAGGTGAGAACAATGGTTCTTTAATATAAGATATATACAAATTAATGAATTAATGTAAAATTAAAACTTAAAATATTAAAAAAAAAAAAAAAAAGGAACACTAATCTACATAGCGAAGGATACAGTCAGGTCCATAAATCATGGGACATGGACACAATTCTAACATTTTTAGCTCTATACACCACCACAATGGATTTGAAATGAAATGAACAAGATGTGCTTTAACTGCAGACTGTCAGCTTTAATTTGAGGGTATTTACATCCAAATCAGGTGAACGGTGTAGGAATTACAACAGTTTGCATATGTGCCTCCCACTTGTTAAGGGACCAAAAATAATGGGACAGAATAATAATCATAAATCAAACTTTCACTTTTTAATACTTGGTTGCAAATCCTTTGCAGTCAATTACAGCCTGAAGTCTGGAACGCATAGACATCACCAGACGTTGGATTTCATCCCTGGTGATGCTCTGCCAGGCCTCTACTGCAACTGTCTTCAGTTCCTGCTTGTTCTTGGGGCATTTTCCCTTCAGTTTTGTCTTCAGCAAGTGAAATGCATGCTCAATCGGATTCAGGTCAGGTGATTGACTTGGCCATTGCATAACATTCCACTTCTTTCCCTTAAAAAACTCTTTGGTTGCTTTTGCAGTATGCTTTGGGTCATTGTCCATCTGCACTGTGAAGCGGCGTCCAATGAGTTGTGAAGCATTTGGCTGAATATGAGCAGATAATATTCCCGAAACACTTCAGAATTCATCCGGCTGCTTTTGTCAGCAGTCACATCATCAATAAATACAAGAGAACCAGTTCCATAGGCAGCCATACATGCCCACGCCATGACACTACCACCACCATGCTTCACTGATGAGGTGGTAGCTTAGGATCATGAGGAGTTCCTTTCCTTCTCCATACTCTTCTCTTCCCATCACTCGGGTACAAGTTGATCTTGGTCTCATCTGTCCATAGGATGTTGTTCCAGAACTGTGAAGGCTTTTTTAGATGTCGTTTGGCAAACTCTAATCTGGCCTTTCTGTTTTTGAGGCTCACCAATGGTTTACATCTTGTGGTGAACCCTCTGTATTCACTCTGGTGAAGTCTTCTCTTGATTGTTGACTGACACACATACACCTACCTCCTGGAGAGTGTTCTTGATCTGGCCAACTGTTGTGCAGGGTGTTTTCTTCACCAGGGAAATAATTCTTTGGTCATCCACCACAGTTGTTTTCCGTGGTCTCCTGGGTCTTTTGGTGTTGCTGAGCTCACCGGGGTGTTCCTTCTTTTTAAGAATGTTCCAAACAGTTGTTTTGGCCATGCCTAATGTTTTTGCTATCTCTCTGATGGGTTTGTTTTGTTTTTTCAGCCTAATGATGGCTTGCTTCACTGATAGTGACAGCTCTTTGGATCTCATCTTGAGAGTTGACAACAACAGATTCCAAATGCAAATAGCACACTTGAAATGAACTCTGGACCTTTTATCTGCTCATTGTAATTGAGATAATGAGGGAATAACACACACCTGGCCATGGAACAGCTGAGAAGCCAATTGTCCCATTACTTTTGGTCCCTTAACAAGTTGGAGGCATATATGCAAACTGTTGTAATTCCTACACCGTTCACCTGATTAGGATGTAAATACCCTCAAATTAAAGCTGACAGTCTGCAGTTAAAGCACATCTTGTTTGTTTCATTTCAAATCCATTGTGGTAGTGTATAGAGCCACAAATGTTAGAATTGTGTCGATGTCCCAATATTTATGGACCTGACTGTATATACATACTGAAACAAACATGTTAAAGCCTAACTAAACCTAAAAGACGAAATAAAATATATTGTAGACTACCAGTCCCTAGCAAAAAAGAAAAAAGAAAAGCCACCACATCTAAGAAAATATTCAGCAAGTACAGAAAATACAGTGTCATTGTAATTTTCTGAGAGTTTAAATCAGAACTTCACTCTCTCAATCAACATTGACTCTTTTTAATCCTTATGCCACTAGCGTTGATAAACAGATTCAAAAGTATATCATATTATTACTTGTTTTACGTTTTTGGGGTTTTCCTTACATTTCTTCAGTTACTTTCTGGTTTCCGGAGCTAGACAAATGATATCATATATCCCAGGAGTCTTTAGGAGGGGAGGAGGAGCTTTCTCAGCTAAGTAGACCCTCCTATCTGTATGCATAAGCTAAAGGCGGATGGAGTCCAGGAAGTAAATGCTACATGAATGATCTGCCCTTACTCAAGATGGCCAGAAATGCTAGAGGAGTGATTTCTCAACAAAAGAAAGCATGGAGACATGGATGGAGTTTGCTTATAATATTAAAATGAATTAAAGAGCATTTTTGGTTTGTGGTGCTCAGAAGCAGTGCTGTTCCACTTTAAAAGTATTGGTATTGAACAAAGATGGACGTGTTTAAAGTCCAGCCTCTGTCAGCCATGGCTCCCTCTAAAGAAACATGGATGTAGACTCGGTTGAGGAACCACCCTACTGTAGCTTTCTAATGTTCCCGTCTTCCAACCCCCTCTCTTCTCTTTTGCTTTCCTTTCCGCTGACTTTTTTCTTTCCCCCACTTCCCTTTTTTCTTTTCCAGTTTACATTTTTGGTTGTATGGAGTTCTCTCATATTGTTTCAGACATCTCGTCCGGGGATACCCCCTGATACTTTATTATGTTATGCCTACGTAATATACCGTATTTTTCGCTCCATAAGACACACTTTTTTCCCCCAAAAAAAGGGGGGAAAATGTCAGTGCGTCTTATGGAGCGAATATGGAGCGGCCACTCCGGTATTTCCACCGCCGCGTCAGAATACTGGGCCGGCCGCTCAGCTCTGCAGTGGGACCTTACCTATTCCTCTATCCAGCGGCGCGCTGTCTTCCCGGCTTCTGTAGTGTACGTGACTGCCGGGTCCCAAGTGCGCATGCGCAAGAAGCGGTGCTCTTTGTGAATGGTAAGGCGGTACCTGGGACACATGACAGATCCCAAAAGCCGCCGGACCAATCACAAATCGCAGCGCTTCTCACTCATGCGCACTGGGCATCCGGCTGTCCGCCGAGCGCCCACACTACAGAAGCTGGGTAGACAGCGTGCGGCTGGATAGAAGAACAGGTAAGATCAAAGAACAACTCCGCGGAAGTAAGAGCGGGTACCTGTCAAATTAAGGTACCGGCTCCCCCCCTCCCCAAAGATCAGCAGTCATCTCCTGTACTATGTCCGCAGTCTCCGGTCGTCTCCTGTACTGTGTCCGCAGTCTCCGCTCGTCTCCTGTACTGTGTCCGCAGTCTCCGCTCGTCTCCTGTACTGTGTCCGCAGTCTCCGCTCGTCTCCTGTACTGTGTCCGCAGTCTCCGGTCGTCTCCTGTACTGTGTCCGCAGTCTCCGGTCGTCTCCTGTACTGTGTCCGCAGTCTCCGGTCGTCTCCTGTACTGTGTCCGCAGTCTCCGGTCGTCTCCTGTACTGTGTCCGCAGTCTCCGGTCGTCTCCTGTACTGTGTCCGCAGTCTCCGGTCGTCTCCTGTACTGTGTCCGCAGTCTCCGGTCGTCTCCTGTACTGTGTCCGCAGTCTCCGGTCGTCTCCTGTACTGTGTCCGCAGTCTCCGGTCGTCTCCTGTACTGTGTCCGCAGTCTCCGGTCGTCTCCTGTACTGTGTCCGCAGTCTCCGGTCGTCTCCTGTACTGTGTCTGCAGTCTCCGGTCGTCTCCTGTACTGTGTCCGCAGTCTCCGGTCGTCTCCTGTACTGTGTCCGCAGTCTCCGATCGTCTCCTGTACTGTGTCCGCAGTCTCCGATCGTCTCCTGTACTGTGTCCGCAGTCTCCGATCGTCTCCTGTACTGTGTCTGCAGTCTCTGGTCATCTCCCATACTGTCCGCAGTCTCTGGTCATCTCCTGTACTATGTCTGCAGTCTCTGGTCATCTCCTCTACTATGTCCGCAGTCTCTGGTCATCTCATGTACTATGTCCGCAGTCCATTAGTTCAGAATTTTTTTTTCCTGTTTTCTGCCTCTAAAACCTAGGTGCGTCTTATGGTCAGGTGCGTCTTATGGAGCGAAAAATACGGTAAGTTATTGATCATTTCCTCTGGCAGTTTTACTGCATCATTTTCTTATATCCATATGGATCATAACCTCATCTGTGCGGTTTTGTTTTTGTTATCCACTTGTACATGTTCTTTATACTTCTCATGTTATGTCTGGTAAAATTTATGCAAAATAATAAAGACAAATTTGCCTTTAAAGATACGTGAATGTAGATACAAAAGGAACAGAAAATGCATATATTGAAGAATAACCAAGTGAAAATAAAAGGGGAAAAAAAAAAAAAAAAAAAGGAATAAAGAAAAAAAAATAACACAAACACCATATCCAAGAACCCGAAAACTGCAACTTATTACATTTTTGGCTTAGAAACGGTTTAACCTTGAATTAAAACTCAAAAACTGCTTATGAATACTGCCCCTCCCCTATCCAGTACATGTCATTACAGCTTTAAAGCAGACACTTCATTAAAGTGTAAGGTCTGATTATTTGATCCAGGCCTCTGTTAAAATTGCTGTTGAGGACTGTACCTATATGGAAAAAAAGTTAGATGTTATACCTACCTTAGCCCAGTTTTCACCATTGCTGGGCATGTTGTCGTCATCATTCTGGCATAATTCCTGGATAACGATGAGCAGCCCAAATCTTATGAGAAGACACTCCAGTCCAGTGCAAGAACCTCTTCTCACTAGAATTGGGACGCGCTGCATTCCCCAGGATCTCAGCAGGAGTGTGATGTCACCCACACCTCTGCACCAGGGGCAAAAGATGGGGTTAAGTATACAAGTTTGTTTCCTTAAAGTGGTTATAAACCCTTACATACATACACTGGCCTCAAGTGATACGCAGATGTCAAACAAATTCTCCTACATAAGTTGTATCTGTTTAGCTACAAGCCCTCTCTCCTCTACAGCTTCCTAAAGCACACATTTTACACAGCATCTCCACACTCCAGATGCAGGGATCTGAGGTCACACACAGAACATCACAGAACACCGAGTGTAATCTGAGACCTGAAAGGAAGGAAAGGATATACCCGCCTCTACACAGACTCATAGGGACACTTGTACAGCTGATGCTCTGTATGCTGGAGGGGGCCTAGGCCATCCCTGGGATTCTGTGATGTCCTTATTACCAGCCAGAAACGACTCATGCAGATAGCAGAGGGAAGAGAGAGCAGATAGGAACCAGAGTAGGTGCTTTGGATTGAGGCTAGTACATGCTATAGAGGGATAAGCTTTATTCATTTTTCATTTCAGAAGATTACAACCACTTTAAAAAGGTCTTTACACACAGCTTTTGCACTGTAGAGGGTGAAGTCGCAATCCTTTTAGTGAGATCCAGGGAATGTGGCTTGTCCCAAGTCCGACAAGAAGAAGCTTCTGCAATAATCTTGAATGTCTTCTTGTGAGATTTGGCATACTCATTGTTCTTAAGATTAACCAGAAGGATCATGATGTCACCATTAGGTGACGCAGGTAAACCCCAGGTGTTAGACAAGAATATTTTCTAACTTTATTTTATATGTTTTTTTTGTTTTTTACAGTTATAGTGAAACAAATCTGGTTGGGAGGGAAGTGGCAGTATGTGATATGCGACCTTGTATTTTACTACATCAAGCAAGAAATACAGGTTGCCAATGAAACCAGTCTCTATGTAACATGGTCATTTCTACTATTAAGATGAAAAGAAAGATTTGTTTGACACAGACAGCAACATTCTCCTTCCAAAGGCTTGAATATACAGGCCTATTATTTGAGTTCAGCTGCATGTATAATGCAGAGCATCCAAATCAAAGAGCTAAGAAACAAAATTGGGGTTTGTGTGGAAGCTGCACAGGACGTCTATGCAAAATCCCCAAGAAAACAGTCTGATCTCTGGTCACTGGCAGTTTTTGGTATATTTTTATTTCCTAACTGCTTCCCCCCCCCTCATGGGATATACACACATATATATATATATACACACACACACACACACATATATATAATTAACCACTTCGGGTTTTCAGGAGAGGGGGGGGGGTCTCTGAAGTCAGCCTATAGAAGAATCCATTTTTAATTTTTTTTTTCCAGGTGGAACTCTGCTTTAATTATCTCCTTAAAGTGGTGGTCAGAGGAAGATGTATATTCTTACATTAGTGGTCAAGGACAAAGGGTAGTCAGTAAGAGAAATACCATAGGTGATACCATGGGTGATCAGAGGAAGATGTCGGCATAATGTGTAGTCTGTAATTTGAGAAGAATAAAAAAACACCTTTCCACGCCTCAACTCAGCCATAATTTAAAAAAAAGGTAAAGGAATATAAAGTCCACGCTACAAGACGACCGGCCCTCCAGATGCAAAGTCCACACAGAGAGTCAGGGCAGGTTACTTTTAAATCTTGTCAAGCAATTGTTTGTATAAGTAGGCACCAAGCACAATTGTGACGCTCAACACTTGAATAGGCCTTCTTCAATTCGAGGAAAAAAAAAAAAAAAACCCAACGCAAAAAACAGACACAAGAAGAAAGAGCATTAGCCTATTGCATTACCTTAAGACTTTAATGGATTAAAAGAAAATAGCTAAACTACTCACAAAGATGAAGAATAAAGTGCATGCAGAAGTCCAACAAGCCACAGGGAACAAGTCCATCCACCAGGGCACAGTTTTTGCGTGTCAAGGGTGAGACCCTCTTCCTCAGAGCTAGCCAGAGTTTACTGAACTCAGATCTTAAATAGAAATGACATAATGCCCAAATGGCACAGTCCTACCCTTAAGTCCCACCCAGGGGCGGACTGACCATTTGGAAACTCGGGCACTGCCCACGGGTCCGGGGTCAGTAGGGGGCCCCATGAGATGCCCCTGGTACCTTTTTCATAGGCTTTTTTGAGTTTGGGCAAGGACACTGGCCCCATGATCCCCTATTGCCCGGGGGCCCCATGAGTTGTCTGTCCGCCCCTGGTCCCACCCCATCTTTGTTAAGGGTAGGACTTTGCCATATGGGTATTATGTCATTTCTATTTAAGTTCTGAGTTCAGTGACTCTGGCTAGCTCCGAGAAAGAGGGTCTCACCCTTGAAACGCATAAGCTGTGCCCTGGTGGATGAATATGCTCCCCGTGGCTTGTTGGACTTTGTATGCAATGTATCCTTTATCTTTGTGAGTAGTTTGGCTATTTTCTTTTAATCCATTAAAGTCTTATGGTAATGCACTAGGCTGGTGCACTTTGTGTTTGTTTTCAGCCATAATTAAACATACTTATTCGTGTGTAATTACATGGACAATACGTAACTATTCACAGCTACTTTCCCTGCTCTGGAGAAGGTCAGAATACTTGTCAGAAAACAGCTGTAAACTAATGCCCGTGTGAATGTACCCCAAGTTCTACTTTCATATTCAATATTTCAGGTACTCATATTTCAACAAGATCCTCAACTGTGCAATGGGCAGGTCTGCTTCCCGAAATGCTGTATACATGAACTGCCTTTTTCTCAGCTTGCTGCATACCTATCAGATTCAAACCTACAGAGTAGCTACAAGAGTAGGCCTGAAGCTGAAAAGCCACCTTAAACATATTTCAAATGCCAATTTGATACATCAGGTTCTTTGTAACTGACATACTCCAAGGGGGGGTCACAGTAGGCACGTTTGGGAATGCTATTACACCGTCTCTACAGCTAGGGAGGAAAAAATAAAACTCTAAACTGGAAATCAATTTCCTTAGTATGCATTTTAAAGCAAACCAATGTCTGTTTTATTCTTCCAATCCTCCTCAACATACATCTACCTTTCCTTCACTCCCTCGATACTCCATTGAGCACAGGCAGCTGACCAGATAGAATGAATGCAGGGCCCTGAATTTAATAACACTTTAAGACCGGGGGGGCTTCTTTATTCACACCACAGTGCATTACAACTAGCTTTCTGGCTGCACACTGTATATGTGTGCTGGGGTGCAACCAATTATTGTCTTTACAACCCAAAAGTACATCTACAGTGTGCGGTCACATACCTTCACTACAGTACACCGCATCAGTTGCAAATGCTTTGTAAATTATGGGGGGCTGAATTTTGAAAAACATAAAATGCACAGGCCTTAATTTTTTGTGCATTCAAAAAAGAATTCTTGCCAAACATTGTATTTGTTGCTCCTTTACCCCATTTTTCTGGGTTGCGATATTGCCAAGATAGCGTGGTTGACAACACCCCTTCCCCATAGATTAATTTTCTGTTTCAATATTTTTATTAGGAAAGGTTTGATTTTTAAGAACATATCAAGCTCAAAATATGCCCTCGCAGGGGCAGAGCAGAATAACATATAGACAGGAACATCCTGCTGCCTTGTAATAGTCAAATAACAAAAAAGTCCGAAGACATCAAAAAGGGACGGCAAACAGCCGAGCCAAAGAGCAGCAGTAATCCAACATTATATTGGAAAAAATAAAAATAAAAGAAAAGGGAAAAGAAAAGAAATCAGAAGAAAAGAGAAAGAAAATAAAACAAAAGGGAATCAGAAAGAACCCATAGATTAATTTTAATTAGCTATAATTGACAGCGCTTATCTCAGGCATTAGGTGCTTCACTATTAATGAAGGGAGAGGGGTCAGGTCTCCTTTTCCACGCTCTCTGTCTTCTCATTGGCCTTTAAGAGACAGCTGGGCAGGCCACATTGGTTAAAAGTACAGAGGTGGTGGGGCTGCATATCAACAGTGGTTGCCAGGAAGCAGGAAACCGAACTGCACAGCTTCACATGTCCCCAAGGTACATGCAATCTGGCCACCGGCACCATGACTGATGACAAGTGAAGCCCATCTGCCTGCGTCCTAGCAACCAATGATACTGTGCAGCATCAATCACGATGTGTGCCCCAGCTGCCTGCATCCTAGCAACTATTGATTAGACAAAGGGGGTGGAATAGGGGAACTGGGTGGGAGAACTATAGCAGACACATCCCCTCCTTCAGGCACTCTCAATAAAAAGGTGGAAACTGCTTTTGCTCAATCTAACGTCTACAAATCAACTTCTACTAGGAGAGGATCAGTAAAGATGCAAAACAAGGAAAAATAAAGGATATCCTTCATGTTTCAATGTGGTTTCATTGGAGAAACTATTACAGGTATTGAAATGAATGTATGGACCTGCATTTAAAGTTTGAATGTGGCAGTAAATGCCACTTTGTCACCTTTAGCTACAGACAAGATTATAATAAAGCTTACCTGTAGGTAAAATGAACATTTATTTATTTCAGGTACTTATATAGCGCCTTCAATTTTATGCAGCGCTTTACATATATATTGTACATTCACATCAGTCCCTAACCCTCAAGGAGCGTACAACCTAAGGCTGTAAAACATCTAAACATGCTCCATTTAGGAGATATATGCACGTTTTTCCAGTCAGTGACATCACCAGCGCATGCACAGTGTGCTCTGAATTGAGGGCACAGCGAGTGTGCCATCAATCCAGAGTTCTGTGCAACAACCGTGACTTCCATGCATATGAGCAGGAGTGACGTCATCATGGCTCAACCATTCAAATGATCGGAGCCCAAGAACTCGGAAGGAAGACTGGGTGAAGATGGAAACCCTTGCAGTGGTGACAGTGCACTACTGGAGGGTTTGTTTTACAGATTAATCTTTTAAAATGTGCTAGTAGGTGATGCATACTAGCGCATTATGCCATTAACTTGCAGGGGGACCGGACTTTTTTTTTAATTAGAGTTTTCTACCACTTTATTGCTTATGGGAGTTCCTCTTTAAAGCAAATCCACAGCTGGTTCAAAATAAACTGGCCAACAGATCTTGTCTCAACGCACGAAAATGTTTGCATTGCAATGCACATTGCTGAGATGTTAATGGGCCCTAACCAGGGGCGGACTGAAAACTCATGGGGCCCCCGGGCAATAGAGGATCAAGCGACCCCTGTGTCCTTGCCCAAACTCTAAAAAGCCTATGAAAAAGGTACAAGGGGAATCTCATGGGGCCCCCTACTGACCCCGGGCCCTCGGGCAGTGCCTGAGTTTCCAAATGGCCAGTCCGCCCCTGGCCCTAACTATGAAAAAAGCAACATGTGGAACCCAATTCAATGCAGTGCAGAAGGCTTTCCTACTCTCTCAATTTTCTCTCCTAGCATGAAACAGCAAATGTAGTACTGGCAGTGAATCCAGTCCGCTGGCTCAGCACAGAGCAAAGGTCTCTAGAGACATTCCAGCAACATCCCTTTTAATTTTCCCAGCCATAAATCACCCGTCACCAGCTCTAGGATTACATAATGTGGTACAGGTGAAAGTCCGCAGACAGGAATGACAGGAATGATCACACTTCACCTATGAACAGGGCTTATCACAAACATCATTTTCACTTAAGAAATGGTAACATGATCTGTTTGCTGAGGCTATAAGAACATCATTTCATTTTACTGAATGGTAATAAAGTGTGAAAGGATTTGTTTTTTTTATCACTATTTCAGATTCAAATTAAAAGGAACAGACCAAAAAATGCAAAGACATCAAAACTTACAATCCAAAGACACAAATAAGACACTCATAACTCAAACCATATTAAGTTCAGTTATTTCAAGTGCAAATATGCAAAATTAATAGCAATGGCTTAAACAAAAAATAATAAATGCAATTTTTTGTAGGTTAAAAAAAAAAAGTACATTTATTAATTTATGTTTCTGGAGCCTGTAAAGCATTGCACCAGCTATCAGCAGATGACTGATGCCATGTAGGTCTCCTACAGACCTGTCAGTGTATCTGTGTGCCCGTACACCTCGTATGGGAAAGCAGATACTTACTGACAGGATGACTGAAAGAACTACCATTGTGCTACACAGCGCCATGGTAGTTCATTAAGAACTACAAGCCGACAGCCGCAAAGGCTGTCAGAACTTGTAGTGTAGTCATTCACAGAATACTGTGAATGAGTGATGTAGCAAGGTGGGCGGAGCCCCGCATGGCCACTTTTAAAAAAAATTGTGACAGCTAGCAGGGGGGAGAAAATCCTGAGCTAGCTGTCATAACGGGGATGGGGGGGGGGGGGGGTACGGAGGCTGTTCCATTCGTAACGTGGATATGGGTGTAACATGTTACAAAAGGTTAACTTATCCTTTAAAGTGTAACTAAAAAAGCAAAACTTTTATTTTCCCCATTTTGGACAGAGTAAGGGAGGGTTCTAACACCTGTCAATTTTTTTGCCATCTGTGTCCCATAGGGGAGATTTCCCATTCCGTCCTGTCCCATAGCCAAAACAGGAAGCGAGAGGAAATCCTTCTATAGTGAGAGAATTTCAGGGTGTCACCAAAACTATTGTACTCCGAAGATTTCCTCTTTTACTGTTCTGGTGTCAACCCAAAATGTGGGATTTTTTTAACCACCTCCCGCCCGCCATATAGTAATATGACAGACGCAAGGTGGTTCTCTCATTCTGGGAGGACGTCATATGCGCATGTGCGGCTCCCGAAGCGCGGCGAACAGCAGTGCGCTGTGTCCCTCGGACACAGTGGATCACTGATCCACGGAAAGAGCCGAAGATGTCGGCTCGGTCATGTGATCAGGTGTGTCCAATCACAGCTGATCACATGTAAACAGGGAAATGCCGGTTATCGCTGACAGCTCAAGAGGAGAGCTGGTAATCAGCATTCCGCGGAGGGGAAATGTACGCTGATCATCAGAGCACTCAGTGTGCCCTGATGATCAGTGTAGTCCCAGCAGTGCCAGCTGTCAGTGCTTATCAGTGCCACGTGCCAGTGCCCATCAGTGCCACATATCAGTGCCACATCAATGCCACATATCAGTGCCCATCTGAGCTGCCTTTCAGTGTCACCCATCATTGCTGCCAGTCAGTGCCGCCTATCAGTGCCACCTAACAGCCCCAGTCAGTGCCACCTAACAGCCCCAGTCAGTGCCACCAGTCAGTGCTGCCTTTCAGTGCCCATCAGTGATGCCTGTCAATGCCCATCAGTGCCACCTACCAGTGCCTCCTCATCAGTGCAGCCTATCAGTGCCCATCACTGCAGCCTCATTAGCGCACATCAGTGAAGAAGAAAAATCACTTATTTACAAATTTTTATAACAAAAACTAAGAAAAAACTGTGGTTTTTGGTTTAAGAAAAAATAAAAAACCCAGAGTTGATTATATACCACCAAAATAAAGCTCTGTCACAAAAAATGATAATTTCATATGGGTACAGTGTTGGATGACCGCGCAATTGTCATTCAAAGTGCAAGAGCGCTGATAGCTGGAAATTGGCCTGGGCAGGAAGGGGGTATACGTGCCCTGTAGGCAAGTGGTTAATGTCATTTTCGATGATAACAGTAAACAGGGGCTCCAATCCCTCTCCACTCTATCCAAAACTAAAAAAAAAAAAAATTGCATTTAGTTATAATTTAAACAGCTCAATGTTCTATTATTATTATACAGTATTTATAAAGCGCCAATAGTTCACTCAGCGCTGTACATTACAAAGGGGGACAGAACATGTGACAGAACAATACCAATACAATGTGATACACGAGGGGTTCGAGGGCCCTGCTCTTTCGAGCTTACAATCTAAGAGGGAGGGGGTGTTGGCACAGGAGGAGATAGCTGTGGGGGATGGGGTGGTAGGAAGAGTGGAGGAGGTCGGCAAGTTAGCAGGGGGTGGGGTAGGCTTCCCTGAAGAGATGGGTTTTCAGGGTGCGCCTAAAGGAGAGAAGAGTAGGTGATAATCTGATGGGTTGGGGCAGGGAGTTCCAGAGGTTGGGTGACACCCTGGAGAAGTCCTAGAGGCGGGCATGGGAGGAGGAGACCAGGGAACTAGAGAGAAGGAGGTCTTGTGAGGAGCGGAGTGTGCGTGCTGGGCGGTACTTGGATATTAGGTCAGTGATGTAGTTCGGGGCAGTATGGTGGACAGCTTTGTACGTCAGCGTTAGGATTTTGAATTTGATCCGTTGCGCAATCGGAAGCCAGTGGAGGGATTGGCAGAGGGGGGTGGCGGAGACAGAGCGGTTAGAAAGGTGAATGAGTCTGGCAGCCGTATTCAGGATGGACTGAAGCGGGGATAGCCAGCGGCGAGGCAGGCCAGTGAGGAGGGAGTTGCAGTAGTCGAGTCGTGATATGATGAGAGTGGATGAGCTGTTTAGTGGTTTCTGGAATTAGGAATGTGCGGATTTTGGCGATGTTGCGGAGGTGGAGTCTGCACGAGTTTGTTAAAGATTGGACTTGGGGCTGGAAGGATAGGTTGGAGTCCAGAATGACACCCAGTACTCTGGCCTGCAGGGCGGGTTTGATGGTAGCGTTGTTGGATGCGACGGAGAAATCAATGGGGGGTGGTGTCCGGGCTGGGGGGAAGACAAGAAACTCGGTTTTGGAGAGGTTCAATTTAAGGAAGTGGAGCGACATCCAGTCTGATATGTCGCTCAGTAGGTGTGTGATTCGGGCTGAGACCAAGGGGGTGAGGTGGGGGGTTGAGAGATAGATTTGTGTGTCGTCGGCATAGAGGTGGTAGTTGAAGCCGTGAGAGTGTATGAGTTGGCCAAGGGAGGAGGTATAGATGGAGAAGAGAAGGGGCCCAAGGACAGAGCCTTGAGGGACCCCAACAGAGAGGGGGAGTGAGGGGGAGGTGGTAGCATTATAGGTAACGCTGAAGGAGCGTTGTGACAGGTAGGATGAGAGCCAGGAGAGAGCAGAGTCTCTGAGGCCGAGGGAGTGTAGTTTTTTGAGGAGGAGGGGGTGGTCGACTGTGTCGAAGGCCGCAGAGAGGTCAAGGAGTAGGAGCACTGATTAGTGGCCATTAGCTTTGGCGATTAGCAGGTCGTTGGAGAGTTTGAGTAAGGCGGTTTCGGTGGAGTGTAGGGGATGGAAGCCGGACTGTAGAGGATCGAGGAGGTTGTTGTCGTTGAGGTGAGAGCATAGGCGGGTGTAGACTAGGCGCTCGAGGAGTTTAGATGTAAATGGGAGCAGGGAGATGGGTCTGAGGTTGTTCGGGTCATTGGGGCCCAGGGAGGGGTTTTTAAGTATGGGGGTGATGTGTGCATGTTTCAGAGGGGAGGGGAAAGTGCCTGAGGAGAGGGAGAGATTGAAGATGTGGGTGAGGGAGCGTAGGATGGAGGGGGAGGGGAGGTTGTAGGAGTTGTGTGGGGATAGGGTCAAGGGGGCAGGTGGTGAGGCGGGCATCAGAGAGGATCTTGGAGACTTCTTCAATGGTAGTAAGGTCAAAGGTGCGGAGTGTTGGGGGAGCTTCAGTATGAGGAATGTAGGGTGGGGTGGGAGAGGAGGTCAGAGCAGTGGTGGGGCCATGGGAGAGGGGTGATGAGGGGGTAGCTGAGTGAGGGTGAAGGGGGTTGGAGAGAGTTTGAGCAGCGACGAAGTCCCTGCGGGTTATGTCGAGGGGGAGGGGGGATAAGGGGGTAGCTGTGTGAGAGGGGACGGGTTGAGAGGGTGTGTGAGTTGCGGCAATGTCCTTGCGAATTGTGTCAATCTTGTTTTTGAAGTGATTGGCAATCTCAAGGGCAGTGAGTGATGTGCTGGGTGGAGGGGGGGTGGAGAGAGTAGAGAGTTGAAGGCAGAAAAGAGTCGGCGAGGATTGGAGGAGAGGGCCTTGATGAGGGTCAAGAAGTAGGCCTGTTTGGCAGCATGGAGGGAGGAGGTGTAGGTGTGGAAGGCAGATTTGTAGCGGGTGAAGGCTTGTTGGGATTTGGTTTTGCGCCATAGTCGCTCCAGGGCACGACTTTGTCGTTTGAGGGTTTTGGTGTGATCAGTCTGCCAGGGCTGGAGTGGTCGGGGTCTGATGTTGCGTGTGGTTAAAGGCGCTAGTGAGTCAAGGGCTGTTGAGAGCGCATTGTTGTAGGCGGTCAAAGCCAAGTTGGGGCAGGACAGGGGGAGGATGCGGTCGTGGAGTTGATCAGCTGCGGAGTGGAGGGAGGCAGGGTTAAGGTTGCGGAGGTTACGGCTGGTAGTAGTGTGATATTTGGAGGGGTAGGAGTTGGAGGACGAGGAGATAGAGAAGGTGATCAGGTTGTGGTCAGAGAGAGGGAAGGGGGTGTTAGTGAGGTTGTGGGGAGCGCAGCGGTTGGAGAAGACAAGGTCGAGGATATTTCCGTCGGAGTGGGTGGTGGATTGTATGCACTGTATTTCCAGTGCTGGTGGACCAATTGTCAAAATCTCAAAACTTCATTTATCACCATAATTGCACTGCACTGAATTCATTTAAGGGAAAACAAATGGCAAAATACTTCTCTTTTCAAAGAAACCATTGCTCAGCGCTCAGTCCAGCAGATAACCACATTACCAATGCCGAGGCCATATGTTTCATGTGTAAAAGGTTTGGGAAGTGACAGAGCTGGCCAACAAGTGCCTCTGCTTAAAGACTGACTCCCCATCCTAAATGCTGGTCGGGAAGGCTTAATGATTGTAGCTACAGTGGTATTGAACTCCTATTTACAAAAAAACATTGACAGGCAAAGTTTTTATAACAGAAGAGACTCTAGTGGTCACTTGTGGCATAAATACCTTTTCCACCCGTTAGCGGTAATGTGATCGTAGCTGCTTATGTTCGAACACAGTTCAGACTACATTTATGGCACCCACTGTGTGTCGCGGTGATGTCATTCCCATGCATGCAAATCGTGGCCTGGCCATTGAAAGCTCAGCACAGAGACAGGGAAGACAGAGTGAAGATGGAAGTACCCAGGACCAGCGGGAGTGTTGACAGTACAGTGCTGGAGGGCCCTGTTTTGACAGGTAGATCTGTCAAAATTTGCTAGTATGCGGTGCATACCAGTACACTGTGCCTTAAAGCGGAGCTCCACCAAAAAGGGGAAGTTCTGCTTTAAGGACTGCTCCCCTGCTCCCCATTAAGGATTGGCACCTTTGGGGAACAGGGGGGAGTGGCTACCCGAATTTAACAGGTACCCGCCCCCACTTCCGGTCCGATCGCAAATGGAAGGTGTCCTCCCTCCCTGTAGTCTTGTGGGACAAGTGACAGGTCCCAGAAAACTACAGGACCATTCACGAAGTGCAGCGCTACTCACGCATGCGCAGTGGGTACCCGGCTGTGAAGCCGCAAGCAGTCACAGCCGGGTGCCCACAATGAAGATGCCGGCCTCCTGGAATACAGTACGGCCGGTGAAACGAGCTGCGGGGGACACAACACAGGACCGGGGGACAGGTAAGTGGCTGTTTTTTAAAAGTCAGCAGCTACAGTTATTGTAGCTGCTAACTTATTTTTTGACAGGGTGAGTGGAGCTCCGCTTTAAAGATGCAGGGGGGCCATTTTTAATAGCACATAAAAAGTATTATATATATATATATATATATTTTTTTTTTTTTTTTTTCCATCCTAGATTGTAAGCTCCAAGGAGCAGGGCCCTATATAAATCCTGTATAATAATTATATATATATTTGACCGCAATATTAAAAATTACCAGTTGCTCATACCAGATGCTGACCAATACTGTACTTTACTATCTGGTTAAAGGATAAGCTCACCCTTTTAAAAAATAAATAAAATGCACATCTTCTTGCAGGTAAAGAAAAAAAATGTGCATTTATTATTATTTTTAATAGGAACCTGTACATTTTTGCACCCACGATCTGCTGATGGCAGGTGCAGTTGCATTACAGGCTCCTGCAGACTGCCAATTTAGCTGTCCTTGTCCTCATGCCTCATATGGGCAGAAAGTTACTGAATGACAGGAAGGATCAATTAACTACCTAGAGCGCTCATCAATGCCCTGGTAGTTCACTGAGAACCACAAGCCATAAGCCGCAATCACTGACGGTAGTTGTAGTTCTCCCATTCACACAACTCTGTGATAGTGGGTGCAGGGAGAACATCCCCAACCTGCTGTCACAATGGGGGATTGGGAGATGTGGGGGCTGCTCATTTAGTACCATGTTACATATCACACCCTAAATATGGGTGTAACATGTTACTAAAGGTGAACTTATCCTTTAAAATACCAATTTGTATGTGTACAAATATGTATAGTTTTTAATCCAATCCAGCCAATTTACACTATTTCCCATCAAAACTGAAGTTTTTTTTTTTTGCAGTTACATTGGTCCAGCTTGGACTGTCATATACACATGACTAGGTGGAGCACACATTAGCTGTCAAAAAATGCACAAATGTGGCGCTTCACAGACTGAACAGCATGAAGATGTTGTGTGAAAGTCAGCTACATTCATAAAAAAATCAACAGCACCCGTCAATCAGGTTGATACCAGAAGATATGCTGATTAGCTACACATGACCAACCATCTGGGCACAACCTCTACAACTACATGAACAAATATCACTTCATATAGCACCTACTTACAATAATGCCATTATAAAGTGACAAAGGCACTTTTTTATTCTTTTATTAGGAACGTTTCTTGCATTGGAATAAATCTATATCTACACTATAGCTAAGCGATGGGGCACTTCAATCTCAAATCCATTAGTTGCCTTCCTTTACTTGTCAGACTTCTTACATACAATGGATTAAAGCAGGGGTGTCCACACTTCCTAAACAAAGGGCCAGTTTACTGTCATTCAGACTTTAGGGGGGCAGGACTGTGCCCAACTGGCGTAAACAATGCCCCATCTATGGTATTAGGAGGAGGAATAGTGCTCCCTCATTGATGTCAGTGGGAGGAATAGTGCCTGATTGTTGGTGACAGTGGACAGAATGATGTCCCATTGTTAGTGTCACTGGGAGGAGAAGTGCCCTATTGTTTGTCAGTGGCAGGAATAATGCCTCAAGGGCAGGATAAAGGCAAGCAAAGGGCCACACCTGGCCCACAGGCCGCAGTTAGGAGACCACTGGATTGAAGAAAAAATTAATAAGACAGGTTCTTGGACTTAGTATGGCTTTATTTAATATATACTGAATGATTTTGCTCATGATTCCATACCTGAATTTAACGTTGGCCTGGAGTTTGGCTTAAAAGTGTAGCCAACAACCCTGTAGACATGGCTAATGCTGCCCTAAGACCACACACGATTTCTTCTGCGCTCTGATGAAGAAGATATGGCCTTCGAAACGCGTCAGATGAACTGAGTGTCTACCCCCACGATGGGACTCGCGCTGGCTCCTTATCTTTGAAGTCCCTGCGAGGACTTACATGCCTGATTTTATTCGCCGTTTGTGAGTACCTTTTCTTATTAATAAATTTTTGTTTATTGAGGTAATGCGCAAGGTCTGTGCTTCCATCAGAGAGTGTATACAGCTGTTGGAGGTAGTCATTCTAGAACAGGACATCATATATACATGACCTGCAGTCACAGACAGCCACGTCCTCTGCTTGACGATACAACGCTAATATTTACCCTATGAGCCAAGCTCACTGCTACGTGTCTTGTAAATATTACTTTGAGTAAATGATAACCCACAGATTTCTTCCATGAACCTACAAATCTCTGTAACACTCTTGTCATCAAACCTGCCACCGCCCTGGGAAACTTCAGCTGAGCAGATGACACAAAGTGGAGAAACAGAAAATACCTTCAGATAAAAACTAGATGCCAAAAATTAGCATACCTGGCAATTTCCAGGAACAAATCTGGCAATACTGAGATTTCGAACAAGTTGCCAGGACATTACCGGAGTCATTCAATTCTCCGGGAAGGCTTGCACTGTTTGTAAATGTGTATGCATGGTGCACTGTGCACCTACCTGCAGACAGTCCGGTGGAGGACAAGGGTAGCTGGAGGTCTACGAGGCTACAAGTAAGACCTGGAGTGGCTGAAACACGTCCGAGTACCTGTCAAGCTGTTTTTTGTTAGCCATCTGATGTAATAAAGGATATAAAAAAATCTTTACTAGCATGTCGGATTCACAGTTGGAGGTCTCTGGGGAATGTAGTTCAGGTGGATGCAGGTTGTACTCATCAGTGGGAAACCCAAATGCACTGTAGCCTGGCCACCAACGTCCCTACCTGATCAAACAAACGGGGACACCGCCAGCATCAAGATGAGAGCTCAGCTGGCCAGGAAGACCCACGGCAGTGTGTGCCTGTAGCCCAGGGGGTGGTGGCATAGTGCACACGTGGTGGGTCTTGGCTGGACAGAAAGGGACCTAGGAAAATGGGTCCTATACCTGCTGATAGCCAAATACACGATCAGTGTCACCAAAATCAAAATGGTGGGGGTAGTTAGGTGTCAGCCAGGTGGCACTGTGCCACTGGATAAATTGACAGGTATAAACCAAGTGCATGTCACCAAAACGGTGTGTAGACGCTGTAGATTCCAGACCTATCCTTTAGCACTCTCATTTTTAGGTGCAGTTTGTCCACAACCATCATTTGGTGCAGCGTGCTACATGATCCACCCCCAGTCTCCAGAATTATGACTTTCCCAAGTATGAAATCTGAAGGCCTTCATTTATCCAGGTCATAGTATATGTTGGAGTATTTATTCACATTCAACTAGACTTCTTCTATAATGTTGAAGACATTTCACCAGACCAAGTTTTTTCCACACTGTTTTTGGGTTTCAGGAACATACCCAGCATTCCTAACAGTCAGACTTGGATGAGGGGTGAAATATCTTCAATATAACAGAACAGGTCCAGTTAAATGTGACCAACTACTACTAGTGATGGATCAGTAGATAAAACAATAAAAAGTAGATAAATAATAAGGAAATCATAATTTTCCCCATCAGAACTGGTCTTCTATCCTCAGCTTTTCTACTGGGCTGCAAGGCTGTCAATCAAAATAAATGACCAATAGGGAGAGTGGAGAGCCAAGGCCGCGTTCAACTTTGCAGAACGTCAAGATTTGCACATAGCATCAACTGACTAAATATGATCCAGGACTTGGGAGTTCACTAAAAGTCACCTTAGATTTGGTTCACACCTACGCAATTTGCTTTTGATCCACTTCTGCAGTGCATTTTGCGTTTTTGTACACACATTTCTGATGTTTTGCACACTTTTTTGATGTGTTCAGCTTTTTTTTTTTTTGACAATTTGTTATTGGGCAGATTAAAAAAAAATAAAATAAAACGCAAAACGTGTCAAACACTAACCAAAATGCGTAAAAACACACATTTTCTGCAGCATCCCCATTGAAGTCTATTGAACCAAAAACACACCATTTTGCATTTAAAATGTCTCTGACCCTTTTCAAAAACACAGAAAAAAAAATGCATTGGTATGAATCAGGCCATACACACTATAAAGGATAGGTTAAACTTCAGGAACATGTTACATGTTCCACTTGTTTTAAGGGTTCCTGCAGCAGCTTTGGTGATCCATGCCCTGTGTGTGACAGCAGTACTGGGAGATGTTCCCCATACCAGCTGTCTCTGTTTGAAAAGAGCATGGCCGTGCAGGGCTCTGCCCACATGGCCAAGTCTTTCATTCACAGAATTCTGTGAATGAACTACAAGAACTGACATCTTTTGAGGATGTCAGCTTGTAGTTTTCAATGAACTGCACAGCGCTGTTGAGCGCTCTGGTAGTTTTCTGATACTTCCTTCCAGTGTGAAACTGCTTACCGTATGATGTACAGGCTGACAGATTACACTGACAGTTTGCAGGAGTCCTGCAGTGCACCAGTGATCTGCAGATCGCTGGTACAATGCTTTGCAGGCTCCTAAAAAAATTAAATAAAATAATAATATGATAGATTTTTTTTTTAAACTATAAATGTTACATTTTTTTACCTGCACAAAAAATTTGCATGTATTAGGGATGCATCAATATATCAGCCGAAAATAGGCAAAATATTGGTATTTTGCCGATAGGTAAAAAGGTGCTGATAGATGCATAGTCGAGCCTCATAGACTTTCATGTAAAAACGCCTCCTAGTGATATATGCAAAATCGAGTCTCATAGAGTTTCATGCAAAGTCACATCCCCATTGACTTCAATGCAAAAACACCCCCCTAGTGACTTCAATGTAAAATCACCAGCCACATTAATTACATTTTTCTGTCTGTTTTGTTTTTTGGCCACGTGCATCCTGAATTTTCTGTTTCGGCACCAGAATTTTCATTTCGGTGCACCACTAGCATTTAATTATTGTTTTATAAACGTTAACTTATCTTTTAATACTATATATTTAGTTGGAACTGCCCAGATATGAGAAACGTTTATTTAACCACTTGTCAACAGGGTAAATGTTTTTAATTTTCACACGCTAAAAGTCTGAATTTTTTGCTATAAATTATTTTAAACCACCAATAGTTATATATTTTCTGTAAGCAGAGGCCATGGAGAATAAAATAGTAGTAGCTGCAATTTTTTTATGAGCACAATATTTATCAAATGCATATTTTCAGTAAAAAAAAAAAAAATACAATAAAATAAAAACGAGCACAAAATTGGATTGGATTGCGTTGAGTAAATAGATACCAAACATGTCAAGCTATAAAACTTTGCACACCATGAAAAACACAAAGATTCTCCATAGGTAATGCCTTAAAAACCTTTAGGGCCAGTTCACACTACATGCAGTGTGCTTTTTTTCTGCATTCAAAATGCACAGAAAGTAGGTCATATGGTTGTCAATGTCATAGTTCACATCAGTGCTTGCAGTTCCAGTGCGTTCCGGTTGCAGAAAAAAGAAAGAAAGAAGAACACGCTACATTTTTACTGTACTGAAATGCAGTAAAAACGCACTGGAACGCACATGTCCCTATTAAAACAAAGAGAGGGGGGGAAAAATAAACTGGAACGCATCAAAAAGCGCATGAAGAAACACATCCGGACTGCGTTTCTATGGTGTGAACCAGCCCTTACAGTATCAGTTTAGAGTTACAATGAATTATTGTCCCAGATCTCCATAAAAGTGATCTAGCCCCAACCAGATCAATTCACCTTGAAAGCCCATCGTTGGCTCTAAAAATCCATACAAGATCATGACTGCAGCAGCATCCTTGAGCTTGCTTTAACCCCTTGAATACCAGGTTTATAAACTTCCCTTGGTAGACAAGGGGCTAAAGAAGAAGTGGAAGGTAAACCAGAAGTAGGATATTGTTTTATGATCAATTGGTGATAAAAGAAAAACATATAAGCATTTCATATTTTAACAGATTTCCTGGAAGAAGAAAACCAGCATGACAGCCTTACAAATACCCTGAGATGTTCACTTAATGTGACCCGCACAACACATTCTGCTAATTAGTTCATCCAGTTTTATCCAGTTCAAAACTCACAGGAACACACACACAGCTCCTTTACCCCCGGTTCACATATATGCGGCAGTGCGGGACGCGTTTAACGTGGGCACAGCGTGCTCCCAGCACAAAGACTGCGGTGTCACTGAGAGCCCCGGGTCCCGTTCTAACGATTGGGACCCAGGACTCCGGGTTACATGATCGCTGTAATAGCCTCTGATTGGCCATCAAAGTGATCAGTCACTGTACACCATGGCCCCCTTGTTTTTTTCCTCTATGAATGGAGAAGAGAGATACATTGTATCTCTCTAACTCCTGGCATAAAGAGAAAAAAAAATGTTTGAAAAAAAAAAAAAAGATAAATATTAAAAAATAAAATATAAAGAAAAAATACCTAGATCAAGGTTTGATCTAGTTCAGTGCAAGGGTTAGTGTTTGGGTCAAGGTCATAGTCAAAGTTCAAGATCAAAAGGTCAGGGTCAAAGGTCAGGATTTAAAAAAAAATTGGTGTCAGTTAGTGTCAATGTCAGTGTGTATCAGGTGAAAAAAGAAAAAAAAAAAAAAGACAAAAACCAAATGCGCACTATTGTTTCTGGGCTATACTACGGGTACAAATATCATACGCATATATGGTATCGCTGCGATCGTCAAGAGCTGGAGACTTTATTTTGGTTTGTTCTTTGGTGGTAGGTTATGGTAGTAACAAGAAACACACAGCTAAAAAAAAAATATATTTTTTGTTACTATTTTGGGCCAGTTTTCCCTTGATAAAAAAAAATAAAAAAATTTAGGAGATATCCATTACCATTTACCACCAAAGCCCAATTTGTCCTGAAAAAAAACATGGTATAATTTACCTGGATGTACAAAGTAGCTGTGATATGTACGGTTTTACTAACACATGTCAACGGTGCAAAATTGTGCTTAGGCATTTAGATTTGTTTTACCCTTAGGCGTGAAGGGCTTAAAGCACAAATTCTAACCTTACCCTCAACCTTGAACAGCTGTAGAAACTCTTCTCCTGTACTAGACTAACTCTGATTTAGCTGCACACTGTGAGCTTCTCACATTGTGCATTAGAACTTGCAGCAACTCAAACAGACCCATCTCATTTCCTGGCTGGAGGACACCCAACATCATCTGGTTCTTTCCTCTCCAATTCAACTGCCCATGACCCACTCCTTTCAATTGTTTTTTTTTTTTTTATTGAGTTCTTTCAGCCATGGAGGCTCAGTCATATGTAGGTGTTACCTAGGATGACCAGAATACAAATGCAGCCTGCCTAGGAATGCCCACTCTTTCAGAATGACATTCACCAAGACGTCTTACAACTTGCACAACTCCTCCCAATAGCCAACCAACTGCCTGCAATCAGGCTGAGGGCTCTTGAGAGAAGTACCAAGGCAGTGTGCTGTAATTTTTTTCAGGAAGGTATGTGCAGCACCCTGCCGGCCCCTCACACTTGACATGATCTGCTTTCATTGCATAGAGAACCACTGAGATTCCTGATGATCACTGTGTTTAAAATACGGTATGTAATAAAAAATACTTTAGTCAATAATTTCATTAGACTGTTGATAGGGGAATAAAGGAGGAACCAGGGAAAGCAAGACAATAAGCAGAATAAACGTCAGCTATAACTACGTTGGATGATTATTTATGGTTACATAGTCTACATCAGTGATGGCGAACCTGTGGCACGCGTGCCACAGCCGGCACGCCGAGCCTCATCTGTGGGCACGCCAGGAGAATACCGTATTTTTCGCTCCATAAGACGCACTTTTTTTCCCCCAAAAAAGGGGGGAAAATGTCAGTGCGTCTTATGGAGCGAATATAGAGCGGCCGGTCCGGTATTTCCACCGCCGCCGTGTCAGAATACCGGGCCGGCCGCTCAGCTCTGCAGTGGGACCATACCTGTCCCTCTATCCAGCGGCGCACTGTCTTCCCGGCTTCTGTAGTGTGCGTGACAGCCAGGTCCCAAGTGCGCATGCGCAAGAAGCAGTGCTCTTTGTGAATGGTAAGGTGGTACCTGGGACACATGACAGATCCCAGAAGCCGCCGGACCAATCACAAAGCGCAGCGCTTCTCGCACATGCGCACTGGGCATCCGGCTGTCCGACGAGCGCCCACACTACAGAAGCCGGGAAGACAGCGCGCGGCTGGATAAAGGAACAGGTAAGATAAAAAAAAAACTCTGCGGAAGTAAGAGCGGGTACCTGTCAAATTCAGGTACCCGCTCCCTCTCCCTCCCCAAAGGTCAGCAGTCATCTGTACTGTCCGCAGTCTCTGGTCATCCCTGTGCTTTCCGCAGTCTCTGGTCATCCCTGTACTTTCCGCAGTCTCTGGTCATCCCTGTACTGTCTGCAGTCTCTGGTCATCCCTGTACTGTGTCCTCAGTCTCTGGTCATCCCTGTACTGTGTCCTCAGTCTCTGGTCATCCCCTGTACTGTCCGCAGTCTCTGGTCATCCCCTGTACTGTCCGCAGTCTCTGGTCATCCCCTGTACTGTCCGCAGTCTCTGGTCATCCCCTGTACTGTCCGCAGTCTCTGGTCATCCCCTGTACTGTCCGCAGTCTCTGGTCATCCCCTGTACTGTCCGCAGTCTCTGGTCATCTCCTGTACCGTGTCCGCAGTCTCTGGTCATCTCCTGTACCGTGTCCGCAGTCTCTGGTCATCTCCTGTACCGTGTCCGCAGTCTCTGGTCATCTCCTGTACCGTGTCCGCAGTCTCTGGTCATCCCTGTACCGTGTCCGCAGTCTCTGGTCATCCCTGTACCGTGTCCGCAGTCTCTGGTCATCCCTGTACCGTGTCCGCAGTCTCTGGTCATCCCTGTACCGTGTCCGCAGTCTCTGGTCATCCCTGTACCGTGTCCGCAGTCTCTGGTCATCCCTGTACCGTGTCCGCAGTCTCTGGTCATCCCTGTACCGTGTCCGCAGTCTCTGGTCATCCCTGTACCGTGTCCGCAGTCTCTGGTCATCCCTGTACCGTGTCCGCAGTCTCTGGTCATCCCTGTACCGTGTCCGCAGTCTCTGGTCATCCCTGTACCGTGTCCGCAGTCTCTGGTCATCCCTGTACCGTGTCCGCAGTCTCTGGTCATCCCTGTACCGTGTCCGCAGTCTCTGGTCATCCCTGTACCGTGTCCGCAGTCTCTGGTCATCCCTGTACCGTGTCCGCAGTCTCTGGTCATCCCTGTACCGTGTCCGCAGTCTCTGGTCATCCCTGTACCGTGTCCGCAGTCTCTGGTCATCCCTGTACCGTGTCCGCAGTCTCTGGTCATCCCTGTACCGTGTCCGCAGTCTCTGGTCATCCCTGTACCGTGTCCGCAGTCTCTGGTCATCCCTGTACCGTGTCCGCAGTCTCTGGTCATCCCTGTACCGTGTCCGCAGTCTCTGGTCATCCCTGTACCGTGTCCGCAGTCTCTGGTCATCCCTGTACCGTGTCCGCAGTCTCTGGTCATCCCTGTACCGTGTCCGCAGTCTCTGGTCATCCCTGTACCGTGTCCGCAGTCTCTGGTCATCCCTGTACCGTGTCCGCAGTCTCTGGTCATCCCTGTACCGTGTCCGCAGTCTCTGGTCATCCCTGTACCGTGTCCGCAGTCTCTGGTCATCCCTGTACCGTGTCCGCAGTCTCTGGTCATCCCTGTACCGTGTCCGCAGTCTCTGGTCATCCCTGTACCGTGTCCGCAGTCTCTGGTCATCCCTGTACCGTGTCCGCAGTCTCTGGTCATCCCTGTACCGTGTCCGCAGTCTCTGGTCATCCCTGTACCGTGTCCGCAGTCTCTGGTCATCCCTGTACTGTGTCCGCAGTCTCTGGTCATCCCTGTACTGTGTCCGCAGTCTCTGGTCATCCCTGTACTGTGTCCGCAGTCTCTGGTCATCCCTGTACTGTGTCCGCAGTCTTTGGTCATCCCTGTACTGTCCGCAGTCTCTGGTCATCCCAGTACTGTTAATTAGTTTGCACTACTGTACGAGTTGTTTTTTCTAAACCAAAAGCTCGATATTCAGGTTTCATTGCAGTGTTGGCACTTTGAAAGAAATAAGTTGGTTTTGGGTTGCAGTTTGGGCACTCGGGCTCAAAAAGGTTCGCCATCACTGGTCTACATGTTCCAGATGAATACAAAGTATTCCTTTATATAATGACATCAATTACAGGCTTTACTCTGCCTTTAAGTATGATTAAGCAAAGCACGCTTATGACGTCATGACATAGTATTTTCCCAGGTGACAGCTGAACATAGAACAAATATAAAACTGCGCAGTCAGTTCTTGGCAATCACTGCACTGTGACATTCTTCAAAGACTAACAAAATGTAACCATATAACACAAACCTGGGGCCATACACACCAAACAGCTCAGTTAGAAATTGCATGTGATGGATTTAAAGAAAGACAAAACCAGAAAGCATTCAATGTCATTCATGTGACATAAGACCCAAGTGCCATTGAGCAAACTGAAAACAAGCCTCTCCAAGGCGGGGGGTAAGCAACCTTTGAAAGGTGGAAAGCTACCTGAACATCAAAGAAAACAAAGAAGACCAGGATTTGGCACCTTTTTTTCTTTATCTCTTTTTTTTAAGAAATTAACTAGCAGGGCTTAACTACAAAGTACAGATTAAAGTGTTACTAAACCCACAACAGTAAAATCAGTCTGTATATGCAGTAAAGCATGCTTGTTATACTCACTGTGGAACTTAAGGGGTTAATGCTCTGCAATGTGTAAAAAGGCTGTTTGATCCTGTCTTCTCTGCTCCTCCTCTTGTTCAAATGTTCACATCTTATCTTCTGATAAGACAGACTGAACCCGTAGCCATTCTGCACATGCTCAGTTTGGTGTGTATGGCTAGGGAGGGGGTTTTTTTCTTGGTAGAGTGCTTGTGATCAGCACAGGGCCAATCAGCACTGTCCAGACAGAGGTCAGGGGTTTTGCATCCTCCTAGGAGCAGAAAGAAAACTCTTCCTACAATTTTAACCAGTGCTCTGCTGAAGTCACAAGACTGCTGACTAACTCTCTGATGAGAAAAGGTATTTAGCAGTTTATATTTACTAAAATAATTGCACTTCCATGTTCTGTGTACTGTGGGAGACCAGATATATTGAATGCAGGGTCCTGGGTTTAGTAACACTTTAAAATATAAAACAAATGACACTGTAAAAATATAAAAACTTAGCCTACCTTAAAGGAGAAGTAGGGCCAAAGCTCATTTAGCACTACTTCTCCTGTGACTCGTATTCAACAGACAGCAAGCGAAAGTCCGTTATCAGCTAAGGACATTCAACTGAACCAGGCTCTGGAGAGCTGGGATTCACCCAGATACCTGAACCAGCAGCTGACTCAATCTCTTTGCACACCACTGAGAGTCTGAGCCAGCTGCTCCCACCCCCTGCACAGCCCGGCGTTCCTGTGAGCGCTGGAGGGGCAAAGCAGAGAGCCAGTGACTGACAGTCACCGCTCTGCTAAATGAAAGTTGAAAACTGAGCAATCAGCAGCCTTTGATCACTCAGTTCTAGGTCTTAGAGGTGGTGGGGGACAAATGCAGCATTAGTTTGATGCTACATCCACACAGGCGAGTATGTAAATTTGTTTGTTATTTTTAATTCCCAAATATGGTTGACAGTGGACACAATCAGAGTATTGGACAGCATCAGAAGGGCAGCAGACAGTGTTTGGACAATGTCGGTAGGGCAGTGGATAGTGTCAGTAGAGCAATGGATGATGTCAGTAGAGCAGAGGTTGGTGTCAATGGTGTCAGTAGAGCAGTGGATGGGGTCAGTAGAGCAGTGGATGGGGTCAGTAGTTTTTTTATTTTTATTATCTTTTACATAGTTTAACACTGCTGTTGGGGGGCTTTGGTTAAACATCAGGGGGGCTTTGGTGAATATCAGGGGGGTAAACAGACCTCTGATGTCTCACTTTTGTGACAGAGAAAGGAGATGGAGGACACAGTCCTCAATCTCCATCTGCACACCCTCATCTGCACAGAAACAATGAACAGGAAGAGCTCTGCAGTCGCAGGTTCCTCTAGAGTTTTCTAGGGGTTCCTGGATCTGTGACCTCTCATTTTATCATTTAACGGTGGCTGCATAGTTCTGGGGCCAAAAACCACCTTGCAGAGCCAGCGGCATGAACCCAATGATCTGTATACTTGTCTGTAAGGGAGACACTCGCAATACCAGCCTCATTTCTGCTTTTGGGATTATAATTCTCCGTGGGTCACAGACTGCCTAGAGCAGCGGTTCTCAACCTGGGGGTCGCGACCCCTTTGGGGGTCGAACGACCATTTCCCAGGGGTCGCCTAAGACCATCGGAAAACACATATTTCCGATGGTCTTAGGAACCGAGACACCGCTCCTCTCTCTGGCGATGTGTGGGCGGGATGATACGCTGCTCCTGTCACCTGGCCACACCTCCGGGATCGCTCAGCAGCTCCGCCTCCTCGCCGCTGATTGGCCACCGGAACTGTAGCTCAGGAGAGGCACACAGGCGGCCAATCACCGGCGAGGAGGTGGAGCTTGGAGAGGAGGAGCCGAGCGGCAGCGCGCGCACATCAAAGAAGATCGAGGGAGCTGCCGGAGCGAGTGAAGAGGAGAGCGGCCAGAGAAGGAAGACAGCTGACAGGTAAGTGAGAGAGCGAGCCCAGGCTGTCACTAATACCAACGATGGGGCACTATTCCTCCCCCCACTGACACCAACGATGGGGCACTATTCCTCCCCCCACTGACACCAACGATGGGGCACTATTCCTCCCCCCACTGACACCAACGATGGGGCACTATTCCTCCCCCCACTGACACCAACGATGGGGCACTATTCCTCCCCCCACTGACACCAACGATGGCGCACTATTCCTCCCCCCACTGACACCAACGATGGGGCACTATTCCTCCCCCCACTGACACCAACGATGGGGCACTATTCCTCCCCCCACTGACACCAATGATGGGACACTATTTCCCCCCCCACTGACACCAACGATGGGGCACTATTTCCCCCCCCCCCCTGACCCCAATGATGGGGCACTATTCTCCCCTCCACCACACTGACACCAATGATGGGGCACTACTCCCCCCACTGACACCAATGATGGGGCACTACTCCCCCCACTGACACCAATGATGGGGCACTACTCCCCCCACTGACACCAATGATGGGGCACTACTCCCCCCACTGACACCAATGATGGGGCACTACTCCCCCCACTGACACCAATGATGGGGCACTACTCCCCCCACTGACACCAATGATGGGGCACTACTCCCCCCACTGACACCAATGATGGGGCACTACTCCCCCCACTGACACCAATGATGGGGCACTACTCCCCCCACTGACACCAATGATGGGGCACTACTCCCCCCACCGACACTAATGATGGGGCACTACTCCCCCCACCGACACTAATGATGGGGCACTACTCCCCCCACCGACACCAATGATGGGGCACTACTCCCCCCACCGACACCAATGATGGGGCACTACTCCCCCCACCGACACCAATGATGGGGCACTATTCCTCCCACCGACACCAATGATGGGGCACTATTCCTCCCACCGACACCAATGATGGGGCACTATTCCTCCCACTGACACCAATGATGGGGCACTATTCCTCCCACTGACACCAATGATGGGGCACTATTCCTCCCACTGACACCAATGATGGGGCACTATTCCTCCCACTGACACCAATGATGGGGCACTATTCCTCCCACTGACACCAATGATGGGGCACTATTCCTCCCACTGACACCAATGATGGGGCACTATTCCTCCCACTGACACCAATGATGGGGCACTATTCCTCCCACTGACACCAATGATGGGGCACTATTCCTCCCACTGACACCAACGATGGGGCACTATTCCTCCCACTGACACCAACGATGGGGCACTATTCCTCCCACTGACACCAACGATGGGGCACTATTCCTCCCACTGACACCAACGATGGGGCACTATTCCTCCCACTGATACCAACGATGGGGCACTATTCCTCCCACTGATACCAACGATGGGGCACTATTCCTCCCACTGACACCAGTGATGGGGCACTATTCCTCCCACTGACACCAGTGATGGGGCACTATTCCTCCCACTGACACCAGTGATGGGGCACTATTCCTCCCACTGACACCAGTGATGGGGCACTATTCCTCCCACTGACACCAGTGATGGGGCACTATTCCTCCCACTGATACCAACGATGGGGCACTATTCATCCCACTGACATCAGTGATGGGGCACTACTCCTCCCACTGCAAAATTACAGTTATGAAGTAGCAACGAAAATAATTTTATGGTTGGGGGTCACCACAACATGAGGAACTGTATTAAGGGGTCGCGGCATTAGAAAGGTTGAGAACCACTGGCCTAGAGCAAGTCAGCATCCTTTGGTTGGTGAGGAAGTGGTGGGAGGCTTGGAGCGAAGCGGTTAAAATTGCCTGCACCACTCTAAAGGGGCCTATTCATACTGACCCCAGGTAAAACAAGGGTTCCTCTGGGGTAAAAAGGTTGAGAAAGGCTGCTCTAAGGGCTTGTTTACACTTGTAGTCCACCTTAAGCTGCAAAAGCAGCAGCCAGGGACATACACATACCGTGGCCTTAATGCTTTGTAGCAGGAATGATCTCCCCTGTGGTGTTTAGCCAAATGTACAGAATGTGACCCTTTCAAGTGAATGCAACGCACAGTATGACTGTGGTAGTTCTGAATTTTATGGGGTTAAAACAGGTTGTGAAAAGGTAACATATCAGCTCCTCACTGCCTATCAAATGCCTCTGAAAAGCTCAAGTGCAGCTCACTTTTTAGAGGAGCCACAGTCCTTGACGCATTTGTAAACAAGTCCTTACTCTTTGTATTTGCGCCATCATTGGAAGTAGAAAATAATACATCTTTAATTTAAACTTCCGCCTTCACAGCAGAAACATGCTTTGTGTATAGACATTGTTAATTATTCAGAATGACAACTTCAATATGTAAAGGAGGCCTATTCCACTCCAGCTGTAACTGAATGTGATGTTAAAAGCAAGATCTATATTGGATACTTCCAGGTGACCAGATATCATTGAGGCATAGACAGTCCCATTGTGCACCCACCTGAACTTGTAGGGGGAGATTTGGACTACAATTAACAAGTTCACTACTATAAGGGCTCGTTCACACTTGACTTTATTTCTAACTCTTGCCAAACGCCCCTATAGCGTTTGACAGGTGTTTGGGAAGCATTTTTAATGCTCCCCAAAATGCCCTCCAAATGCCCTATGCACGGTTTTGAGGCGGTTGATAGGCGTTTGCCAAGCGTTAAAACCGCATCAAACACCTATAATGAAGTTAAATGGTATTAACACTTCGCAACTGCATCTCAACCGCACTGCAAACACCTGCCAGGCGTTTGCGGAGCAATACCATAGACTTAAATGGGAGGCTTCAACTCCTGACTCGACACGAGGCATCAGTTTTGCCGCAATGCTACAGCTTCAGTGTGAACAGCACTGTGTGCTGCCATGAGCAGAATTTTTATAGGAGTTTGAGAAGCGTTAAAAACACTTCCCAAACACCTGTCTGACGCCTGCTGACAAAGCTAGTGTGAACTAAACCTTACTTGCTCATCTAGCCACATCTCATCCACAGCATTTATTAGAGCTGAATAAATCTGAACAAGTTAAAAATCAAAGCTTCTATTGACAAGTTGTACAATCTGTGCTGTCAATCTGCACGTCATACAGGACAGGGTTGGGCATAATGCATCATTTCAGGGAAAGTCCTGGTCTGTATGTTAGTCACTGTCTCAATAGAATACAAGGATGTAAAAGGAGTTATTTGTTTACATTTCTGGTGCATGTTGACAGGTGGCAACAGCTCATCATTATAAAACCATATACTTGTGAACTGAAGCAGAGCTGTGCTTTAACATTGTAATTGCTACAATCACTGAGATTATACAATCTGTTGACTTTTGGTTTTAACATTAACCTGAAGCCATTAATCTCAGATACAATTACAGCTGAATGAAGTGTGATGTTCTCCTTGTGCTATCTCAGATGTGATTTTACCATGCAGATTGTGGGAGTTATCTGCTGATAAGGCACAACACAACTTCCAATTTAAGCCCCGAACACATGATGAGAATATTGGACAAATGATAATCAGTTTTTTGGGGGGGTTTTTTGCATGCCAGTCTCATATCGATAATAAAAAGGTTACTAAAGTTACGAAAATTATCGTAGGACAGAATAAAAATTCAGAAGTTATGTAAAATATTTGAATTGTATTTTTGGACGAAAACGGTGCTGATTAAATGAAAAATGTACAATTTGATATAGTATGAGAAAAAAAGTTGTGCTTCTTCCTTCGAATAATTCCGGATGAGAGCTGTGTACTAATATTCAGATTATCGTATGATCGCTTTGAAAGCAGTATTTTTTGTACGATTTTCTGATCGTGTGTAGTAGACTTTAAGCTGGCCATAGATGGATCATATCTCGACCGGTTTAGCAGCACCACCTTGCCAAGATTTGATCCATCTATGGGGCACGTTGGCTGTACCCAACCATCAATCAACTTTAGTACAACCAGCCTGTCGGATTGTTTACATATGATTATGGACGGTGGCTATAGATGCTAGCAGTAACAGTTGTGTTCGGTGGGTCTGGAAGACTCCCTGCCAGCAGAAAATGATAGTGTTGATTGATGATGGAATCGAGCAATTTTCTTTCCTTCCACCTGTGGTGGAGGGGAAAAAAAAAAATCATCTATGGCTACATGAAGGCAAGCAATAGACGATACGATTTTCTTTCCTGCAACCATTGATTGCAAGAAAGAAAATCACTCGATTCCCTCATCAACACAGTCAGTGTTGGGGGGGGGGGGGAGGTGAGTCCCTCCTGCAGCACTATTGTGTCCTGCCAACAGAACACAATGATCTATGCTGGTAGCTGTAGCCACCGGCAGTATTCACATCCTAAAAATCCAACGGACTGAATTCACTGAAGTCCACTGATGGATCAACTGAAGTACAACCAGCCTGCCCATAGATGGATTGAATTTCAGAAGGTTCCTGCTGAACTGGCCAAAATTCAATCCATCTAGGACTAGCTTAAGCTGGCCATAGAATATTTGTTCAATTAGACTCCTTCATCCACACAAACGAGATGAAAGGATGGAGCAATCCCACCCCCGCCCTTCCCCACTGGGACACTGTATTCTAACAGCAGGACACGGCAGTGTCAGAATAAATGGATCACAGGCTGCAGTCATTGATCTACCAAAGTTTTCCAACTTGTTCATCCAACAGAAGTCGATCTAACAACTGACTTGAATGTCAAGCAGGGACTGCCACACGCTGAAGGAAATTTGGCCAGTCCCTGCTGACCCAGCCAAACTTCAATCCATCTATGCCTGGCTTTAGATGCTTATTCAACTAGACAGCTTAAAAAAAACTCAGTGTAATGTCCAGGAATGCAAGTCATCCAGATTTCACCACAGTTACCAGTTACAGAATTTAGAAGACACAGTCATGCTTTATTTCGGGGGGAGGGGGGCACCATCTAGTGCAAAATATTGTTAGAACCTCTTCCAGGTTTTAGCTATTAGCATCCAAACTGGGGAGATTTCTCTGAACTTCAGTTAACTTTTCTCTAATGAAATGGGGACGTGAGAACCTCTGTCTGGTTTTTATTGTTATACAGGTCCCCACTGGGGATATTTCCCCTTCTTTTGTGTCCCTGAGAAAGGAAGTGAAGGCAAATCTCTCTAGCTGAAACAATAACCCAAAGAAATGTTTTGGCTGGAGCTTCACTTAAAAACTTGCCTTTAATGGCTAGGCTCACTTTAAAAAAAATGCTCATAAATTTTGCAGGAAACAATTGTGTAGCTATTTGTATTCATTTATTTTACACAGCATTGCAGCCGTGATCAGTGCATGGCGGGTGCAATGCCAGACACCTGCAGGCTCTTCATGCAGCACTCTACAGGCTTTCAGTTTGAGAAGAAACCCTATGCAGTCACAGGGGAAGGGAGGAATCTGCTTCCCTTCCAGCCCTGTCATCCAAGCAAAATTAGCAATTTAAAAAAAAAAAAAAACTTTGAATTTATGGAAAATGGATGCACATTTCCATCCATGTTAGTTGGGCACTGACATTTGTTGACATGCATTTTAACGTGTGTTAAACCATACTGCATTTTCACAGGATATTCTGTACATTGCATTGACATACCCGTTGCGTTAAAATGCATACATATTGCATTTTAGGTCAACGCAGTGTTATGGTGTGAATAGGACATATTGGAAATAATTGTTTTTCAGACGTCCTTCCGTTGATCTGCATTTTACAGCTGCGCTAAAACACAGATCAATGCCCTGGCCCTTTATTTAAAAAAAAAAAAAAAAAAATTACTCACCTTGGTCCCAGCCTTTGACACTTGCAATCCTGCAATAATGCATCCCAGCCCAATGCAGGAGTGCATTTTCGCAGCATTGTGAGTGACCAGGAGGCAGCAGTGAGGAACAGTCACATCACCTGCTGGAAGCCGAGACCAGTGGGAGTAGTTTTTACATTTCTTGTAAAGTGATGAAGTCATAAAGTAATGTTGGTAGTGCTGGTAGGGAAGTGCACCTTCCATTGGCATGCATAATTCTGACAATGTGTATAAAGATATATTTTCAATGGCATTTTACTCTGGCTACCATGCACAGCTGCACCAGATTTTGCACTCTCCAGTTTTAGTAAATCTACCAAAATGTCCCTCTACTTTGCAGCAATGGATAATTATGCTTCACCCATCTCAACTCAATGAAGTCATCCGAAGAAACCCAACAATACTCGGTCTGTTTTGGATACGATGATTAGCAGTCATGTCACAAGGGCAACAACTTGTGTTCAGAAACTGACTTGGAATTCTTTTAACTAATTTGCTAATAAAATGTTCTTAATCCACCAAGACGAGTGGATCATGTGAATGTTACGCACCGTACAGATCAGTTTTCACACCTAAATGGTCTTTCTACTTTATAACAAATAGGAATGCATGCAATGAAATGAAATACAGATCAGGACTGACTTATGAAAAGCGACTTGTCAGCAACAACAAAATACCTGGGGGTGCTGCCTCACATATCCCTCCTGCTGTGTGTGGAGAAATCACAATATTTTGCAAACAGGGATTATTGGCCTCCTTTGAGTGTTCCAGACCAAGAGAATTGTTACCCTAAAGTTGGCCATACATGGCTTAAATGTCAGTCGATTCCTGTAAATTAGTTGAAATTCAAGCTGTATGGAGCCCTGCCATCCCTCAACCCCCAGCTCGGAAAACTCAAGAAAGTGAAAGAGCTGGGCAGAAAAAAAAAAAGACTTCCAAAGATGACTGCAGCCAATCAGTTGCAGTCACTGTTCAGGTATCTTGACAGCTGGGGGTGGCAGCTGTCAGAACACAATAGCTGACAGCAGATTAAAAACTTGTATACACAATGAGAATATCAGACGAATGATCATCCAGATTTTTTGCCTGCTAGTCTCATATCAAAAATGAATAGGTTCCTCATAAAACAGGATACAACTTCCTGCAATGGTGTTTTGTATTCTTTCATTTCCAAGCAAATGTGGTTTTGGTCTTTATTTTTTATGGACGAACACTGTACCGATTAAACAAAAATTGTCCGTTCTCGTATCATACGAGAAAAATATTCCTGCTTGTCCCTTTGCATAATTTTGCATTAACTGTCGTGATTGTCTCTCGAAAGCTTTGTAGTAACCATCAGATTATCAGACGATCGCTCCGTAAACGCTATTTTTCGCCCAATTTTCTCATTGTGTGTACTAGACATAATGCTGGCAATACATAGATTTTTAGATGGGAATATTCGTACAAATGTGTGTACATTCCATGAATGGACGAATGTCGTTTCAAAAATTTCACTTGCTTTTAACATTCACTTTTAAAAAAGAATGTAATTTCTGTTCGAAAATCACATACGCTGTCCGAAAAGTTTTCTATGGAGCTCCTTTGAATTTTCTCATCACTGGGGTTGAAAATGAACATTGATTTGACCCCACTAATGATTAGAAAATCAAACAAATGTTCTTAAAGCGGGCTATTGGGTCTAGCGATGCGTCGTCCCACTGCTCCCCACCCGGCCACTGACATTTTGGGCGGGCAGCTTCCAGGTCTCAATCCCCGGCCACTGTCAATCGCCAGGCGGGGATGACATCACTGCAATGCATACACGGGATTTGAGTCAGATTCGGCATTTTTGAATTTGTACAGTGAGCTGCGCACAAACCATATCTCCTCTGCATTAAAATTCCTGTCTGTTCGCCACTATTTGTTACCTAAAGCTCCACTTTAAAACATTTTTCGAGCGAAAATCTATATGTGTATGGCCATCAATAGGCAAGCCATACATTAAGCAATTTTCTTTCCTGCAACCACAGGTTGCAAGAGGGAGAACTGTTTGATTCCCCCATCAACATATTTAGTGTTAATAAGGGAATCTCTCTTATGCAACTTTTGTATTCTGACAGCAGGAGGTTTCCCTGCTGCCTGCTATAATCGAACAGAAGACCCTTTCAAAGCTTAGGGAGATTCACGCTCTCTATTTATCCTGTTTACCATTATCAGGGAAAGTACAAAACAATACCAAATTTTGTGTTGTCACCAAAACAGGAAGAGAGGGTAAATCTTCCAATGGGGACACAAGTTCTGGTGACAGCAAAGCACTTCCTCACTGTGGAGGTAGTTCCTCTCACTTCCTGTTTAGCACTGGGACAGAAAGTGATAGAAAATCTCCCCAATGGAATGCAGAAGGCAAAAAAAACTGACAGGGGTTAGCTACTTTATGCAAAAAGAAAAAAAAGTTTTACTTTCAGTTCCACTACAATCATCTGATGTCAGGTGTGGGCTGTGTACAGACCTTGTTGTGAAGTGGGTTATCCAATGTACTATTAGATGTCTATGTAGTGCTGGGGGGGTAATTTTATGGTCTGTGGGGATGAAGATCACCCTGCACACAAGAACAATACACCCAGCAGTGTCCTCCCCCAGCACTGATCCCCCAGGACAGGTCAATTCGCAAGTGATGGAAGAAGTTGCAGAGCCCCTCTCACCTCCACTGTCTGTCCCAGCTCCAGATCGAAGCCCACCACACAGATACAATGCAGCCACGAAGAGAAGCGATCCCATGGAAGAATCAGGGTCTCCCCGCCGGGGCTCTGCGCCTCCTCTCTCCCCTCCATCCCCAAGGCAGACATATCTAAAGCCACCAAGCTTCCATCCAGCCGTCAATCAACATTTCCACGTCATCACTGAGCGGCGGCAGCCGGCAGGTGACGGAAGAGAACAAGAGGAAACTCCGAGAGGAGTCTGGCTGTAGAATGGAGCTCTATTTTCGACAGGAAGCATGTGACCTCCACTCCCCATTTTTTTTGTGAACTTTAATGTAACAAGCAAGCAGAGGCTACAGAATGGAGCTCCACTCGACAGGAAGCATGTGACCTCCTCTCCAGCTTTTTTTTTAATTTAATGAACTTTAATGTCATAAATAACCAATGAACACAACTCAAGGAAGTGGAGGTCACATTTTTCCTCTATACTTTTCAAGGGGGTATAACTGCAGGCTGACTGGAGCTCCACTCTGGAAAGGAAACATGCGACCTCCACTCCAACTTTGTTTTTGTTTTAGACAACACTTACCCTCCAGAGTATTTACCCCCCTTCCTGACCAGGCCATTTGTTGTGTTACGGCTCTGCGTTACTTTCACGGACAATTGCGTGGTCATGCAACGCTGCACCCAAATTAAATTTATGTCCTTTTTTTCCCACAAAATCACAATATGTGTAAATTTATTGGTTTACGTGAAAGTTATAGTGTTTACAAATGGCGGTATATAAACCGGGATTTTTTCTGTTTTACCAGTAATGGCGGCGATCAGCAACTTATAAAGCGACTGCAGTAGACATTCTGACACGGGGGAGGGAACTGACTTGGTGCCACTGACGTCCCCATTGACACCAATACAATGATCAGTGCTAATAAAAAGCACTGATACTGTACTAATGGCACTGCGCAGGAAGGGGTTAACATGTGGGGCGAACAAAGGGTTAACTGTGTGCTGTTTTACTAAGTGTGGTAGTGCTTCACTGTAAGCACACTGCTTTGCATGGCAAAGCAGTGTGCAGGAGCTGACAGGAGAGAACCATTTTGTTTACAAACAGTTTTCCCCCCTTCCCCGTCGCAGATGCTCGGCAATCACCGGACACCAGCGAGTAATCACTGGCTCGCATGCGCCCCCTACCCAGAAATGGAAAATCACTTATATATACACGTGATTTTGCGCACAGCTGCCACCCTGTAGCAGTATTTCTACTATGGGGCAGTGCTAAAGAGGTTAAAGCAGAGTTCCAGTTGAATAAAAAAAATATAACAGAAGCTACAAAAACTGTAGCTGTTGACTTTAAAATACAGACACTTACCTGTCCCTCGGTCCAGCGGTATCCGCACCATGGCCGTCTTTTCTCCCCGACGTCGGCATCTTCAGTGTGGACACCCGGCTGTGACAGCTTGCGGCTACTCAGCCGAGTGCCTACTGCGCATGCGTGAGTAGCGCTGCACTTTGTGAATGGTCCCATAGTCCCCATAGCGTTGCACTTTGTGAATGGTCCCCGTATCCCAGAAGACAACGGGGAGGGGGGAAGACAACTTCCGGCGATCGCATAGCAAGTGGAAGCGGGGGACAAAGCATTAAAGCGGAACTTCCCCTTTTGGGTGGAGCTCCGCTTTAATGTAATAAACAATCAATGGCTGCAGAGTGGAGCTCCACTCGACAGGAAATCTCTGACCTCTACTCCACCTTTTTTTTTTTTTACTTATGAACTAGCAGTAGTTCTACTATAAGGCGGCGAGAAAGCAGTTAAATAAAAAAAGTGGAGTTGAGGTCACGTGCTTGCTGCTGAGTGGAGCTCTACTCTGCAGCCTCTGCTTGTTTGTTACATTACAGTTCACTAGAAAAAAAAAAAGGGGGGGGTGGAGGTCACGTTTCCTGTTGACAATGGAGCTCAATTCTGCAGCCAGACTCTATTGGGATCTCATGGGTTTGGCCAAGGCACGAATGGGATGGACAGGTCGCCGATCTCCAGCCTGTGTAATTCTGCCCATACTTTGGTTTGCCCACAATAAATATGGCTGCGCCGGCATCGTTCCTACTGTGCATGCATGTAATGTCAATAGCCCAAGCTATACTGTCGGCTCCATGACACTGCGAATGCGCGGAATGTCCAGCGTCCATTCAATACACTGCCTGATATTGCACATGCGCGGCAGAAATTAGCTTCTTGGTTAATATTTTCTGTTTAGGAGGATAACACACTTTAGAGAGGTGAGAGTTGACACCTCCACACCCTCATAATACCCCATTACCCTACTACACCCCAAAACTGGGAGAGAGGACAGCTGGCACTCTGCTTAGGCCAGAATAAGCCCATCCACCACCAAGTCCAAGTTCCCAAAGGTGGAGGAACCTGAATTCTCCAGGGTCACTGAAGTGACACGGTCCTCAGCTATTTCCTTCCAGCCATGTGTGATTCTTGGGGTTTATGAGGGATGAAAGGTATCCCTCGCAGCCCATTGTCCTTCACCTCCTGCATGCCATCACTGCAACCTCTCATCCTCATTTTTCTCCTGTGCCTGCTGAGGCCTCACAAAGACAGCTTCTGGACATAGCAGGCCTTGAGACACCAGATGCAATAAGATACAAAAAATGTCCAGTGCAAACGCAAACATACAGTATACCAAAATGTGCTATATACCAATAGCACAAACAAACATTGTAGTCGATAAATTAAAGTGACACACCATATAGTGTAACAAATTCTCCTGGTGCTTCAAAAAAAATCTTTGTGCAACCTTTCTATGTGTTCCAACACCTTGTGCCATTATTAATGACCTCACCAACCATACATGATCCCGTAATTAAAAGAGTTTGCCAAGGCTTTAAATCCCAGTGGGTTTCTACTCCAGATTTAATTCCAGATACCATCCCAATATGACCATATCCCTCAGCAGCGAATCTTCATATACCAAAGGAGGTAAATCTCAGTGTAGTAGTTTTATTAAAATAAGGCAATATAAAAACAAGTATGCACTCACATGATCCAGTGCCCAATATCTCGGCACTAATACACTCAGCCGTAATGTGTCACCGCTACTCCACAACAGAATTCAGAAAGACGACCGTTCCACTCACTCCACATGTCAGTAGCTCAGTGAAACTCTGTTTAAGAACACTTTAGTGAACATTTTGGCTTCAAATGTGGTTGCACCGTCTTCATCACTCCTTCGTGGATTTGTACAACTCCTGGCAAAAAGTATGGAATCACCACTCTTGGAAAATGTTCATTCAATTGTTTAATTGTGTAGAAAAAAATAATCACAGACATGCCTTAAAACTGTTTTAATTTAACATTCCAACCTTCTGGCTTTAAGAAACACTTAAAAAAAATACAAAGAAAACTGTAGTCAGTTGCAATGGTTTTTGCAGATCAAGCAGAGGAAAAATATTTGGAATCACTCAATTCTCAGGAAAATATTATTGAATCATGAAAAAAGCACTACAGTACATGGCTAGTACTTTGTTGCACCACCTATGGCTTTTTTTCTATGAGGCATGAATTAAACTATTGACAGATAGTATTCTTCATCAATCCAGCTCCAACTTTCTCTGATTGCAGTTGCCAGATCAGCTTTGCAGGCTGGAGCCTTGCCATGGACCATTTTCTTTAATTTCCACCATAGATTTTCAATAGGAGTGAGGTCCAGACTATTTACAGGCCATGCCATTGACATCATGGGGTTTATTTACTAAAGCTGGAGACTCCAAAATCAGACTCCCTTCTGCATAGAAACCAATCAGCTTCTAACCTCAGCTTGTTCAATGAAGCTTTGGCAATGAAACCTGGAAGCTGATTGGTTTCTATGCAGAAGGGAGTCTGATTTTGCACTCTCCAGCTTTAGTAAATAAACCCCCATATGTCTTTCACGGCATTTGTGCTATGGCAAGGTGCATTGTCATCCTGAAAAATGAAGTCATCATCACCAAACATCCTTTCAGTTGATGGAATAAGAAAAGTGTCCAAAATCTCAATATAAAAACTTGTGCATTTATTGAAGACTGAAGGACTGTCATCTCCCCCGTACCTTTACCTGACATGCAACCCCATATCATCAATGATTGTGGAAACTTGCATGTTTTCTTCAGGCAGTCTTTATACATTTCGTTGGAACGGCACCAAACAAAAGTTCCAGCATCATCACCCTGCCCAATGCATTTTCATCACTGAATATCACTTTCATCCAGTCATCCACAGTCCATGATTGCTTTCATTTAGCCCACTGTAACCTTACTTTTTTCTGTTTAGATGTGAATGATAGTTTTCATTTGCCTTTTCTGTATGTAAATCCCATTTCTTTTAGGTGATGTCTTACAGTTCGGTCACAGACATTGACTCCAATTTCTGCCCATTTGTTTCTCATTTGTTTTGTTGTGCATTTTTCTGTTTTCAAGGCAAAGTGCTTTAAGTTTTCAATCTTGACACTTTGCTGTCTTCCTTGGTCTTCCAGTATGCTTCCTCTTTACAACCTTTCCATTTGATTTGTACTTGGTCCAGATTTTAGACACAGCTGACTGGGAACAACCAACATCTTTTGCAACATTCCGTGATGATTTACCTTCTTGAAGAAGTTTTATAATCCTTTCCTTTGTTTCAACTGACAACTCTCATGTTGGAGCCATTATTTATGTCAATCAGCTTGGTGCAACAACTCACCAAGGTGTGCAAGCGCTCTTTTTTAACTGCAGACTAATTAGCAGATGTAATCTGATGCAGATGTTTGTTTTCGAACTGCAAGGTACATGGTGATTCCATAATATTTTCTTCAGAATTGAGTGATTCCATATTTTTTTCTCTGCTTGATCTGCAAAAACCGGTACAATTTCCTGCAGCTTTATTTATTTTTTTAAGTGTTTCTTAAAGCCAGAAGGTTGGAATGGTAAATGAAAATAGTTTTAAGGCATGTCTGTAATTGTTTTTGTTTCTACACAATTAAAAAATTGAATGAACATTTTCCAAGAGTGGCGATTCCATACTTTTTGCTTGGGGTTGTATTAATAGTGGAGTCCAAAACAGATTAATTTGCACAAATAGATTCTTTACATGCATGTTGTGTTACTGGGGACAAACATAGAATAGGTGGTGGAAATGGTAAAATGGGAGATGTTATATCAGTTGATGATTCACTATCATTCTCAGTGACAGGAAGAATTTCAGCAGATTTCTCTATAAATGATGATTGCAAAACCATGCTTATATCTTCTCCAAGAAAGCTCTCTTCCTGTTCTGGTTGTGTTAGAAAAGTTAGTTCTGGCAAGTTAGCCAAACTGCACTGCACACCTAATGAGGAATGTGAACTCCTGTGATTTATTTTTTTTCCAATAAGGAGTTGTTTTATGATCTTGAGATGGAAAGTGTTCTGTAACTGTACCAATTGTTCAACATTCTCTTGTTGAGTACTTCCTTTTTGGATTTCTGCTGGGTGGCTTGTGGCCTGAGAAATTAGTTGTGTGGCTTTCAATAGAAGTGCAGTCAGTGTGCTTCAATAGATATTCAGCGGATTGTTGAAATTCAAAACTTCTTGATTGTGTTCTGGTACTTGAATCCGATGTATCAGAAAAAGATGCTGATGTGGATGTCATTGCTTTCAGGATCATAGATATTTGTTGTTGAAAATCCAGATTTTTCTTGATAAGATCATTCCTCCATAGCCTCAATCTTTTCAAATACGTGTGGTCATAGTGTGGCTCTGTTATTTCTAATGGAAAGGAGCTCATGGAGGACTTTACAAAGAGGAAGAAAAGCACAGTAAGAAACCATCTCACGAATTACAGAGCCGTATGGTTGAGGTGATTGTAGCTGTATTAATGTATTTGCAACAAGATCAATTAGCAACTCCCTGTCCTGCCTTATTGGTAGGGTGTGAAAATCATTGTTTTTCACTCTTACAATGCTGGGTTTTCACTTCAGAAACAAGTCAGGATGGGGGGGTTGTTAACTGTGAGTTTTTTTAGCCAGGCTTTTGGGGGCCCAAAAATAACATTATTTCAGGATAAAATTTAATTTTTTCAGGACAAGCTTTCAAGGTGTGTCTCCTTCTGTAAGGCAACAAGTCCTGCTTGGGCCTGGAAGACGGGGACACACCTTGAAAGTTTGTCCTGAAAAATTGGATTTTAGTGCAAATAAAAAAGTATCATATACAGTATTAACCACTTCAAGTCTGGACACTTTTACCCCCTTCCTGTCCAGGGCAATTTTTAGTTTTCAGCGCTATCACACTTTGAATGACAATTGCGCGGTCATGCAACACTGTACCCATATGATTTTTTTACCATTTTTTGAGACAGATAAAGCTTTATTTTGGTGGTATTTATTCACCGCTGGGATTTTTATTTTTTTGCTATATAAATGAAAAAGTCCAAACATTTTGAAAAAAGTGTTTTTCTTATAAAATTTTGCAAATAAATAATATTTCATCATAAATCTTGGCCAAAATTTATTCCGTTATCTTTTTAGTAAAAAAAAAAATGCGCCAAATTAGTTTATAACCAAAAATTATAATTTTTAAACATTTTTTTTACTTTTTTAAATTATTTTTTTTTATATTATTATTTATGGGTTTTTTAATTTTTTTTTTTACATACCGTCACCCTAGCAGTACAGTGTCGCTATTTACTACTTGTGGGGGGTGATGAAGATTTTTTTTTTTTTTTTTTTACAGTGATTGCTTTTACATCCATATAGGATGTAAAAGCAATCATTTCTCTTTCTGTTGTGAATAGCCTTGTACCATGTGACCTCTGTGATCATTCACAGATTTCACAAGTAATAAGCAATGATGTCACAAGTGACATCTTGCTTACTACTTTGCATTTGATCACTGATTGGCCAATCAGTGATCACATGATCGGGACCTCGTACAGAGGTCCTGTCCAACGATCAGTGTTTCACTGTGTCCGGAGGACACAGCGGGCACCGGATCGCAGTGCTGCGCGCTCCCAGGGAGCTCGCACAACTAGAAATAGCGGGTGCCGTTTATGAACGGCAACCCGCCCCTGGAGTGCCACCGCCTTGCCGTTTAAAAACAGCAGGCGGACGGCAAGTAGTTAAATTTGTCTTAGGGCCGGTTCACACCATGCTTGCATCAGAATCACACAGAAATGTGTTGTGCAACTCTTTGCGATTTAACCTGCATTCAAAACGCAGTGCTTTTGTGATCTGCAGGTGGTTAACAAAGTTAATAACACCCCAAGAGCAGGTCGCAAATGCAGTGCGTTTGCTATGAGTGGATCGCGGCTGCCAATCACCGGGTCCCACTTGGTGATTACTCGCCAATGTCCTGTGATTGCCAAGCATCTTCGACTGGGGCGGTGGAGAACTGTTTGTAAACAAAACAGTTCTCTCCCCTGTCAGCTCCTGCACACTGCTTTGCATGGCTCCATACAAAGCTGTGTGCTTACAGTGAAGCACAAATGCACAGCCCCACAGTAAAATACACACACACAGCACACAGTCAACCCTTTGATCGCCCCACATGTTAATCGCTTTCTGCCCTGTGCCATTAGTACAGTGTCAGTGCTTTTACTTAGCACTGATGACAGTATTGGTGTAACTGGGCATGTCAGTGACACCAGGTCAGTTCCCCCCAGTGTCAGAGTGCCTGCTGCAGTTCCTCTATAAGTCGCTGATCGCCACTGTTACTAGTAAAGAAAAAATACAAAATTCCCAGTATATATACCACCATTTTTAAACGCTATAAATTTCACGTAAACCAATTAATTTACATATGTTGGGATTTTTTTTTAGCAAGGACATGTAACAGAATACATTTTGACCTAAATTTATGACGAAATTTGATTTTTTTAATGTTCTTTTTACTGGATAGGTTTTATAATATAAAGTCAAAAATATAGTTTTTTTCTTAAAATTATCAAAATTGTCAGTCTTGTTTTTTTTTTTATAGCACAAAAAATAAAAAACGCACAGGCGATCAAATACCACCAAAAGAAAGCTCTATTTGTGGAGAAAAAAGACATACATTTAATTTGGATGTAGCGTTGCATGAACGCGCAATTGTCAAAGTAACGCAGTGCCATAACGTATAAAATGGCCTGGTCAGGAAGGGGGGTAAATCCTCAGGAGGGCAAGTGGTTAAAGGTCACTAAAACACAAAAAAACAAAGTTGGAGTGGAGGTCACATGTTTTCTGCCGAGTGGAGCTCCAGTGAGTCTGCAGCCACACCCCCTTGAAAAGTATACACAGGAAATATGTGACGGGACAAATGTGACCTCCACTTCAAGTTGTGTTTATTGGTTGTTTATGACATTCAAGTTCATTAAATTAAAAAAAGACGGAGTGAAGGTCACATGCTTCCTGTTGAGTGGAGCTCCACTCTACAGCCTCTGCTTGATTGTTACATTAAAGTTGACTAGAAAAAAAAATTAGGAGGAGTGGAGGTCACATGTTTCCTGTTGAAAATGGAGCACCTTTGTTCAGCCAAACTCTATTGGAAACTCCTCATCTGCCAGGAAACATTACCATGGCGACCATCTCTGTGTATACAACAGCCTCAGGGCGCTGGCTGCACTGTTATTGTGTGATCTGCTGGGGCTGCTGTATTCATAGACAGCACTGCAATGCCTGGTCTCCGGGGATAGGAAGATTTGTCCCTGGAAATAGTTCTCAGCATTGTTTCAATTTCACAATAAAATGTAGTGTGCCTATATGAATTCGATCAAGGGGCTCCAAACTACGGCCCATGTGCTATGTCCGGCCCTCTCGAAGAGTTTATCCAGCTCACAGCTACCCGGATGTAAAGGGGGACTTTAATACTGACCCTGATAAGGGGTGACTAATGGGGACCCTGATTTAAGAGGGGACCCCTAATTCAGACTCTGAGATAAGTGGGGACTCTGATGGGGACCCTGATGTATAGAAGGGGGATTCTAATGGGGACCCTAAGTTAAGGGAAACTGTAATGGGCACCCTGATGTAAGATGGGACTCCTAAGTCAGTCTCTGATGTAAGGGGGGTCTCTGATGGGGACTCTAATGTAAGGGTGGTCTCTGTTTGGAACCCTGATGTAAGGAGGGCTCTGGGAGGGGCCCTGATGTAAGGAAGACTCTAATCTAAGGCAAGACTCTGATGAAGACCCTGATGTAAGGGGGACACTAATAGGAAACCTGATAAGGGTAACTGAAATGGGGGACTCTACTGGGAACCCTAATATAATGGGGGACTGTAATAGGGACCCTGATGACAGGGGGGCTCCTAAAGCAGACTCTGATGTATAAGAGGACTCTGATGGGGACCCTGATGTAAGACCAGACTCTGATGAGGACCCTGATGTAAGAGGGGATTCTGATGGGGACCTTGATGTAAGGAGGGGGGCTCTAATAGGGACCCTGATGAGTGCTGATTGTATTTTGGACACTGATGTAAGGAGGACTGTAATGGTGACCCTGATGTAAGGGGGGACTCTGTTGGGGACCCTGATTTAAGGGGGAACTCGGGGAACTGATTTAAGACAGGACTCTGATAGGGACCCTGATGTATAGGAGGGGGGCCTCTGATTGAAGGGAGGACTCTGATGGAGACCTTGATGTAAGCGGAGACTGTAATGGAGACCTTGATAAGGGGTGATTGTGGCAAATGTGCGCTTAGACACATGGACCTGACCACCGTTTTGTTAAGGTCTCCCATCTTGTATCCTAATCTGCAAATATCAGTCTCACTCCGTCCAGTCCTCCCTCCCCTTTGAATGGAATGTGGTCTGTGTGTGTGCACTGGGGTCACAGGTGCATGGGCACAGCTGAATAAGCTTCATGGTTGTAACCCCAATTAGCCTGGTTCCAGAATGTCTGTTAAACACTCGCCTTGGCTAGGTCGTAAAGCCATAATTCAGCCGGTCACTTGACATGTAAGCATTCCAGTAAGGTGCCATAAAACGTACGTCCCACATGAGTCACTTTTCATACAAATTCATAACTTCAGCAGGAATTAGGGCACATTGATATAAAACATATATTCAGATAGGTCATTTTAATATGAGTCACCTGACTCCTTACACCCCTAGGTAGCATCTACAACAGAGTAGAAAGCAATATATTTTTATCCGAAGTGGCAGGATATGCCATATTTGGTGTCTGGACGTTCGGAATATGATTCTGCATATTAATCTGCCGATGGCTAGGATTCTACATGTACCTATTGAAGGTTATTGACCATGGTATAAACTTGCAAGGGATTTGGTCATAGCCTGGGTCCCCGCCTAACACCCATCCCCAAATGAGGCGATTGGCCCTTTGCTTCAGGAGACACCTGGGATACTAGAAAAAAGGCTGACATGCCTGGAGAGAGTAAGAAGGGATTCTCCCTTTTAACACCAGGAACTATCTTTGGAAGACAGGCATCCTTTTTGTTCGGACGACTGGACTCTGCTTAAACCAAGGACATTTGCAAGTATCCTACCTTCTGACACTTCTTTCTTTTATTTCTCTGTTGTTTTATTGCTCTCTTTATTTGTATATATATATATTTATTACATCTTTTCTGAAATATTTTAATTGCACCATTTTGACCTTTTTAGTAATAAATCCTATTTTCTCAAAAGTGTTGAAACTGTCTCTAGAGCTTTTAATGCAAACTAAAAGAATCCCTGTCTCTGGAGAGTGCTACTGTGTATTAACGCTCTGCATACATCTGTGTGCGGTGGCAGTGTGCATGCAGACACTTATTCAAACATCATAGTATTACTGCTAAGATTTGTGAGTTTTCTCCTTCTCTGTAAAAAGGTGGTGGTAGCAGTGTGAAGGGTTAATTGCATAATTAACCTGACCCAGTAACAATCGCTCTCAGGCTGCTGACACATAGATTGTGGTCCAGCGAGCTGGAAAATCTTTGTGCAGGGCACAGCTGAGAGTGGCATTGTTACGCAAGTGACAGTGCAGTCTAAGATCGGTTGGTCCTTCAGTCACAGTTGGTGAGAAGGGCTGGGGTCTGACACCACGCACCATCACAGTGACTCTAATGGGGGACCTGAAGTTGGGGGGATGGGGACTCTTAAATCTGACTCTGATGTATAAGAGAACTCTGATGGGGACCCTAATGTAGGAGGGGGTTCTGTTGGGGACCTTGATGTAAGGGGGGTACTCTAATAGGGAGCCTGATAAGTGGTGACTGTATTGGGGACCCTGATGTAAGGGGGACTCTAATGGGGACCCTGATGTAAGAGGTGACTCCTAAGGCAGACTCTGATGTAAGGAGGTATTCTGATGGAGACTCAGATGTAAGGAAGACTCTAATTTGGACCCTGATGTAAGAGGAGATCTAATGGGAACCTGTATGTAAGGGGGAGTTCTAATAGGGAACCTGATATAGGGGAGGACTCTTATTTAAAGCAGGACTCTGATGGGAACCTTAATATAAGAGGGACTCTGAAATGCTGCCTTTGTGCTGAAAAATTTTGGAGACCATTTCGATAGATGACAGCACATTATTTTGAGTCTGTGTATGGGGCTTCAGCAAACACTGCTGGCCGATGTCTACTAGGGGAATTGCAAGAACCTTGTCTGACTGCTTTTGTTTTATACTGAGAAACCAGCGCTGATTGTGTCTGTGGAACCCTTCCCCCACTTTTCTCCAAAAGCTTACCATACACAGCTCAAATTTTGCCCCGTTTTATGCTGAATAGCCTAAAATAGCCTGTGACCCAGATGGGACACAGTTGGCAATAAAAATCAGACAGGGTGTCTAACTTTCATTTACCCTATTCCAAACTAAAAATAAAATAGATGTAGGTATACTTTAACAAAATGTAACTTTACAACAGTAGGTTGAGAGCAGAGCTTACCATGCCCTGCATGCCCAGGTACCTTTTGTATGTGTGCACTCTCATCAATGCCCGGGACCAGGCAGGGCCCTGTTCATGTGAAAGTCAACATTATGACAGGACCCCGACTTGATGAGCCGTACACTGTGTATAGCTGTGTGACATTCAGAGTTCCTGTGTCACTACACACCTTCTTTATTGTATGCTGCATTTAGGAGGTATACTGCAAAGCCTATGCCCTCTCCACCAGTCCAGCATACCTCTGCCACCTCACTCCCAATGACAGAATGGGGTCCCACTGCTCACCAACTGTGAACCTCACGTGTACACAAAATGAGCTGCTTCTGCTCTCCCGTATTCAGGCCTGGACTGGCCATAGGGCACACTTGGCATTTGCCCAGAGGGCCAGGGATGCCTGGATAGGAGAGGCGGTGCGGCGGCATATAGAGGAAACACTCCATCCATTTCTCTCCTGCCGACGCAGAATGCCAGCTGCACCCTTCTCCATCCTGCAGGACAGATTGGTTTCTCTAAGTGGCACCCCACCACCCATCCTATCCATCTTCTTTCTGCTGCCCAAGGCCCCTGTCCTCTCTCCTGGTCCCCCTGTGCTCTCTGGCCCCCCCCCCCCCTCCCCTGCAGCACTGCCAGATTCCTGTCTCTCCTCTCTCACCGGTTGCTGTGGGGAATCTGTCAGGATGAAGAGCGGGGAAGGGGCTGATAAATATGTAATTTACCGACCTCTTCCTTGCCTGAATGCACAGTCAGTGATTGGTACCATTGACCTTGTCCGTTCTTAACTGAGCAGGAGTGGACTTGGCCCGCGGGGGGGGGGGGGGTCTGGGATGGGTGGGGGCAGGGTGGCAGTTTACTCCCGAACTGCTCTGATGCCACTGTGAGGGGGCCCAAAGAGAGCAGACTGTGGCTCTTCCCAGAGGCTGCAGGACACTGAGCTGAGCTTGCTCAGACTTTGAAGTGCCACTAGTTTAACGTCAGCCTGAGAAGTGTTTGAATTCAGATCGCCCACAGTACTTGGAAACATGTCTGGAAGGCATGGCCCAGTGGTATCTGCCTTGGTCAATATTAATTTTGCAGAAAATGTCTTTTAGATTAGGCTTTTCCTGACTGTAGCCAAATTACTGCAGACCACACTAATTCTATGATTATCATTTCCAGGGCTTTTTTTTATTGTTAATGATAAAAAGAAAAGCAGTAAAAAAAACCCTGCAGCCAGCAACAATAGACTCCCAGCAACAAAAGTCTTCCACCCCCCCAGCAACAATACTTTTACTCAGCAACAAAGGATCCCCCAGCAACAAAAGATTACCTCCAGCAACAATAGACCCCCCAACATCAAAATATCCCCCCCCCAGGAACAATAGATCCCCAGCAACAGTAGACTACCGAAAACAAAATAACCACCCCATAACAACAGATCCAAACCAGCAACAATAGACCCCCCAAAAGCAACAATAAATCTCCAAGCAGTCAACATCAATATATTCTCCAGCAGCCAGCAACAGTAGGCCCCTCCCTCAGCAGCTGATCCCTTCCAGCAACAACTGACACCCTCCCAAGAAATATAAGACTCTCTCCACCCGGCAATAACAGATCCCCGTCCAGTAACAATAGACCCCGCCAGTGAGGATAGATCCCTCAGCAACCAGTGACAAAAGACCCTCTAGGAAACCCCACCCCTTGCCATTACATACATACATTCAATGCTGGTGGTGCCAGAGTTCCCACTGAAAAAGATCCCTGGCTGTATATAATGACTTTCTTTCTACATGATTAGTAATTACTTTGGGAGCTTTATATGTAGGTGACCAAGCCACCTTCAAACAGCTAAGTTTACTCATAGAGCAAGTCTTTGTGCATGCATCACACTGTGGCCCTCTTGTGGATAGACCTCATCACAGCTGCAACTTCTGCAGCCCTCTTAAAGAAATAGTCCACCTTTTGCAAATACTAATTAATGTAACCACATTAACCACTTGCCCTCTGGAAGATTTACCCCCCTTCCTGACCAGGCCATTTTTTGCTATTTGGTAATAATTACGCAATCATGCAATGCTGTACCCAAACAAAATTTATGTTCTTTTTTCACACAGATAGAGCTTTCCTTTGGTAGTATTTGATCACCGCTGGGTTGTTTTTTTTCACGCTATAAACAATGCTTATAAAAAATATCAAATACACTTAAAGTTCGACATAAATTTAGGCCAAAATGTATTTTGCTACGTGTCTGTGGGAAAAAAAAATCCCAATAAGTGTATATTAATTGGTTTATGTGAAATTTATAGTATCTACAATCTATGGTATGGATACTGGAATTTACACAGCTTTTACTTTCTGACTGCCTATCATATTTCTTGAGGTGCTTGACTGCCAGGGCAGTACTAACACCCCCAAATTAACCCTTTTGAAAAGTAGACATCCTAAGCTATCTGCTGAGAGGCATGTTGAGTCCATGGAAGATTTTTTTTTTCACAAGTTTTTGGAAAATGGCAATTAGTTTTTTTGTTTACACAAAGTTGTAATATAACTGGTATATTGACACACGTGCCACAGGTATATTTGGGTTTATTTTTTTATTTTTATTTTTTTAATTTAAATATTTATTAATTTTTCACATTATTACAACATTTCCATAAGAAGAGACACAATACATATAAATATCAATACATTTCTACTCTGTCCCTTCTATTTACCTCTTTTATTTCCCTTCCCTCCCAACCCACCATTTCCCCCCTTCCCCCCCTCCCTCCCCTCTGCAAGATCTTCAGTCTCTCTAGGCCCAGTAACTTCGAATAACTTCCTAGTTTAGAGTTTTCTATATTTCTCTTTCAATCCCGATTTTTCCCATTTTTCCCATCGTGAATAGTATATTTTCATCCTGTCTTCCTGCATATGATAAGATTTTTCCATTCTGCTAATCTGGTTTACCCTATTGATCCAATCCTCCTCCGTTGGTACCTCTGTCTTCCGCCAAAACTTGGGGATCAACCCTTTTGCTGCACTTAAGTAGTACCATACACCTGATTCTTTATATTTATTTACTGTTGTCTCAACACTATGTAGGAGACACATGGTTGGGTCTAATCCTATGTCATTTCCAGTTATTATTTCTATTAATTTGACTATTGTCTTCCAGAAAACCTGAATTTTTGGACATTGCCACCATATGTGAAACACCGTGCCCTCTTCCCCACATCCTCTCCAACACATTTTTGAATTCTCCCCCCTCATCCTGTGCTCAGTGCTCGGTGTAATATGCCATCGTGTCAAACATTTATAGTTAATCTCAACGTCTCTCATACTAACACTCTCGTGAACTAATCTAAATATCTTATTCTGTTGATCTTCATCTATCCCCACCCCCATATCTCTTTCCCAATTTGTTATGAAAATTAACTTTGTGTCTGTGTCTAGTTCTGTAAGTATTCTATACATTTTTGTAACACCGTGTTTCCCATCTCTACTTGTTTCTAATAGCCTTTCAAACATATTCCACTCCTTTTTTAATCTCAAGGGTTTTGGGAGAGTTCCTATAAAACATTTTAACTGATGATATTTCCACTCATCTATTTTAGTAAACATATCTCCTCCCATCTCTTTTAATTCTTTAAATGTTCTCAGTTCCCCCTCTACCAATATGTCTCTCAATTGGATATCTTCCTTTTTAAACCATCTCCCTGATATCTCATCTTTTCCTGGGGGGAAAAACTCCGTGTTTGCAAGAGGCATTAATATAGAGTTGAATTCCCATTTCATGTGTTTATGTAAATTATCCCATATCCTTAAGACAATTAAGGTGTAAGTGCTTGTGCCCTCTTTAATTCTTCTATAATGTGCTGGAACCCATATCATCCTACTCAAATTAATTCCACTCAGATCATTTTCCATTTTTACCCAACTTTTCCCCTTATGATTAAAAGTCCAGTCATAAATTCTTGCTAACATTACTGCTTTGTAATATCTCTTGACATCAGGTAGTCCCATCCCCCCTTTCTCTTTAGTCCTACTTAGTGTTTCATATGATACTCTTGGTTTTTTATTCCTCCATATATATCTTGTTAACATTTTTCTCATTATCTTAAAAAAAGCCTCTGGGAGTTTGATCGGGATCATTTGAAATCTATAGAGTATTTTAGGTATAATTACCATTTTAATTAGGTTCATACGTCCTAACCATGATGGATTTCCTCCTTCTAATCTTTTTAGTTTGTCCTTAATCTCATTTATCAGAGAAATTTAATTTAATCTATACAGTTGTTTATATGAGGTAGCAAGTTTTATTCCTAGGTATTTTATATCTTTTTCTCTCCAAATAAAGGGGAATTCTTTTTGTAGCTTTTCTTTTTCGCTCTTTGGTATATTAATGTTCAAAATCTCAGTTTTTGTTGGGTTAATTTTTAGATTAGATAGTTCACCATATTCCTTCAGGATCTTCATTATATTTGGTAGTGTTATTCGGGGGTTGCCTACATAAAAGAGTAGGTCGTCCGCAAAGGCCGCTACTTTATGTTCTATATTTTCTATCTGGATTCCCTTTACCGCTCCACTATTCCTTATTATTGATAGCAGGGGTTCCAATGTCAATACATACAGCAAGGGGGACAATGGGCATCCTTGCCTTGTTCCATTGGACATCCCAATGGGTTCCGACCTTTCCCCATTTACCGTGATGATTGCGGTGGGCTCCTTGTATAGTTTACCTATCCATTCACGCATTCTCTCTCCAATCCCCAACACTTCCAAGTTGTCCATCATAAAGCCCCAGTCCACTCTATCAAACGCCTTTTCGGCATCAATTGACAAGAGCACTACCGGGGCTTTCCCTTTTCTACTTTTCTGGATAAGCATCAGAGTTCTCAAGCCATTATCTCTACCCTCTCTCCCCTGAACAAAGCCCACCTGGTCTCCATGAATCCATTCGGGCATTAGATCTTTCAGCCTGTTTGCTAGGACCTTTGCGTACAACTTAGTATCAGTGTTTAATAATGAAATTGGTCTGTAGCTAGAGCACTGAGAGGGATCTTTCCCCTCCTTATGGATGAGAACTACATGGGCCTGAAGGGATTCCCTCCTCCCCTCCATCCCACCTCCCAAGTCATTCATATATTTCTTTAACTTTGGTAACAGTACTTCACTAAATTTTTTTATAGTACTTAACTGTATAACCATCCGGGCCTGGGCTTTTCCCTCCCCCTGTACTTCTTAATGCTGCTTCTATTTCTTCCTGAGAAATTTCTGCATCCAAGGAGTTCAGTTGTGTTTCACTAAGCTTTGGCAATCCCGCATTTTTTAAATATGTCCTCCTTTTTTCATTAATACCTTCCCTAATTTCTTTTGGTGATCCTTGGTGGCTGATGTTATACAACTTTCTATAATACTCCGTGAATACTTTAATAATTTCTTTAGTTGAGTGGACCATCTCCCCCTTAGGGCTTTTTATCTTTTCTATATAATTCCTGTTCTTATTCTTATTCAGGGCTCTCATTAAGTATTTTCCTGGTCTATCACCCCATCTATATCTTTCACTTAATACTTTATTTTATACTCTTCTCCTCTCCTCTTCCATCAATCTCTCTAATTCGTCTTTTTTATCCCTTAACTTCTGTCTTGTTTCTATTATTATTTTTTTCTTGTGTATCTGCTCCAATTCCAGGATTTCCTTTAAGAGTCCACTAACCCTCTCTCTTCTTTCTTTTTTCTTCCTTGCTCCCATCGCAATCAGGATTCCTCTTATATATACCTTATGACTTTCCCATACTGTAGCTGTCGATACTTCCTCTGTTTCATTCTCCTGGAAATATACCTTAATCTCTTCCCTGATCTTCTGCACAATATCCTCGTCCAAGAGAAGAGCCTCATTTAACCTCCATCCTAAACCTCCCGTCCACCTTTTTCCCCATCCCATTTTCATTACGACTGGGGCATGGTCCGAAAAAGTTCTTGTCTCTATTTCTATTTTAACCAGCATTTCAATGAGTTGATGATCTATTAGAATGTAATCCAGTCTCGAGTATGTCTCATGTGCATTAGAGAAGAAGGTATAGTCTCTGTCCTTCATGTGCATTATTCTCCAGGTGTCCACCAGCTGGTACTCGTGGATCACCTTCCTCAAAGCTCTCAGGGACCTACCCCCTTCTCTCTGCACAAGGGAGGTTGCATCCATTTGTGGGTCCATACAGAGATTCAAATCTCCTGCTATTATCAAACGCCCTTTTTTAAAATCTATAAATTTTTTTAGCAAACCCTTCAGAAAGATCTCAGGTTTTTTGTTAGGGCAATATATATTGGCTAGTGTGCATTCAATTCCCTGTAGTTTACCTTTCAAAAACAGGAATCTCCCTTCCGGGTCAGTCCTTCTATCTTCCAACTCAAATCTCATATTTTTTGCCAATCCTATTGCCACCCCCTTTGCTCTTTTAATTGGAGAGTCAGCGTAATACCATGTAGGGTAATATTTGGATTTTAGTTTCACATTAGATTCTATCTCAAAATGTGTCTCCTGCAAAAATACCACTGACATTGCCCTATGATGTAACTCTTTAAACAACTTAAATCTTTTCCCAGGGCAATTCAACCCATTCACATTATATGTTATAAACTGTATTTCTTCCATCCTTCTTGATTTTATTTATCTCTCTTCTAATTTGTCTCCTCCTATTAAGACCGAATGACTTGCAGAATATTAGCCCCACTCCCCCTCCCCCCATCTCCCCCCCTCCACCCCCCCTCTCTTACTTTTCCCCTACCCATTTTTAGGCTTATAAACTGCCTACAAATCATTTGTGGAACTGTTTCCACAGTTGATTTAAAATAGTGGGCGTAGACCCCGCCCATGGACGGCTCACCTTTCCTCCGACCTCCCTAGCACCCCTTTCTCTATCTACAAGGCTCTGCAATAGCCTTTACTTCCCCACCTCAACCGGAGCCTCCAGAGGGACTTCCACCTCAAAAAAGGGGGATACTAGGGGGGCAAGGGAACAAGAGAGAGAAAAAGAAAAGCGTATTTTTTTGCTCACTTCTCCCTCCTCCCTCTCCCCAACCCCAGAGCCTCTCTCCCCCTCCCCCCGACCCGCTGCCAATCCTCCCCTCCCGTATCATCCTCCTTTTTCTTCTTCTTCTTCCCACCCAGTTATCTCCATTCTTTGCAGATCCAGTCTATCACAAAAATCTCTCAGTTCCTCCGGGAAGCTCAGGTATGCTGTTACCCCATTTTTCCAACCAATTAGAGATGCTGAAGTACCCCATCTATATTGCACGTTCTGTTTTCTCATTTGCTCTAACAGGGGTCTCAGGGATCTCCTTCTCCATAGAGTCTCTGGTGTTAAAACCACAAAAATTTGAACAGTCAAATCTCCATATTTAATTAACGATCTTCCCTTGATCTTCTTCCAAATCTCATTTTTGACCCCAAATTTCTGGAACTGTACAACAACATCTCTCGGTCTTTCCCTCTCAGTATCTTGTTTGAACTTTCCTATTCTGAAAACTCCATCCAGTTCAATCACTTCTGTTTCAGGTCTGTCTCTTATGGAGTTTAAGATTTTTTTAACTAGTTAATTTAATGTTTCCCCTTTTGCTGCCTCTGGAATTCCTCTCACCCTAAGGTTAGACCTTCTTTCTTTATTTTCTCGAATTTCCATCCTGTAGAACAGTTTTTTCTGGGTTTTCTCCAAATGGGTTATTTTTTTCCTTAGCTTATCTATGGTTTGGGCCTGGGTTTTAACTTTCTCCTCTGTTTCTTCCATTCTCATTAGCAGATGCCCTAAATCGTTCCGAATTACTGTCATTTCATGTTTTATCGTTTTCTCCAAACTTTGGAACATTTCTATCATCTCCTTCTTATTCAGTATTTGTAGTGCACCATCAAGTTCTTTTTGTCCCAAGCCATCCGCTATTTGTTGGCTACAACTGCTGTTCATACCCAGTGATAGTCTCGGGCTGTTTCCTGAGCTAGTGTCCATTTCCCCTTTGGCGCTTGCGCCTTGGGCCCTTTCTGGCGTAATGTTTCCATGTGATGTAAATTTCTTTATCGTGCCTGATTGAGACCCTTTGAGCCCTGCTCCCTTAGGACCTTTATTCTTCATATCCTCTATAAGTCTTTTGTCTTCTATATTCTCTAGATGGGGTTATACCTCTCCTCTATGGTTTGTAATCCACACAGGTTTACTGAGTTTTACTTGTGCTCTCCTAGGGGAACGTGGGTCTCTTCTCTTCTGAACCCAGGGAATCCTCCCCTCTCCTCCTTAACCCCTTGTTCCCCACTGTCACTCAGGAGTCCACTATACAATACAATAGGCCCCCAGCAGGTCTCACTCACCCTTCTCTTCCCCGGATGGTGGCTCCAAGCTTGGGTGGAGGGTCTTCACAGCAGCTCTGTCCTGGGGGGGATTCCTCTGGGCTTCCAACTCTGTACCTGGGTTTTTTTTTTTTTTTTCCTCTGGGCTTCGTCTCAGGGATGCAGGGTGGGTCTCCTGGCGCTCCCGGGCTCCCTGACCCAGAATTGAAGAGTCAGCTGGCCGGGGGCCCCAGGCAGCAATAGACCGGGGGCTACAGACAGTAGCCAGCCGGGGATTATGGGCAGTAGTTAGCCGGGGGTTGAGGGCAGCAGAGAGCCGGTAACTGTAAGCCGGCGTCTCTCCGTCAGATCCACCCACTTCTAATGGTGGGCATAAATGACATGTTCTTTTTTTTTTCGTTTAGCCTGTGAGCTGGATGAAAAAAAAAAGAACCTAACAGCTACTTATATTCACATCGATCTATGTAGATGAAGTAATCTCTGCCAAAAAAAACCCCACTGACCACCCCAGGCCCCCATGCTTGAGCATATATGTTCTTTTTTTAACTGCGGATGAAAAATCTCATCCAACAGTGCTGCACACGTAGAATCTGAGAGCAAGACCCTGTTGCTGTCAGAATAAACAGATCGGTGCTGCAGCTGAATGGCATTCCTGCAAAGAAAACAGTAATGGTTAAGAAGAAAACAGTAACTCAATCAAATGACAACTAATTTTTTTAAATGTATTTATTTATTTTTCTCCTTTTTTATTTTGTATTTTTTTTTTTACTATTTTTTAAACTGTAGATATTAGGGTCTCTCAAAACTAGTTGCCTGGCTGCTATGCTGCTCCTGCTGCTAACTATAATAGTTTCAGTTCCTGACCCAAGGCAAGTGTAATGATAAGGACTTTTAAAGCCCAACTGAATCTTCAGTTAAAGCAGCTAAATATGTTTCAGGTACATCAAAACAAAAGGTGTGCAAAGCTGTCCCCTGTCAGCATGCTGAAGAGAAGGTCCCCTGCTCTTGGTGTAAAAGCAGCAGTCTCTCTGCAGGGGTCTGCTTTGTTCCCTGCTAAGTCAGACCTATACCAAATCATGCCCCCTTGCGCTGTTCTACTAACGGTTAGCCGGCAGCTAGCTAACAAAACTGATAGAAGCAGCGTTGTGTTTCATTCCAAAACTAAATTTACTTCTGTGAATATTCCTGTAAAACTGCAATACAATTACATAAACTGAAGTTACAATATGCTTCTACACGTCTCTCACAAATGCACACAATAAACACATTTCCTGCAAACCGCTACCTACAAATCATGTTACATACATTTAAGACCTCATGCACACAGGGTGTTTGTACAGCCACTATTAGGGGTGTGAAGCTTTTTTTTTTTTTTTTTTTCCAAATGGCCTTCCTTGTTATCCTATGTGTCCATGCACACATAGATTTTTAGAAGCTATTAGCAGTAGTGTTTACTAGCAGGGAAAAAAAACCCAGGTTCAGCGCATCCATGAGCAGCAACATTTTAGCAGAAAAAATGCTTAACTCATGTAAACACACCAAAACATGTGGTAATGCTTGAGCATGAATTAATTTTAATGGCCAGAATAAATTATTGTTCTGGCCAAAGAAATGAATTAATGCCCAAACACTTGATGCCTGTTAATGCTCCTAAACGCTTGTAAAAGCATTAGACACTTTGACAAGTGTCAGGTGTTTTTTTTTCTGCTAACACGCTGCTGCCAAGAAGAGCATTTTTAACCCCTTATTTTTTTAATATTTATTTATTTATTACAGTTTTAACTTTTTTTTTTTCTATGCAAGGAGAGAGAGATACAATGTATGTCTCTCCTCCATTCAGAGAGAGAAAAAAAAAAAAACAAGGGGGGTGGGCTATACAGTCACTGATCACTGTGATAGCCTATCAGAGGCTATCACAGCGATCATGTGACCTGGAATCGGGACTCGGGGCTCTCAATGACACCCCTGTATTTGTGCTGGGAGCGTGCTGTGCAGTGTGCTCCCAGCACAAAGGCAGGTACGCAAATATGCGGCCCCACGGAAATAAGCCCAGTTTTGTGAGGCAGCATATTTTTGTGACGTCCGGGGCAAGGGGTTAAAATGTCCTGTGCGCATGAGGCCTAAATGTGATCTGGACATATATATGACTTTAACAAACACAACAAATGAACTTACAGGCATATGTGTATCAAAGGGAGATTGGAGGAGACTTTCACTGGTGTTTTTCCGGAAGCTAAAGTGGTTCCAGTGGTTTATGGGAAATCTTTATTAACAAGACTCTCCCTTTTCTTGTTGAATGGAATAATAAAAACAGGTGCAGTTGCAGTGAACACCCAATAGATGACTCCCTTACTCAACACAATGATGATATACAGAATATCCCTGCTCTTTGGGGTGCTGTAGCTCTGACTCACCAGAGTATGTGTCAAATATCTGCAGAGAGAGCACTGCTTCTATGGATCTGGAATGTATTTTACTATTGTATTTGAGATGCATATATACATAGTCATATTCATAAAATACAAACAGATGTTCCACTAGTGTTTATGTACTCTGATGCTGCTTAAATGACTTTTCTATTAAAACAGCTTTGCAATATAGTACAAGTTTTTCTAGTTAGTAAAATGTGTCCCAGCTCATCTAATATTTTAACAACCTACATTTAAATCATGTTTCTGTTCCCTAATGTTTGACACTAGTCATTATTATGATTTGTACCTATAGTGGTATGTAGCAATAATAGGATATGTGCACACAACCAGGGCTCTATTTAGTGACTTTGGAGAGTTCAGACATTTATATTATGTTATTATGTTACTCATAGCTTTATCCTCCCTTTTTCTGGCCTACACTTCAGTAATGAAAGCGAACAGATGCCGTGAGCAACACAAATAAATCTCCATTGAGGCAAACTGGTAAACTACTGTACCTCTGGACTGTACAGCAGGCACTTCTGGACTTTGCAGGTATCCTCAGTTTCAGTGTTCCCTGGGAAATCAAAAATCTGGAGCACTCTGATGGTTGGCCCAATGGAACATCCCTATTGGCCACCTAATGTGATGGGCAGCCTAGCTGGGCAATTGAGAAGGAGAGTCTGTAGCCCTTTTTGTGACCTGCCATAAAAACATTAAACCCTATGGTTTGGTGCTCCAGGGACCTTTGGAATAAACTGAAAGCATCAGCTGTGCTAAAGGCCCAAAAAAATACACCATCACATACCGATATGTTTTATTGAAGTGAACTTGTAGTATCCCCAAACCAATTATACTAGCAAAGTAGATACCACAAGGTGCCTGCTTACACCTTTAAAGTAGTTTTAAGCCTAAAAACCAAACGATAAATTAGATGTAGTGGCTGTATTAGTTTTCTTTTCTTTGGCTTTTTTTCTCTTTTTTTCCCCTAGTAACATGCCTCCTGCATTAGAGAGACACCAATCTGGATGAAGGGGCACAGCAAACAGCAGCATTGTCATTCTGGGGGGGAGGAGTAGGGTTAAGTGTACTAGCAGCTTTAAATACACTAACAAATTAAAACCATTATAAAGCTCTCGCTTTATAATGAGTTACAGCCAGGGCTTTTTTTCAGCAGGAATGCAGGGGAACTCTGTTACAGCACCTCCAGCACTGGATGTACATAATGGCAAGGAGTGGGGTGTCCTGGGTGGTCTTTTGTCGCTAGTTGCTGAGGAATCTATCATCACTAGGTGGGATTTATTGTTGCTGGGGTGGTGTATTGTTGCTGGTGGGGGCTCTTTTTTTGCTGGGGGAGGGGCAGTTTTTGGTGGAAGGGATCAACTGTTGAGAGAGGAGTCTATTGCTGCTGGCTGCAGGAGAGTCTATTGATGCTGGCTGCCAGGAGATCTATTGTTGCTTGTAGGGTTCTGTCGTTGCTGATGTGATCTATTGTTATTGGGGGTGGTTATTTTGTTGTGGGGGGTTTATTGTTGGGTGGATTTTTTGTTTTGGAGGGGTCTGTTGCTACTAGGGGGTCTACTGTTACTGTGGAGATTTATTGGTGCTGGGGGGATGTTGTTGCTTGGGGTCTATTGTTTCTGGCTGAAGCGGATCTGTCTTACTACTTTTCTTGTTATCATTAACAAATTCCATACAAGTCACTTAGCACTAAAAAAAAAATTATACTTGATTCTGTATTCTCTAAAATGGTCAGTACTGGGAGGGGTATAGGGGGTGGAACCAAGGGATGGTGCTCAGAGGTGGGTACGGAGCGAAGACAAGGGGGTGCACGGAAGGAGAGAGTACTTGCGCCTATTCTCTGAGGGAAAAAAGCCCTGGTTACAGCAAACAGTTTTTGTTTCTGTTGGGATAAAGGTTTTACATGAATAAATAAATGTGGGAGATTGTACGCACCCCTGGCAGTGTTAAGTAGTTTGTCTTATCCATGTAAACTGATATATTCTGCTGGAGAGACTTTCTGGCTGCATCACCAGATGAACATAGAAGAAAGAAAGCCTAAAAAGGAAACTAATGAGGCCGTCACATCTAAGAGTTGGTAAACTGCAATATAATAAATGTTTGTGTTTGGGCTTAATATAGCTTTAATATACTGAATAGCGATTCTTCTGTGCTTCAGTTTGCATACACTTTAGATATTTCCCCCCTCCATCCCCCCCCACCAATCCTGACTTGTGCCCAAGCTGACAGAGAGGAGGACTGTTAGTAAACAAAACAGTCTTCCTCCCTGTTGGAGAGCTTTGGAAATCACCGGGCGCCGGCAAGTAATTACCGGCCAGGACCCAGTGATTGACGGCCGCGAATGGCGGCACGGTAGGGCGCCCCCTACCCGGAAATGCTAAATCGCTTATATATATATGTGATTTTGTGCACCTATGCTACACTGTAGCAGTATTTCTGCTATATGGCGGAAGGGAAGTGGTTAAGGAAGGCTGAAAAAAAAGAAAACAAATGCAGCCACCACATCTAAGGACTGTTAAAATACTTGTACCCAGCATACGCGCCAACATCAGAAGCGCTGTACAGAGTACAAACCTGACAACCGCCACTGACAGCTGCAGCTGTTCACACACAATGTATGGAGACAGAGTTTACAACTGCTGTGGACTACTGTAGGTGTATGGAGAGAAATTTTAATTTTGGGAGAGGTTTTTCTTTAAGAATTTAGCAGATTACACAACAAGTCAACAAAGTTCATCTACAAGAAAGTGATCTAGTGAAGATGACACTTCTAGAGCATTGACACACCTTTTACTATTGTTTCCACCTACGTTTGTCATACTTGTCTGGCTGGATTCCTCTGCCTCATATTGATAGCCAGAAAAAAAAAGAACAAAAAAAGCATTTGGAACTCACAGGAATATTCTTGAACATTTTCTTTGTAGTAAGTGTGAGAATGCATTGATTTACAAAATTTAACTTCAATGTCACACGACATTAATCCATATACATCCACTACATAGTGGCCCTGTAATCGTTTGTACATTATTTGTTTCTCACTATGTTTTACTGCCTCCTTGTAACATCATCTGTGAGTTCCCAAACCTATCCTCTTCTCTCTCACTTCCATTTGTGTTTAATGAGCAGTGGACAGTACAAATCCCATAGTCCATATCGGAGGGATCAAGAGAGGGTGGTATGTTCCTACATAAAAAAAAAAAGAAGTCCAAAAAAAGAATTTGAAGGCGGCTGATAGTAATAGGACTTTTTGCGTTAAGAATACATACTTGAAGAGAATTTTTCTTTTAAACGAGTGTTTAGTTTCATATTCGGTTCGGTTATCTGATGTGTGACATGCTGATATACTGAATAATCCTGTCCATGGTGGTGTGGTTCTGATTTCATATGCTGGCACATTTTGGGTTCACACAGATTGAATTTATGCTCTTTCCTGAAGTTCCTTTTCTTTCATTGTAGCCAATGTCTATGGTTATGGACTGTCATGGCTTCAGGATGGTAGAATAGTAGAAGCACTTCCTTGATAAGGGTAGAGAGGGTATAAATTGTATATTCTAAGGGAAAGGGCTTCTGATTGCAGTGAGTTAGCCTTCAAGATAGGACCTACCTCAGCCCATTATTATTATTATCATTATACAGGATCTATATAGCGCCAACAGTTTATGCAGCGCTTTATAACATAAGGGTAGACAGTACACTTACAATACAAATTAAATACAGGAGGGATCAGAGGGCCCTGCTCATTGGAGTTTACAATCTAAGAGGAAGGGATAATTGATACAAAATGCAATAACTGTGGGGGATGTGCTGAGGGAGAATATACATGTACAGTTGTTGAGTGAGGGCAGGGTAGGCTTCTCTGAAGAGATGAGTTTTTAGATGAGAGTAGGAGATGATTGGAGTTCCAGAGGATGAGAGTGGCTCTGGAGAAGTCCTGAAGGCAAGGAGAGAACCCATGAAGATATTTTTATACCAAAGGCTGGTACAACTAGCTTCTAGTTTCCACATCAACCCTCTCTACCCCACCACAACAACTCTGTCAGCACTGACAGCACAGTATGAGGTGTAACAATTTAATTCACGGAATGCCTGCAGCTTAACAGTATGGTGGTGAGTCACACAGCTGATTTGCACTTGCCACTTGCCTAGGTCACAGACCAGTTGACTCAGTCTTTATGGAGTAGTAGAGGAAATAACGTGTGTTTGTGTATGTTGCGCTGTTGGTGGAAAATGAGTGACATAAATGTGGAACAGCAGATTACCATCAAGTTTTGTGTGAAAATTGGCAAACGTGCTAGTGAAACTTTAACTCTGTTACAACAGGCTTATGGTAAACATTCCATGAAGAAATCAAGTGTTTTTGAGTGTCATAGGCGGTTTAAGGAGGGACTGGGAGATGTCCATGATGATGCAAGAAGCGGGCAGCCAAATACGCAAAGTACGGATGAAAATGTGGACAGAGAATGAACCCTCGTATGCTCAGATTGAAGATGGAGTGTGCGAATGATGGCAGAAGAATTGAACACATACAGAGAAACAGTGTGGCAGATTCTAACAGAAGATTTGGGAATGAGAAAGATTTCCACAAGGACGGTGCACTGAAGCTTGACAAAATGTCAGAAAGAACGTTGTCTTCAAATTTCATCTGATCTTTAGATGAATACAGAGGTATTTGATCATTTTTTTTTTGCAGTCCATTCTGGGAACTAAATTGTCATACCTGGTATAGTAATGGAAAGTTCAGACTATGACTAATACCATAATTCATTAAAGAATTGAACTTTGGAAGCTGTGCCCAAAAAAGACATCAAAGGCTTAGTCACTAGTTTTGCCTGTAGGCTTCCTGAAGCTAATCTTTCCACCACTACTGATGAAAGCTGAAGTTTAGTTATGCCAATGTTTACATAGTTACATTGTCCCAGCATGGACCAATGTTAGTATTTATGTGCCATACCTGTTGGATTCCTGTGGAAGCTGGAAATTACTGTAGCAGGCACTGCTTCTACAGTGATCTTAACTAGCTTCTGGGTCCAATGCTTGGGATAAGAGGTTGCTTGCTCTTTATGAATGCCGTTCAGAGAACAGTGTTCTTGGAATGGATGAGGTGGAGAGGTGGGGTGGTGATGTCAAAACTCCACCTCATCCAATCAGAGAATACTTTGCATCCATTGAGAAAATGCAAAATGTTCTCTGAATGGTGCCCGTGCCAAGTGGGTGACCTCCTCTGTACAGTAAGCACAAGGGCAGCCGCTCCATACGGGACCCAGAAGGTTGTGGAGATCACTGGAGTAAAGGGGTCTACTAAAGTGATTTCCAATTTCCACATGTATCTCAAGAGTATGGAACATACTTACATTAGTCAAAGCCTGATCAATGTAACTATGTAAAAATTGCCATACGTTGAATACAACTTTAACCAGACCATGCTCTACACTGTGTCTCTGGGAGAAGGTTGCCATCTTGGTAGAGGCAGGACTAACCTCATGTCCAAGCCTCAAGCAAGGAAAACAGTAAGCTGCACAGTAGTGACATCACCAAATTTAATTTCAGATTTTCTAATATTTGTAGTCAGAGGCAGCAGTGCCTTAAATCTCATACCCAGGGGCGGGCTGACCATTTGGAAACTTGGGCACTGCCCGAGGGCCCGGGGTCAGTAAGGGGCCCCATGAGATGCCCCTGGTACCTTTTTCATAGGCTCTTTTGAGTTTGGGCAAGGACACAGGGGCCCCATGATCCCCTATTGCCCGGGAGCCCCATGAGTTGTCAGTCCGCCCCTGCTCATACCACAGATATACAAGTAGGAAATGAGAGGTAGTGGGCACAGGAATGCCAAGGTGCCCTCGCATACCAGGACACATTCAAGACAAAGGGGACATTTTTCAAGGAAATACTAATAATTCAATGTTCCCTATAACATAACAACTTTACTTTATAAGCTCAGGTGCGACTGAGAAATAAATCTCTCATGATCACACGCCACTTCAATTTAATTGTGTACCTGAAACTATTAAGCTACATTCACACTATTCCTTGTGCAGATGTGCCAACACACACACATAGCTGTGGACACATAGTTTTTTTTTTCACTTTTACAGTAAATTGCAATGAATAGATACGAAGCATTAACACATAACAAAGAACGGGATTACTGCTTAAAATGCATTTTCATGCAGCAAAATGCATACATTTTGCTGCATGAAAGTAGACAAGTGTGAAAGTATCCTTATAATTATTAATTTTTTCTTCTCTATTGACTTTAATGTGAGTAGGAGATATCTTCTATATGCTGTGCACATTGTGTTGGAGTGTGCTGAATAAAATCCTGCGGGACCTATTTTTATGTCTATTGAGGAGTGTTGACAGCCCATTCATTTTGAATACCATTCACCTGAATTGTACATGTGGCCACCGACACCATTGGCACTATGTGGCCTGAGAGCTGAAAATACACAGGGCTGAACAAGTACTGAGAACAGGGTGGCTGGTATGAATGCCCTGGATTCAGTGCCACCATTCCCCATGCCTCCTTGAGTGCCATCTAAGGCGGCTTCCTCAATTGGCCTCATGAGCCACATGGTCTTAGACACTGGGCATGATTCAGCCCTAGAACTCAGGATCCTAGTGGCAGATAGCACAGTTGTTGGCTGCCTTTACAGTAGAACTAAACTCTCTCAATCAACATGAACTATTTCAACCCTTATACTACCAGCCTTAGTAAATAAATAGGACGGTATATCATATTTACTTGTTTTACCTTAATTTTTTTTTTTTACATTTTGTCAGTTCCTTCTTGGTTTCTGGCCTAGGCCAAAATGGTGTCATACATCACAGGCGTTTTCTTGGACTTTTTTTTTTTTTTACATCTGGTGGAGAGGCTTTCTCAGCTAACTACATCCTTCTGCCTGCATGTCTGAGCCAAGGGCAGATGGATTCCAGGAGTAAATGCTACATGAATCATCTACCCTTACTCAAGATGGCCACAGCTAGAAATGCCAGGGGGTGTTTTTCGGTTATTTCTCAGTCAATGAGTATAGATGATATTTATGTCCCACAAAATGTTGCTTTCTGCATTCTATCACTGGAGGAGCACTCCTGAATTTGTATATTCCTGTGGCCTCCACTATAAACCACCTGCATGCACTGTCCTATTTAATGGCTAATTATCACCAATAAAAGGAATTTGGTGGACATCTGTTTGGTGACCTCTCCGTTAAAGCATGGTTTATCCTGTGCAGGCTGGTTGCTGGAATCACATTTGTTCCTGTACTCGCAACCACACGCAGCCAAATATTGCTGCTCTTACAAGACACACGGGGCTGTCATTCATTCTGAATGGCATCCTCACACATTTTAGCCTGCTGTGCATTTTGGGGTGTGGGAACCGCAGAAAAATTGCATGGTCAAAAAGACCGTGTGGTTTCCCTACGGCTGCGTTTTTAAAAAGGTGCAGGCACCTTTTTTTTGTGGAAAACACAAACACAGCAGTTAATTAAAATGAATGGGCTGCTGTGCACCCACAAGTGTGAACAGGAATAAATATACTATAGCTTTCTCTGAAGTGATACGGCTTCCTAAACAAAAGACCATGCTGCAACCTTATACAATGTGGCTTTTAGGAGTTAAAACAAGGGGAAAGGAGGCAACATAACACCTCCTCTCCATGTGTCAAACACTGTCTGAAAAGTGATCTACAGCGGATTCACTCTTCAGAGGACTAACTCACATGTAAGCAAGCCCATAGGCTGCATTCACACTTGAGCATTTTGTAGCTTGAAGATCCAAAATAGCTCAAACTTAAAAAATCAATTGTTTTCTATGGGGCCTGTTCACATCTGATCATGTGAACAGGCACCACAGAGAACAATTGATTTTTTAGGTTTCAGCATTTTTGGAACTTCGAGCTTCGACCTTCAAGCTACAAAACGCTCAAGTGTGAATGCAGCCTAACTCAGGAGGTTCTGAAGCCAGAGACAGCCAGACAGCTAGTATTCATAGAGGAAAATCAGTAATGGCAGCTCTCACATTTCTCTCAGTATTGCTTCTGGGTTCAGACTCTGCGGACACTTGATTGGCAGTGCTGGGGTGATGTCACATCGTCTCAGAACATAGCCATGCTGTAAATGTATGCTGGTCTGCACATGCCGGCGGAAGGCACACTGCAGGGAGAAGCAGTTTGGCTTTCTTCTGTCATAAATATCCATTATTTATGTCAACCATTTGTAATTTTTACATGTATTCCACTTTAAGGAGACTCTGTTCTTTGCTTTGCTAACAACAGAAAAAAAAAAACCCCAGCAAAGGACCGGTCACCTGTTGGCTCACTGCAGCTGTCTCATTACTGAATTATAATGCATTGCACTGTGTGAATGCAACCACCCTGATACAGGATAAAGGTTTTTGTTATTTCATCTCAGGAGATTCTTCCTGATGACTGGTGGGGGAATATTTAAAAAGTAGCAGTAGTTATATTGGAGGCACAGATCCACAAGGTGAATGAAGCAAAAGAAGGGAAATCTTTGCACTGCAAGGTTTCAGGTACAGCCCCTTCCAGCAAGGAGCACAAAAGTGACATCACCAAATCTCACTCTAAATATCCTGAGACTAGCAGTGGAGTTACAGTCTCTTAGATGATCTGACACTGGAGATATACAGCTATGAGGCTCAAAGCATAGGGAATGCTTTGCTATTACTCCACAAGAATTCAAGACAAAAAGTAACATGCTTAGACACAATATTAAAAGATCTTCCTTAGCCCTGGTTCACACCAATGCGACTTGTCATGCGATTTTACAGTTTAAAATTAAAAAGTTGCACCCATTTGTTGGTAATGGAATTGTTCATATCGGTATGACTCTGACAAAGTCTGATTTTGAAAGTCGGATCCAGTGTGAATCTGGGCTTATAAGAGGTCTGTCTACTTCCCAGAGACACTGGCCACATCACCATTCCTCACTGATGCCTCTGGGAAAAGCTGGCTGCTTGAAAAATTGTACATGTACCTATAGCTCTGCACTCAGCAAAACACATGCTCCCTGCCGATTGTTGAGCTAACAAAGGCTGTGTATCTGACCTCTGCAGAGAGGCGACTGCTTCCACACAGAGAGCAAAGTTCTTTGATGACAGGGGAACTGACATTTCTACTTGGGCTTAAGTGTAAGAACTTAGCAATCACATGACCACTGATCGCTGAGTTCTCACAGCCGCTCTGAGCAGAGAGCGGTGACTTACAGTCACCGCTCTCTACTCAGCCCCCCCCCACGCTCACTGGACCGCTGGGCTGTGCAGGGGTAGGGAGCGGCTGGCTCAGCTTCTCGGCAGATCACTGGGTAGCCAGGTGTCGCTCCAGACTCTGGGGTGGATCCCGACTTTGAAGTTCTTTCCCCAGCCCAGACCGACTGAGTGACTTCAGCTTGCTGTCAGCTGAAAGCGGGTCACAGGAGTGCAAAACTAACTGCACTCCTGTGATTCACAGGAGAAGTACAGCCAAAAGAGCCTTGGCTGTATTTCTCCTTTAATTTGAAAGTTCAATTGGTCTTCAAAGCTTATATGAGATTTTAGTGATTTATTTTACTTCTGATTTTAAATCTGGAGGTTAGAAACAACTTTTAATAATGACCCAGTTTTTGTTTGCTGCCTTCCTCCATTGGTTGCACATTTAAAACCCAACTCGGGGCTAAAAAAAAAACCCTTGCAGTGGGGCTCGCTATTAATACTCACTCATTAACTCATGGGTGTAGAGGAAGAGACAGAATTACTTACCTTACCTCACTCTGGCAGTATAAAGCACTCCCCTCTTCTCTCCTATGCTGCAGGCTGTGGGTACTCATGTACAATGCAGGGCTCTTTCATAAATGCGGCTATACTGCCACCCCTCCACAGTGGATCACTTTTGAGAGGGTGTTTGACAGGTTGTGAGGAGGCAATATGTTGTATGATGGTTGTACGACCTGCCAATTGCAACATACCATTTAATTTTTGCAGTGGCCAAGAAACAAAGCATCACAGCCGTGCCATTGGTACAGCCCTGAACAACTGCATTGCTGGATTTAGGGGGTGGTTAAACCATGGCTCAACTGCCTGTTTTTAATGCCTCCCATTCACACTCTGAATGAACCCTCAGTCCTGCATTCTATGTGAGGAGGTATGCATGATGGAGGGAGCCTGCTGGAGGAGGTCCCTCCCTGTAACAATGTTTTTAGGGTGTCAGGAAAACTTGTCAGAAGTAGAACATTGATCTACATTTCATTTAGAACTAAAAGTGCACAACTGTGAATGCATCTAGTTCTGAGGTCACAGACAGCTACCAGTCTAAGGGCTAGAAACCAATCAGCATATTTCCTGATGTTGTGATAACCAAGACAGCCGATCATGGTGATCACAAAAATTCTGGCTGCAGCTGTTACTGTGCATTGCAGAAATAAAAACAATAAGTTTTCATTTTGACTAATGGTTAAAATTATGATTTTTGTTAAAATTAATTACATCTGATCATGAAAGGGTTAAATATATGGTTGTACAGTATTCATTCATTTCAAACAAAAGAGGTTGCACCCGAAAAATACCTAGAATCAGCAGATATTAGATGGTTTGTGAGGCTTTTGTTTAGAAGTCTTGAAGTTGTTCCTCTTTTATCATAATGTAGAGTAAATCAACTTGGAGTTTGTTCTAGCAAAACTGTAAAACTTAAAGGTTTTTTTTCCCAAGCAAGGTAATACAATGTAACTAAGCAATATAACCTAGAATCTAAAGCAGCCATTCTCAGCAAGGGTTTAGAAGAACCCTAGGGTTCCTCCAGAGCTGCCAGAGGTTTCATGTGCTGTGGCTAATTGACCTCCTATCTGATGGTGTCTCCATAGTTCCAGGACCAATGCCACTGAGCAGAACCACTGGCATGATACTAGTGACCTTTTTATCTGCCTGTAAGAGTGGCATACCAACCACCACTGTAGAGGTTTTTCTAAATGATCCCCAAATAATTGGTTTTAACAGTAGTTCCCTTGGATCTGAAAATTACTTTAAGGGGTTCTCTTGGGTAAAAAAGTTGAGAAAGACTGGTCTAAAGTCTAGAGTCTAAAGTGAGCAGCTATTGGTTAGTTTCAGTTAGGGGGCTAGGTACAGTAGACTAGTTTTAATAAACGTGATCATATTTTTAAAAATCTGATTACAGATATAGTACCTATAGTTTAAATTGGGGGTGCTCAACCTTTTGAAGAGCACGGGCCAGAGATTTGATTTTGGTCGGTGGGCCACAATGAAATTAAATGGTTCAGAATCTCAAATTTTTTATTTATTTTTTTTATTTTGAATAGTGAAATGAAGATTTTAAACAAAAATCAGGATCATCCTTTTCGGTGGGACCAATCCCCACTGGATGTTTACTTACAACCACAAAAATCACCTTTTGTTATTAAACAGATCACCATTAATCCCATTCTACCATTCAGGCGTGACCAGCCAAAAAAAAAAGCTCCAAACCAGTGTTGCAGCCTTTATTATATCAGGATCTTTGTAGCCATCCCTTGAATTGCCAAAGTGCCAAAACAAGGACTGTGGACCATCTAAAAAAAACTCAAAACAACAGACCAGGGAAGCGCATGTCCTGATAATGCAATAAACTACTTTATTTAGCAAAGATAAAATGATACACTCACATGCTCCTGGAATGACACCAAGCCAGGGGCAGACTGACCATTCGGAAACTCGGGCACTGCCAGTAAGTCAGTAAGGGGCCCCATGAGATGCCCCTGGTACCTTTCATAGGCTTTTTTGGGTGTGGTTTGAGTGTGGGTGAGGACACAGGGGCCCCATGATCCCCTATTGCCTGGGGGCCCCATGAGTTGTCAGTCCGCCCCTGCACCAAGCTCATAACACAACTGTGAGAATCCACTTTAAGAACCCCTGTATGGATGCTATTAAATGTAATCCACTTGGCTAAAGGCTCCTCTCCCTATGTCTGTGTATCAGGAAGGAAAGAGAAGAGCAGGGAGCCGGACACAATAGCAGCTTTTGTATGACAGCCACAAGGAATATGGAGAACCTGTCAAGGTCCTACCTTTTCCCAGAGGTTATGTTACTCCATGTGCTGGCATCCATCTTGGATTTATGCTGAGCATGGTGGGAAGCTTTTATGCCTTCAGGTCTCTGAGGTCCATCCCCCAGAGGGGTGTGGCTGAGTACATATAAGCCTGTGATCCGCACATGCTCTTTGCACTTGTGTCTTGTGTCTTTGTCTTGCTACAGCTCTGTGTATATGCTCGTGACTCTTCTGGTATTTGACTCGGCTTGTGACTAGACCATTCTCTGTGTTTTCCTTCGATCTGACCTTCCGTTGCTGAACCCGGCCCGTGACCTGTGATTCTCTGTCTACTGTTCTGTACTGTTTTGTCCCGTTGTTGTTGACCCAGCTTGCCTGACTACGCTATTGTCATTCTCACCAGCTACACACCATTGGCGGCGGCCATTACCGCAGCCGGGGTGTCTCGGGGGTCGCGACCTGGTTCCTGGCTGCATCAAGTCCATCCCCACCATCAGGGGCCCTGGTGAAGGGCAGCCTGGGACTTAGACTCCGCGCCCTGATGGACTTCGGTCTGTTGGTGGTGGTTGTCGTCAGCCAGTGCGTTACCCTGCCACTAGGCCTACCTGTCTGTTCCACAGCCCTGCCCTGACAGAACCGACAATCATTCTGTAGAGCAGCAGGCACCCAAATGAGGCTGTGTGGATGGCCATAGGATTGAGGTCACGGACCACATCAGGCGGACAAATGTGGCATGTAGGCCACGGGTTGAGCATGCCTGGTTTAAATCCTCTGGTGAGTTCTGAGGAAGAGGTATTTTGTCCTCAAACATATTAGCTTTATGCACATTGAGTTGCCAACAGAGGGTGTCTGAATGAGTACCACAGTTACCTGTACCCAGTGTATTGAGAGCATCTCCATTTAGATAGATTGAATGATTGATACACTTTGTTTTAAGGGACATTTGTCTATATAAGAAGTGTTTACTAGTACAGTTTTTTATGGAAGATTTTGGTTAAGGCTGGTGTACTCTTTTTTTTTTTGTCTTACTGTCCTTACTGACTCCAACCCCCCACCTTTTTCCTCTTCCCTAGCTTCTTTGTTTGGCTCCATTTGTCTCACTATCCTAACCCCTCTCCCCCTTTCCTTAGATTGTAGTTTGAAACCTCCCCCAACCTTCTGACCAGTGCTAGAGTGCTCACACAATAGTTGCCCTTTGAAAGTAAGGAGAGGCTAAATATTAAAGAAAGGATAAAAACAACAGCCTGAAATTTGGACCTTTAAAAACTTAGCGATGACAATTTCTACATTTCAGGCTTGATGGAGTCTGATGCAGATTAACCACCTGGTTTTACCACCCCCTGGCTGCCTGTGTGCAAGGAGTCCTACAGCAGACCTAAATGCACCCACACTATAGTACAGCACAACACATAGATGTGAATACTGCGAGGGCATCTTTTCTTGACGAGCTGCTTTTATGCACTGCACATGAAAAGTGTGAATAGATAAGTAAAACAAACAAAACCCACACCACATTTGTTCTAAAGTGATCAGTACACAAAAAGCAGCTGTCCCAAAACACATTAATATGTATCATTCAACTGATATGCAATGTGACAGCGCTAAGTGTAAAAATACATCACATAAATCACATAAAATAAAGTACATAAGATAAAGTGCATTAAAGTGCTACCAAAGTTATTAAAGTACTATCAAAAAGATGTGCTTCTAAAAATAGGCTACAACCGAAGTGGCGGAAAAAGTCCCAAAGAAAGTGTCCTATGCTTAATCACATCAAGAATAAAACAACAAAGTGTCCATTTGACAGTGTTCAGTGCTCTTTTCATTTTCTTCTCCAATGTTTCCCACAATACTTTAACTTCTTTATGTGAAGAGAATCACCTATGTGTCAACACCTTCACCACAGAAAAGTCACCAAATAGCCATGACCCTCTTGCTAAATGTGGGTCATAAAGCGCTTGCTCCCCTTTAAGGAAGGAGAGTCCTGCACCACTGCAGCTCTCACTCCTCTAAATACACTCCACACATAGGCACTGCCATAGAAAAAGGAAAAGCTCATATAGTGTAAAACCTTCAATTTTCATCCACATTTAAAAGTACATAGCCTTGCACCAGGAAAATATTGCATAACTGTATTAGCCCCACCATCCAAGTGTGTCAATCCACAGCGTGGACCTTATGTTCCCTTTGGATGTACTTCTACATAGCGGGACGACGTCACTTCCTGTGTGATTGTTCCAATGCAGCTTTTTGTCATGCTGATGTCTTTAGGAGGCGTAAACAGGATGCTTTTGGGACTTGTATAATATTCCAAAACATTGGATGCAGCCTATTTTCGGGAGCACACCTTTTTGATAGTACTTTATTAACTTTGGTAGCACTTATTTTATGCACTTTATCGTATGCACTTTATTTTATGTGATTTATGTGATATAATTTTACACTTAGTTCTGTAACATTGTATATCATAAAAGTGTGAATAGGCCTTGTAGGTGCAGGACCAGTATCTTCATCTTCTAAATGGTCTGAGGCCATATCAGACGAATGATCTTAATTTTTTTTTTTGCATGCTAGTCTCATATCGAAAATTAATAGGTTACTAAAATGAAGAAAATTCTCGTAAAACAGAATACAACTTTGGAAGTGATGTAATGTATTGGATTGGATTATAATAAATTCTTTTGTTTCTGAGCATGCATGGTCTTGCTACCTCAATTTTTTTTACGGAAGAATACTGTATTGATTATATAAAAAAACGTTCATTCTGGTATCGTACGAGAAAACATTTTGTGCTTGTCATTTTGGGTATTTTTGCATAAACTGTCATGGTCGGCTCTAGAATACTGTGTACTAATGACCAGATTATGAGACAATCACTCCAACATCGGTATTTGTTGGTCAATATTCTCACCGTGTGTACGAGGCTTTAGCCTGTTAAAATACAGGCCAGCATGTTTAGTGGTTTAAGTTCAGACCACAAAAAGCATGAAAAGCCTGACTGATTACTTAGAAGCAGATTATAGGTAAATTCCATGGACTTTAGCACAGATTTAATGTTTCCTTCATTTAACTTGTTGCCTACGGTTGTCTTTTACGAACTCATAAGACGCTGTTAGTGACTACTGTGTCATTCCCACTTGATGGTCACACACCCTGGCCTGAGGTTGTGTTGTCAACTGCAGAGCTAAGGTTCAGTCTCAACAAAGTCAAACTAGTGATTTGAAATAATTTTTGGAATAAAATTCACAGAGTTTAAGTGAATATTAAATTGGAAACTGCATTGAAAGTTTAATCAATGTCAAATATTAAACTAAAAGGACAATATTATGTTACCCTTTTAATAAAGACCCCATCTACTGGATGCAGGCAGTCTGAATTTATACTTACATTTACCTTACCTGCTCCTCTTCATTCTGCACATGTGTGTTATGGCCTGTTTTCCAAACAACCACTGTAGTCTGGAGTTCTGCAACGAGTTGTCTTTGAAACTGCTACAAACATAAGTTAGCAGCCAGCAATGCATGAATTACCTGAGTGCCCTTGTGCTACGTAGTTACATAGTTAGTCTGGCTGAAAAAAAAGACAAAAGTGCATCCAGTTCAACTATTAAAAAAAAAGTTATAATCCTATAAATACAGTTGATCTAGAGGAAGGCAAAAAAACCCAGCAAAACATGATCCAATTTGCTCCTGCAGGGAAAAAAAATTCCTTCCTGATCCCTCGAGAGGCAGTTGGATATTCCCTGGATCAACTTTACCTATAAATGTTAGTATCCAGTTATATTCTGTGTATCTATGAAAGAATCCAGGCCTTTTTTAAAGCAATCCACTGAGCTGGCCAGAACCAACTCTTGAGGGAGTCTATTCCACATTTTCACAGCTCTCACTGTGAAGAAACCTTTCCGTGTTTGGAGATTAAATTTGTATTCCTCTAGACGTAAAGAGTGCCCCCTTGTCCTCTGTGATGACCTCAGGGTGAATAACTCTACACCGAGTTCACTATATGAACCACTGATGTACTTATACATGTTGATCATATCCCCCCTTAATCTCCTCTTCTCAAGAGAGAATAAATTCAATCTTTCCTCATAGTTGAGCTCCTCCATGCCTCTTATCAGTTTGGTTGCCCTTCTCTGTACTTTCTCTAGTTCTCCAACATTCTTTTTGTGAATTGGTGCCCAAAACTAAACTGCATATTCCAGATGAGGTGTTACTAATGATTTGTACCGGGGTAAAATGATATCTCTCTCTCTGGAGTCTATACCTCTTGTAATACAAGAGAGGATTTTGCTCGCTTTAGAAACCGCAGCTTGGCATTGCATGCCATTATTAAGCCTGTGATCTACCAGAACCCCCAGATCCTTCTCCACCATTGATTCCCCCAGTTGTACCCCCCCAGTATGTATGATGCATGCATATTCTTAGACCCCAAGTGCAGAACCTTACATTTATCAACATTAAACCTCATTTGCCACATAGGTGCTCAATTAAACAGTACATTGAGGTCGGCTTGTAAATTGGAGACATCCTGTAAGGACGTTATGCCACTGCACAGCTTGGTGTCATCTGCAAAGACTGAAATAAGATTTTTAATCCCAGACTCTATATCCTTTGTAAATATATTAAAAAGTAAGGATCCCAACACTGAACCTTGTGGTATACCACTAACAACCCTAGACCACTCAGAGTATGAATCATTAAGCACTACTCTTTGAATATGATCTTTTAGCTAGTTTTCTATCCATTTACATACAGATTTTTCCAAGCCTGTAGACTTTACCTTACACACTAGCCGTGTATGGGGAACTGTGTCAAACGCTTTTGCAAAATCCAAATATACTACATCCACCGCCACCCCTCTGTCCAAGGTTTTGCTCACCTCCTCATTAAAAGAAATCAGATTTGTTTGACAACTTCTGTCTTTCATGAATCCATGCTGTCTGTTGCTTAAAATATTTTTTTTCCAGCAAGAACTCATATATGTGGTCTTTTATTAAACCCTCCAGTATCTTCCCAACAACAGTATACTGTAGAAGTTAAACTAACAGGTCTATAATTACTTGGTGAATATTTTTACCCCTTTTTAAATATTGGAACCTTACGCCAATCCAGGGGTACTATGCCAGTCATTAAAGAGTCCCTAAAAATTAGAAACAATGGGCTTTGAAGTGACAGAGCTCAATTCGTTAAGGACCTGTGGGTGTATGCCATCCGGTCCAGGTGCTTTATTATCCTTTATTCTGTCCAAATATTTTTGGCTCATATCAATTGTGAGCCAATGTAGATCAACTGGAGCTGTGTCAATATAATGCCCATTATGGACAATAGCTCCTCCATGCTCCTTTGTATACACAGAGCTGAAGAAGGTATTTAATACATTTGCCTTCTCTTTGTCCTGAGTCACCCACTCTAGATTATTTTGTAAAGGGCCTACATGCTTGGACTGGACCTTTTTACTATTAATATATTTGAAGAATTTTTGGGGGTTGGTCCTGCTATCTTTTGCAATCTGTTGCGCGTTTTCAATTTTTGTGGCCTTTATTTCCTTTTTGCATACTCTGTTATATTCTTTATAATGTTTAAACCAATAGTTGTTGGCAGATCTAAAGGGGATTGTACAATCAGATTGTAGCGTGTGTAGTAAGCTTACCAAAATCTTTCTACAAGTATGCAAATTTGAAACAGGAAAATTCCATATTCTTACCTATGGGGGGCACAGGGGAACATCTTTATATGACGGGAAGCAATAGTAATTGACCAGGAAATTGTGGCTTATCAACTTTTGCCTAGAACATGGTCAGCCAAGGAGTTTCAAACAGGGTCAAGAAGATGTCTACATAAGAATGTACTTTGGTTTTAAACAGATAAGACAAATATTCTCTAATGTCTGTGGTCTCTTTAACAGGTGAAGGTCTAGCAGCTATTACAAATGTTATTAATGATAAGTGTCATGTTTCACATGACTGTCATATTATTATTATTATTACACAGCATTTATATAGTGCAAACAGTTTGCTCAGCGCTGTACATTACAATGGGAGACAATACATGAGACAGTACAGTAACTATACAATAAAATACACGAGGGGTTCGAGGGCCCTGCTCCTTGGAGCTTACAATCTAGGAGGGTCATATTGACTGTCATATGCCTTTAGGGTGTTTTCTATATCTTGTCTCTGCTCCTCCCTTTCCTTTGGTTTAGTTAATGCTGTATAGATATCCCACCCCTTTTCCCAGTAAGGCATTGCAGCAAGCCTCATGGCATGGAGCAGAAACATTATGATCTTTTGACCTATCGAATGTTCATTGTTGTAAGATTCTCTCAGTTTATGGAATAAACTTCACAAGATCTACAAGATGTCTTATTGATTGAGGCACTGACTGTGGTATCCAACTGAGGTTGAAGTTATCGCTATCTCATCACAACTGTAAGTTACAGAGATCACACTATCAATGCTTAGATTGAAGAGACAGAACAATAAGCCAAAACTCAAAATGTATCCTTAAACTGGAACTCCAGCAGTGTACTAGAGGGTCTTCATGGTCTGCTGTTTTTGGCACCAAGAGCATAAGTTTCCACTTCCTCCTGTCCTGCTAGAACACCATCACTCTCATTGAGACCAGACCCCCCACCATCTTGTAAAAAATTAGAATTTTTCCTAGGATCAATCAGGTCCTATCTTCCTGTGCAATGTGCCTATACTAAACTGAAATATCAAGCAGCGGTGTAAGTCCTGCCCAATTCACTTTTGTGGCCTATAAAATATATCCCCTTATGTTGTGGAGATGAGGAGAAGGAAGGTGCCTTGTAGTCCAAATCAGCAATCAGCCTAGGGTGACAACACTGCTCTTTAATAGACACAGTACAGTAAAGTAGGCAGTGGTGTATTTAGGTTTTGCGCTGCCAAAGGCCGCCTTCCATCTACACCCTCTCCCCGCCAAGAGCCTAACACCAACCTACACCACAGCACCCCAACTGAGAGAGCCTGACAGCAACCAACACCACATTACCAACCCCCCCCCACCCCAATGTGAGAGCCTTCTATTAACAGCCACCAAAAGCCACCCCCCCAGGCAAAGAAAACCTTCTACTAACACCCCACAGCCAAGAGAGCCTTCCAATCCCTCCACTACCACCCCCCTCCCCCCTGGCAAGAGAGAAAGACACTCACCTTCACAGCTCCGGACATCCCCGGGAATGAGAGTCGGGCTCTGCATACTCCGTCGAGCAGCCTGCAGCCTGTCTCAGTTCCCACCTGGTGCTGATGCCGCATGTGTCCCTTCATCTGGGGGACAGCGCTGCACCCCTGAAAATACGTGAGTCATTTGATCTGCATGACATATAACTTTTTATAGTTTTGGGCAGAGTGGTGAAGGACTAGAACCCGTCAGTTTTTATTGCTGTCTGTGTCCCCATCAGGGAGATTCACCCTCTCTATTTGTCCTGTTAACAGCTATCATTGAAAAGTGAAAGAAAATCCCAAATTTGGGGTTTTCCCCAGAACATATATTGAAATCATCCAATGGGGACACTAGTTCTGGTGACAACTGCAGATTTACCTTTCCCCATGTCGGAGGGATTTCCTCTCACTTCCTGTTTTGGCTATGAGATAGGAAGTGAGGGGAAATCTCCCCAAGGGGATGCTGAAAAAACCTTACAGTGGTAAAAAAAAAATCCCTTACTCTATCCAAGATGTAAAAAAGAAAGTTTTGCACTAAAATTTTACTTTAGTGCCCGTTCACGTATATGCGGACTGGATGTTGTTTGAACCGCATCCAATCCGCATGACGTGAAATACCATTGCTTCCTATGGTGACATATGTTCACATATGTCCCGTGCATGGCTGGTGTTAATTCAGTGCGGTTTTAAAAAAGAGTCATGTCCGATTTCTGAGCTGTGGCTTCAGGATCAGGTACAGATTACAGGCTATTGACTTCTATGGGAACCGTTCCTAAACCGCGTATGTGTGAACAGGATAAGATCCTGAGCTAATCCTGGCCTGAACCTGATGTAAACCTATGAACAACTACAGTATCAATTAGCTGTGAAACCTGACCTTCAATCCGCACAGCACATATGTGAATCAGCTCTAAAGCCGAAGTTTAGTTATTTTACGATTTGTCTTGCATGATTGACTGTCTTCTTCTCCCTCGGATACCCCTGCAGCGGTGATCTTTTGGTGCTGCAGAGGTTAATATGAGTGGCTCCACCTGTCACAGGTACCCATCAAAGTGCAGACTATACAGGTCCTTTCTGTCCCCTCCTCCATTCATAAAAGCTGCACTATCAGTTCCTGCAATGAAATGCGCACTATGAATGGAGGATGGGCAGACGAATGAGAAGCGTCAGAAAACCTGGCATGGAACTGGGAGGTAGTTTACGGGAGCAAAGAATATGGTAAGGTAAGTTTAGTTCCTTTTTATGCTCTAGACCAGCCTTTTTCAACTTTTTTTTTAAATGGAGGCAGGGGCGGACTGACAACTCATGGGTCCCCCGGGCAATAGGTGATCATGGGTCCTCGCCCACACTTAAACCACACCCAAAAAAGCCTATGAAAGGTACCAGGGGCATCTCATGGGGCCCCCTACTGACCCTGGGCCCTCGGGCAGTGCCCAAGTTCCCAAATGGTCAGTGAGAGAACCCCTTCCAAAAATAACTATTTCTACAGCTTATGGTACATTATTGTGATGGCCAGTGGGAAGAATGTTCACCCTACTTGTATAGATAGATGATGAAGTAATTGGTCAGTAGTTCCATATTGAATGGTCAGAAATTGCTTATTGCACAAGGAATCTGTCAGAGATGCAGGTGTGACCAGAAGTGTGTGGACTGACACAGGGAAACGCAAGCTTCAGATATGGTATAAATAAGACGCTTTATTAAAGACTAACAATACAAACATAAACGCAGTGCACCAAACCCCAAGCTAACACAAATACATACAACAAGGTGAAACAAACCCAAACCTAAACTGATACAGATACCCAGGTACATACACATGTAGAGCACAACGTAGTTAGGCAGGCCGGGTCGATAACTATCAGGCAGGTAGGTACAGGAGGAGCAGGCGGAGAGAATGGTCAGGGTCACAAGCCAGGGATCAAACAGGAGAAGTCAGCAGAGGTCAGGATCAGGCAGGGTCGGCAACAAGTCAGGCAGGAACAGGAATGCAGGTCACAAGATACAGGGGCCCATGGAAAAACACACACCAAGGCACAGACTGCAGGTCTGGCCATTCCTTAAATACACCACCAATCAGCCCCAGGTGATGGCTAATTGCCGAAGTGAACCTCTGGTTGTTGAGAGCACCCGCTGGCCAGCCCTGGTACTGCAGCCCACAAGGCAGGTGAGTCCCACCACTATTGGCAAGTCCATTCCTGACAGAATCCCTAGGAACTCCTGGAGGAACCCTAGAGTTCCATTGAATCCTAATTATGGAAGGTGGCCCAAGAAAAAAAGAGCATTAAACCTTTGCAGTGTGTGAAGGGCTCCACAACAAGGGTCTTTTTTTTATTTTTTCCATGAGATCAGTTTTAAAACCTCATTCACACATTCAACCATGGTGTGGCCATATCAGCGTAAATCTGTGTTTAGGATTACAGCTATGAGCAATCAGCTGTGGCCATGTAGCTTGTACAAATCAGTGATAGAGTGGCATGTCTGTTCACATGTAACCACACATTGAGCAGATACATGTGATTAGAGACAGATAAGCAGCCCTGGACACAGACAGTTTGTGTGTGGGTGTGTGGCGTCCTTACACTACATGGTAGACTTGAAAATGTGCTGCGAAAATGTGAAAACTCGCATTCGCGCGTTGAGGTGCCATTCGCTTCAATGGCACTTAAAAACACGGGGCGTTTTGGCCGCAAATGTGGCACGTTTTTGATGCAACAAATGCACTGTGATTGCACAAACCAAATCGTGGGGTGCGTAACACCAAAAAACAGTTACAAAACCTTTTTTGGGCATTGCACGTCCTGCAATTTTGTTTGCGTGATCGCAGCGCATTTGCCACACAAAAAACAGTGCCACATTCATGGCAAAAACGCCCAGCGTTTTCAGGTGCCATTGAAATGAATGGCACCTAAACACGCAAACGCGCGTTTTGAAATCACGTGCAGAATCGTGGCGATTCCGCCTGTGATTTGAGACACCCTAGTGTGAATGGAACCTGAAGGTGGATATTTACAACTTGGTTTTTGTTTATTTGGATGTATGAATAATTGTTATGGACACTGTTTGTGAACTGAACAGTATAATTTTTGAGCACAATATTTTGGAAAGAGGATACGTTTTTTAGATACATTATTACACAGTGGTATTTATAGAACTTTCCTGTTTTAGGTAATTTAACACTTAGGCTTCATTCATACTTGTGCAACTTGTCATACGACTTTGGACACTAAAGTTGCATGACAAGTCGTACCCCGTGTTTTTCAATGAGAACCAATCAAATGTGTTCGACTTAACCACTTGAGCTCCAGAGGATTTACCCCCCTTAATGACCAGGCCTCTTTTTGCTACTCGACACTGCACTAATTCAACTGATAATTGCGTGGTCATGCAATGCTGCACCCAAACGAAATTTACGCCCTTTTTTTTACACAAATAGAGCTTTCTTTCGGTGTAATTTGATCACCTGTGCGCTTTTTATTTTTCACGCTATAAACAAAAAAAGGCCAAAAATTTTGAAGAAAAACAATATTTTTTAATTTCAGCTATAAAAAATATATAGTAAACTCAAAGTTGGTTATAAATTTAGGCCAAAATGTATTCTGCTACATGTTTTTGGTAAAAAAAATCCCAATAAGTGTATATTGATTGCTTTGTGTGGAAGTTATAGCGTCTACAAACTATGGTATAAATACTGCAATTTACGCCATTTTTCTGCTATACAGCGCTGCGCTAGTTTAACGGACAATTGCGTGGTCATGCAATATGGTACATAAATTAAATTTACATCCTTTTTTTCCCCACAAATTGAACTTTCTTTCGGTGGTATTTGATCGCCTGTGCGGTTTTTATTTTTTGCGCTATATAAAAAAAAATCTGACAATTTTGAGGGAAAAAAAAGAATATTTTGGACTTTTTGCTATAAAACATGTCCAGTAAAAAAAAAATGCAAAAATCAAATTTAGTCATAAATTTCTGCCAAAATGCATTCTGCGTCATGTCTTTGCTAAAAAAAACCCCAATACGTGTAAATTAATTGGTTTACATGAAAGTTATAGCGTTTACAAATGGCGGGAAAGATACTGGGATTTCTAGGGTTTTTTGGCGATCAGCAAATTATGGCGGTGATCGGGGACTTATGGCAGCGACCAGCGACTTATGGCGGGACTGCGGCAGACATTTTGACATTGGGGGGTACTGCCTGGGGATCACTGACATCCCCAAAAACACTAATACAGTGATCAGTGCAAAAAAAAAAAAACTGACACTGTACTAATGGCAATGGGGAGGAAGGGGTTAACTTTATTTTGCAGGGAAGGGTTATAGGAGTGAGGGGAGTGTTTTACTAGGGGGCGGGGGTGTGTACTGGGCGGGACAAGGCTGATAGAGAAAGAGAAACTATTCTTTCTCCATCAGCTCATCCTCGAGCTGACAGGGAAATGACAGACAGCACAGCTACTGCAGCTGTGCTGTCTGTCACTGTTTGCCGCCGATCGCCGGGACATAGCCGCTAAGGAGCGGCTGTGACCCGGCGACTGACATCTGTGGCGGTGATCTGCGGGACAAATAGGGCGGCGGTGCGCCTCGCGCACGCCCCCTATTTGTTTACAAAACACACGTTTTAAAACGTGGTTTTGCCTGTGAGTGCCGCCCTGCCGCCGTATATGTACAGTGGCTGGGCGGCATGCGGTTAAAGTTGCAGCAACTTCAACATAGACAATGCACTACTTTTGTAAAACTTTCATGCAACTTGAGTGCCATAGACTGCAAATTAAATCCTCAAAAGTCTTATGAAAGTTGCACCTGAAGATGCATCAGTTGTCCATTATCAAAGTTGCACTCCAAAGTCATGCTACTTTGGAGTTGTACACATGTGAATGCAGCCCTAATATTTAAAATGTGGTCACACACATAATTGTTTTGCGTACACCAGTAACTGCAGCTGAACAATTATTTTAATACAACTTTGGCACGGAGTTATTTTATATAACTTTATTAAAGCTGGACTCGAGGCACAAAAACATGTATAGCACAGCAATACAAAGCAGCGTGCCTACACAGTAAAGCACAGCACACAGTAAAACACATACAGCACACAATTCACCCTTTGATCGCCCCAGATGTTAACCCCTTCCTGCCCAGTGTCTTTATTACAGTGTCAGTGCTTTTTATTAGCACTGATCACTGTATTAGTGTCACTGGGGATGAAAATGACAGTTAGTCAGTTCCCCCCAGTGTCAGAATGCCCACCACAGTCCCACTATGAGTCGCTGATCGCTGTCGATATAAAGAAAAAAAAATATTCCAGTATATATACCGCAATTTGTAGATGCTATAACTTTCACGTAAATTCATGTTCAATTAATTTACATGTATTGGTATTTTTCTTAGCAAAGACATATAGCAGGATACATTTTGGCCTAAATTTATGATTAAATTAGATTTTTTTTTTTTTTTGCTGGATATGGTTTATAGCAAAAAGTCAAAAATATTGTTTTTTTCAAGCTTGTCGATCTTTTTTTGTTTATAGCGCAAAAAATAAAAACTGCACAGGTAATCAAATACCACTAAAAGAAAGCTCTATTTGTAGGAAAAAAGGACACAAATTTCATTTGGGTGCATCGTTGCATAACTGCGCAATTGTCAGTTAAAGTAACGCAGCGCCATGTCGCAAAAAAATAGCCTGGTCAGGAAGGGGGGCAAATCCTCTGGAGGGCAAGTGGTTAATATAGGAAGCTCCTGCATAAAGTTTCACACTGGAATATAGCTCAGATCTGGAGGAAATACACAAAACACACAAAAATTCCAGTAATAATACACATGCCTCTTGTATTTAGACAACATTTTCTAATCCCGGAGTTCAGCTTTACTACCTAACTGGAATGAGTGGTGGTTTTTATATACAGTATGTCTAGATTTCATATTAATTTCCCTGATGCGACCACTTGTTATCTTTTAAAGCACTTTAAATCTTTATAAATTATGAAAACAGTTAATTCTCTGAATGTTTTACAAATTATACTGATTTATTAACAATGAAAGCCAATAAAAATCACTGACAACTCAGGTTGGTAGCTCTTGGCTAAAAAAGTGCGCAGTGCCCTAAATTAGAACTCCTATCTAAACAAACACATTTTCACTGCTACCGAATGACAGCGGTGTTTAGATCTCTAAATATAACCAGGTAATAATGTTGTTTCTTAAGCTGGGAATGGGGCTAAAATGCAAATCAGCCAATTTCCTAAAAAAGCATAGGAGAGCCTTTGCTCTCATTTTTTTTAATTCTTGCAAATGTGCTTACTGTTTGAGAAATGGAAATACTATAGGAAAGTAGTATATTATTTTTCTAAAGGGGTTGTAGTTATGTTATACTTCCAGTCTCCATACAGTGCAGATCATACCTGTCACAAACCAGCACAATTCAAATTTTGCATCTGACAATGCATTAGCAGAGGTTGAAGAATGGCATCTTAAGTCTAGGTTCAGACTTGTGCATTGCAGGACACCGCATGTGATCGCACTGCATTCCTGTGCATATCACACCAAAATCGTGCAGGCCCCTTTCTTTCCGCACCTGATTCGCAACACATGGGTGTTCTCATTCGTGTGATCAAATTTCTGGTAATCACACTGTGTTTTGTGATCTGTTTTGGAGTGTCATTAATTTAACATTGACACCCACACCAGATCGCATGGACACTGTGCGAATGAAATGCGATGCAGGAAACGCACACAATTCGCTGCAATTGCCACATTGCATTACTGTAAACCAGGTCTAAAGCAGTTCCAGAGATAAAGGCAGCTGCAGTTACTTACATAGTTAGCCTGGCTGAAAAAAGACAAAAGTCAACCATTAAAACAAAAAAAAAAAGTTATAATCCTATACCCACAGTTGATCCAGAGGAAGGCAAAAAAACTCAGCAAAGCATGATCCAATTTGCTCCTGCAGGGGAAAAAATTCCTTCCTGATCCCCCGAGAGGCAATCGGATATTCCCTGAATCAACTTTACCTATAAATAATAACCAGTTATATTCTGTGTATCCAAAAACAAATCCAGGCCTTTTTTAAAGCAATCCACTGAGCTGGCCAGAACCAACTCTTGAGGGAGTCTATTCCACATTTTCACAGCTCTCACTGTGAAGAAACCTTTCCGTGTTTGGAGATTAAATTTGTATTCCTCTAGACGTAAAGAGTGCCCCCTTGTCCTCTGTGATGACCTCAGGGTGAATAACTCTACACCGAGTTCACTATATGAACCACTGATGTACTTATACATGTTGATCATATCCCCCCTTAATCTCCTCTTCTCAAGAGAGAATAAATTCAATCTTTCCTCATAGTTGAGCTCCTCCATGCCTCTTATCAGTTTGGTTGCCCTTCTCTGTACTTTCTCTAGTTCTCCAACATTCTTTTTGTGAATTGGTTCCCAAAACTAAACTGCATATTCCAGATGAGGTGTTACTAATGATTTGTACCGGGGTAAAATGATATCTCTCTCTCTGGAGTCTATACCTCTTGTAATACAAGAGAGGATTTTGCTCGCTTTAGAAACCGCAGCTTGGCATTGCATGCCATTATTAAGCCTGTGATCTACCAGAACCCCCAGATCCTTCTCCACCATTGATTCCCCCAGTTGTACCCCCCCAGTATGTATGATGCATGCATATTCTTAGACCCCAAGTGCAGAACCTTACATTTATCAACATTAAACCTCATTTGCCACATAGGTGCCCAATTAAACAGTGCATTGAGGTCCGCATGGAAGTTGGAAACATCCTGTAAGGACATTATTCCACTGCACAGCTTGGTGTCATCTGCAAAGACTGAAATGGTATGTATAATCTCAGACCCTATATCATTTGTAAATATATTAAAAAGATCTTTACTTTTCCTGCAAAAATCCATTTCTGTCCTGTAACATGTTAACTGTGAGGCTGCCAGATGAAAATAACATAATTTTATATTTTTTAAGGATATGGCACTATAGACTTCACACATTGGATTCCACTTCCATACACTTACACATTCTGCCCCAATTCCTGGAAATGTAGATTAATGTTCACACCCCATTGAATGTATAATATGCTGTCCACAAATATTACTGTGTTTGTTCAACAGAAAAGTGATTTGTATGATTCAAAAGCCTCCAACCCTCCCAGGCCCCAGGAGAGGTCTAGATGACTGAATTCAGTTGGGCTGCCAAGTTTCAGTACAGATGTTTTGAATGTGATCCAGCACCTGGCAAAGTGTTCTATTTCTGTTTGTAGGAAGCCGTGCATCATCAGGATGCCCATGATAGAAACCACAGTTTAGAAATGACAATTTAGCATTGTGGAGAACATCCATTTAAAATGTATTCAATTTGTTATGATCTATCTCATCCCTTCTACCATGGTTGAGTGGTGATCCTCGGTACACTTTACTTTTCTGGGGCTCTATGTATGAAATGTGTACTAGAGCGGCATTATCCACTCAGCAGAGTGTTTCCAGGATCTGCAGTTGGGGTTTTAAATCGGCACACATGCTAGGGCCAATTTAGACAGGAGCCAATAAAACTACCAGCATGTCTTTGGAATGTTCACCCTCAGTGCAGATTGTCTCCTGGCTGAGATGCAAACCAGAGAACCTAGTATTGCAGCCAAACACGCATTCATCCGTTCATCCAATCATCCATCCACCCAATTATCCATCCTTCCACCCAAACGGACTGACCATTTGGAAACTCGGGCACTGCCCTAGGGCCCTGGGTCAGTAGGGGTCCCCATGAGATTCCCTGGTACCTTTTTCATAGTCTTTTTTGAGTTGGGGCAAGAACACAGGGGCCCCATGATCCCCTATTGCCCGGGGGCCCCATGAGTTGTCAGTCCGCCCCTGCACCCATCCGTTTAATCATCCACCAACCCATCCACCCAACATCTATCCACCCATCCATTTATCCATCATCCATCCACCCAACCAATCATCTGTCTAATCACCCATCCATCTATCATCCATCTAATCATCCATCAGTCCACCCACCCATATATCTCCCCATCCATCCAACCAACCAATCATCCATCTATTCATATAATTATCCACCCATCCATTCGTCCATCCATTTATCCATCCCTCCATTCATTCATCCATCATTTATCCATCTATGTATTTATCTCCATTCTAGGTGAAGGATATAGCCTGAATATTTTACTGTACATATTACACTGATGGACGAGCGAATAGATTCAGGGCATACTATTGATGGCAAGCTTTATACAGTGTGGAAGTCCACACTAGTTCTAGAGGATCTAATTTAACCATATAAGTCACATTACCCAGTGGCATCACACTCTGCATTGTGTAGTGACTACAGACTACCAGGGCCCACCCTTGGGCTTGTTAGAACCACTTATGTAACAGATGGTGGGGTGCGCAGTGCTGTGGCTATACTTGTATGGTATGTAAGGAGTGGTCTAGATTTATGTGGTGATTACACGCTGGCCAGGGGGACCATTGGTTGAGAAACGAGGAGTAACGCCTAATACAAACTATGTGAAAATTGGACGACCGACAGTCTGATTTACCACAAAAAGTGTGTATCATGATGTAGTTGGAATGGAATCGACTTGGAAGAAAATTCTCGGCCGACAAAGGCAAAGGTAGGCAAACATAGCTACGTACCAGAGTAGTAGAAGAGGAAGTCTAGGATCGTCTTTTGCTTCTGACCATGTGCATTTTTTTCTATTCCATTATTTTGAACAAATTTGTATAATACCAGTGTCATGCTGGCCGCAGATGCAATCCAGGGCCCACCCATAACAAAGATGGCCGTCTTGGGTGGTATCACACACATTGCACTGATTGGCTGCTGCTCCTGCCTGAGTAGGGATGAGCTTAGGTTTGTTCAGATCGTAGCCTGGACTCACCTGAAGAGATCCCGCCAGGAAGCTGAAGCATACCCCTTGTATTTGTGTGGCTGTGGGAATGCCGGGGCTGCTTATGATTGGCCAAGGGCAGATGACATCTAACTGGCAGGATCGCTCAGGTGACTTCAGACTAGGATCCCAATGTGCATGACCCCCTCCCTGTTCAGGAGGAGTACCGGGAATCGCCCAAACGTTTTGACAGAGAGAGAGCCACAGGGGAGTGTAGTGAAGATGAGTATCAGCAGGACTGTGGTAGTGCTGTTATGACTTTCCTTTTGTGGAAACAGTGGTCTCTCTGCAGATGTCCACCCTCCCACTGCTGAGTTAGATCTATAGCTGTGATCAAGCTGATGCTCCTTGTTATTAGGACTCAACTAACTAGGGTTGCCAACTCATCCCTTTAAAACCGAACACATAATGACACAGGTTCTTTGGCTGATTAACCACTTCACAACCATGCTATAGCCGAATGATGGCTACAGGGCGTTGTCCGGTTCTGAAAGGGCATCATATGACGTCCTCCCAGAACGTGCACCCCCAGCAGCGTGCACTCGGCGCTGTCCGTGATCACTGTGTCCTACTGACACAGCTGATCACATGATGAGGTAAAAGGCCAATCACAGTGGCCTTTTACGATGTGAGCAGCTGTGTCCAATGATGCAGCAGATCACCGAATAAATACAGTTGCTGGCTATTGGCAGCATTTTCCTCATGTTGTCACAGCATCAGGAAAGTACTCCTGATAACCAGCAAATGTCACAGAGGACATCTGCACTTATCATCACGGTACTCAGAGGTGTCCCTAGGGTTGGTGTCACTCGATGCGGTAACATGTGGTGTCATCCCTCCAGAAGGAAGGAGTGGTGCCGATGTAGCAGTAAAATGAGTATCCTGACCTGTGAAGATATGTATCCCCTGAAGCAACTGCGCATGTGCCGGTTTCAGGCTGAAGCTGATCCCGCAGATCATTATGGGTTGCAAGATCAGTTGACCCTATACAGGGTTAACTGATCTTGCAACCCATAATGATCTGCGGGATCAGCTTCAGCAGTTTGCAGCCTGTAAGGGGTTAACTGTGACAGCTCTGTGCTAATGTCGGGGATCGACGATCGGCTTCTTCTGCTTGAAACTGGCACATGCGCAGTTGCTTCAGGGGATACATATCTTCACGGGTCCGGGATACTCATTTTACCGCTACACCGGGGGCAGCTGTCACTGTGCTGGGAATCCGGGATCACCCCAATAACTGGCCAGGACCTTCACAGAGCCCAGAAGCTCTGCTGGCATCCTGCTCCTGCACCCCCAATGATGGTGTTACCCGGTGCGGCCCACACCCCCCAGGGACGTCACTGATGCGCAGTGCAACCCATCAGTGCCACCAGTCAGCGCCGCCCATTAGTTCCACCTATCAGTGCCCATCATTGCTACATATCAGTGCAGTATCATCAGTTCCTCCTCATCAATGCCCACCAGTGCCGCCTCATCAGTGCAGCCTATCCATTCAACCCTATCAGTTCCCATCAGTGCTGCCCATCCATGCCACTTTATCAGTGCCCAACAGTGCTGCCTATCCTTGCCACCTTATCAGTGTCGCTTATCAGTGCCCACCAGTGCTGCCCATCAGTGCTGCCTATCTGTGCCACCTTATCAGTGACCATCAGTGCAGCCTCATCAACGCACATCAGGGAAGGAGAAAAATGATCTGTTTGCAAAATGTTATAATAGAAACAAAGATAAACTTTTTTTTCAAATGTTTTGCTTTTTGTGTTCGTAGTGCAAAAAATAAAACACCCAGTGGTGATTAAATACCACCAAAAGAAAACTCTATTTGTGTGAAATAAATTACAAAAATGTCATATGGATACGTTGCATGACCGCACAATTGTCATTCAAAGTGTGAGAGCGCTGAAAGGTGAAAATTGGCCTGGGCAGGAAGGGGGTATAAGTGCCCGGTAGGCACGTGGTTAAAGTGGTCACTACACACACTTAGTGCCAGGGGCGGACTGACCATTTGGAAACTCGGGCACTGCCCGAGGTCAGTAGGGGGCCCCATGAGATATCCCTGGTACCTTTTTCATAGCCTTTTTTGAGTTTGGGCAAGGACACAGGGGCCCCATGATCCCCTATTGCCCGGGGGCCCCATGAGTTGTCAGTCCGCCCCTGCTTAGTGCTTTATCTGCATGAAATCAGCCCCAGACCATGTTCCATTAATATGTGTTGAGTTTCAAAGGGATGAGGTGTCAAACCCACCGCTGACCCAACAGAGGGCGTGTCGGATCCCTGCAGAGAGACCACTGCTTCCACACAGTACAAAGGCCACAGGCCACTCTCTGCACTATGCTGCCAGGGGACAGGCTGCTTTCTATAGAACAATGAACGGAAAGATTCTGAACATCTTCTGTTTTGTATTTAAACTGAACGTTCGGCGGATCTTTAGCACTCATCTCGCTGCCCTATTACATGGTTTGTATTGTGAGTTTCCTGGTCCGTCCAGTGATGACAACCTATGTGTCTGTCCATCCAGCACCGTGAGCGGGGAGTCCCGGGGATAGTAAGACAAGGCCACCCCAGGTCACTGTCCCCTCATCCCCTCACACGGACAGATTCACCTATTTTCTTTTTCTTTCCTCCCAGTGACAGTTTGGAATGGGCGGGAAGGGACGAAGGCGGGGCGGCCCGTTGATTGGTCCTTCAGCACGTCGCTCCCCTCCCATTCCTCCGCCCCATCTCCGCTGTGGTGACGCAGGAGGCCGGCTGCTGTGCAGCTAGTATTCAACATGGCGGCGCGGGAGGAAGGGGAGCTCGGCGGGGCTGTGGTCCATTAAACTGCCGGCTGTGTGCGCGTTGAGGGAGAAGTTTGCTGGGATTTGGAGCGGGGCTGAGGCCTGTGCTGTGCCGGGAGAGTTTACCTCAGGGCGGCTTCGGGGTCCTCCCTTTCTCCCGGTGCTCGCGTAACTCCTTTGCCGGGCCCTAGGACTCCCTCAGCGGGTGAGACTCCGGCCTATCCCCCGGGGGGAGGGCCCTGAGCCAGCCTCTCCCCCACAGCTTGTCAATCGGTCCCTGGCTCCCACCTGTCAGATTCTGTCTGGTATGGAGCCTGGCACCTAGGCAGCCCGTGGAAGGTGGACCTCCATCCCTCCCCATCCCTCATCAGCAGACCAGGGCTGCCCTAGGTCTTCACAGACGTCTCACTGAAGTTGAAGGCACGGACCAGGCTGGCAGATGTTACCATGAATTGAGGATTGGACCTTCCCTTCTGCTGGTTCTTCATGGTGGGCCCAGATAATTTCCAAGAGCACCTGTCATCGCTGTGACTGGCTTGGTGGCCCCAAATTGGCATCCCTTGGGCCCTAGACGCATGACATGTACACAAAGTAAACACCAGAGCCGCCGATGTTCCTTCCACTCCTGGACTGAAGACCATTTCTGGTGGCTGTTGATGGTGGACCTAAACCACTTAGGAACTCATCGACCCTTGCTCTGACCAGCCTTGGATCAACTTTTGCGGGGTGATTCTGGACACCAGTTGGCGGAAGTGGCTTGTTGACGATGCTTTGAATGCTGGACAACTTCAAAACTAAGACCGTCTGCTACTGGTGGTCTTCCTACGGGACCATTATGGGGTATTGGCTGTGGAACTGGAAGAGTAGTTTGCAGACTGACCCACGATCCTGTTAACCCAAGTGTGTTATGAATTGGTGACAGATTAGCGGTGAAATTTCCAGAGGTTTCGGTAGCTCCCAGCCGCCCGGTGGTCTGGATTTAGGGATCAACACCCTATTTCGTTTTCCGGTTTGGGATTGACCCTCCCGCCGCAGCTGGCCCAGATGCCTTCAGCCTTTGCGATTTTCACTTGCCGCCCAAATTCTCACCCTTTCCAGGAGCGACATGTCTACTTGGACGAGCCGGTCAAGATTGGGCGGTCGGTGGCTCGCTGTCGCCCTGCGCAGAATAACGCCACCTTTGATTGCAAGGTGCTCTCCAGGAACCATGCACTTGTCTGGTTCGATCACAAGACTGGCAAGGTAATCGATGGATTGGGGTTAGGGATCATTTACTAGAGATTTGCATAATGTTCCCATGGTGTGAGGATGACGTCTGGCAGCTGTTAAAGAGTCCCTTCAGGCGGCAGTCTATTCTGGCTATGTGTAGGTCAGAGACCCTTTCCTTGTCTTTGGACCAGGGAGATTCTATTTTCTTAAAATGGAAATGTATGTAGTCCTGTGATCGTATAGATTTACACTTCCAGCTGCCTCCACAGACCACACCAGAGGCCTGGAATACAAATACTATTCCTGTCATTATAATAGTCATTCTATCTTGTATCTTTCAAGTGTATTTTGCTACATTTGATGGCCTGTCCTCCTTCGGGGACCACAAACACTCCAGGTTGATTCTGGTACATAAGTGTTTTGTTTTGCAGTTGTTACATAATGTGTGTAATAATGGATGTGCATGTTTATATTCTGGTAGATAGGCAGTCAGTTGGATCCTGTAGTTGGGCTCCTAGTAACTGGACCAGCCTTTCTCAACCTATTACAAAGGAATCCTTGAAGTAACTTTCAGGTCTTAGGAAATCTCTGCTAATAATTACATACCTACAGATTACAGTTCATTAATGTCAACAGTAAGTTGATAGATATATAAATATAAAGAGAAAAAGTAAATATGAAGAGAAAAAGTAATGTTTCATTCTTGTCCTATTTGGTACCTGGAGCTTTTTGATGCAGTAAAATGTATTATTTTTTTAAGGTGTTAAGAGCAGTAGGGTTGTTGCATACGCCACATAACATAGCCCACATAGGGGAGCTAACTTCTGTCTGCTTATAATCCATAAAAAAAAAAAAAAAAAAAAAAATACAAAACATAACTTGGTGGCTCATGTACACAGCACAGCATGTAGGTTACAGATATACAGTCCTCTCCCAATTTCTGAGTTCACCTGAGAGGGTGGGTTTAAGGGAAGGAATATATTTCAGGTCTGGTCATGTGTCAAACGGGAATTATCAAGGGGCTAGATTTGTAATTGTTGACTACAAATATTTTAGTAGTATTCTTAAAAGGATGATGTCCTTAATAGAAAGTAGACAGTGTAAATTGTAGTGGCCTCTGACATTGGGGATCAGTGGCGTACCGGCCCCCTTGCTTTAGCTGTCATTGGGAGAAGGGCCGCCCTTACATATAGCTGAAGAGATTATTGGGGTCAGTGCTTACTTAAGAAAGAGGCAGAAATTGCTAAATGCTCCAGGGACCCCTAGCAACCACTGGAGGAGCCCTACCTGAGCAAGGACAGACATTTCCCACAAACAGGTGAAAGGAAGTAGACTCATCTGTATTGTGTTTTTTTTTTTTTTTTTTTTTTACTTTTTGCTCTATTTAATGTAAGGGAAATTGGTGAATGGTTTTGGAAATGTGTGACAGTCCAATTGTATCAAAATATGTGCATCAGCATTTAATCTTATTGAAAATGTATTTTCAGGTATTTCGGTGACAGTCTAAGCTTTAATTTTCTTCTCCTTCTCCCCACCTTTGCCCCACAGACCTGCATTTCTATAGTTCTTTATTTCTAGTAAATGTCCTTGTTAAACTTTTAAGAGTGTTTGGTAGTTTAATCAGGGATTTGACATAAAAAATATCAGGCCTTTGCATGCATGCATGTGTCTGCTTTTCCTTTTGCAACCATTTTCTTGCGTGTGTGGGTTTTTTTTTTTTTTAAATGCAAATTGGAAGTAACAGAAGTTGGTTGCTAAGAGCAATATACGTTTATATTGTGAGGTCTAATGTTTTCATTAAACATCTCATTGAAGGTTGTTAGCAGTATTTATGATGGGCGTCTTGCTTTTGGTGGCTTAATATGGGCTTATTCAGGAAGTTGGTGGAACCTTGGAAATGTACAGATGCTCAGCTCTTTGAGAATTAACAGCATGGATGGTTCTGAATTGAAAGGAACCCTGTAATAAACTCACTGGTAGCAGGATAGCACTGGTAGCACCCAAAATTCCTGCTTCTACCTTTCATGGTCCACCTGTCTACCAAGCACAATGTTTGAACACACTCAAATGACTTTATGGAAATGTACTCATTTTAACTTATTTAACATATAGAAAATAAAGGGTTCATGTGCAAATGCTGGGGCTCTATGGATGTAACGGCACATCTGAGAGATCCAAATGAAACTTGTAGTGCTGTTCTAAGCGGAGACAGAGATCTCCCTGCTGGTTGCAGTGAAGTTAGCTGGCTTCTGTTCACCATTCAGAGGTGTGAGATCATTATCAAAGGGAAGCAAAGGTGCCACTCACCAACCCAGTGCATGGGTTGGCCCTGTTTTCCCCACCTCTGTGACCAAGCCCCAGTCAGCGGGGTGAAACATGTGGGGGGGGCGTGGCTGGAGCAGTGCTGGCTGAGGCCACATTAATCTACATACTAAGGCTGGCCATACACTATACAATTTTCTGTCTAATTTCTGCCCAATTTCCTTTAGATTTACCTTCAACTATGTAGTGCAAGAGCCTGCCTAATTGGATACAATTGAAAGTGTTGTTAGTTTTGACCTGCTGTTATATGGTTTTTGGTTAATGTAAACCAAAGATCTCAAGAAAATTGTGTAATGTATGGCCAGCCTAATGGATTGGGTTAAGTAGCACCTTTTTCTTCTCCTTGATAATGCACATTCGAGTTTTTTACATGTGTACAAGAATCGACAAGCCCTGGACTCCAGCGGTCTGAGTATGCATGTAACTGCTTAAATGTGTGATTACATTCATATACCTGTGGTGTCTATCAGCTTGTCATACAGGCTGCTGGCCATGGCTGTATGCAAACATCTGGGACTCTTGGGCGCAGGAATACGCTGTTTTGCTAATGATGTATGGTTCTCTGCGTCCGTATGCATGAGCCCAAACACATTACACACCTGTGCTTTTCCCTGTAGCCTGGGGGGGAGAATGCCAATGCAATGTGTTACCATTACTGAAAGTAGCTATAAAGGCAGAAGGTTTTTTTTGTACTTCATGCATTTTTTTGCAGTAAGGTATAAACGTTTCATGTTCAGCTCCCCCCAAATGCTTTCTTGAGCTTGAACCTGCACTTCTCTCTGTCCCCTCACACGGACTGAGGCAGCAGTGGGAGCCATTGGCTCTTGCTGCTGCCTGTCAAATCCTGTGAGGAGGGATTGGGGGGGAGGGCTGAGCCTTACTGTGGGTGTGTGTGTGTCAACAGATACGCACACAGTCTGGTTCGGGATCAAGCCTGCAGGAATGCCCCCATAGCAGGTGGCCTTCTATGGGGAAACTCTGAGAAAAAGATGATCGCAGAATGCGCCAGTTGGGAGACCCCAGAAGAAGAGGATTGGGGCTGCTCTGTGCAAAACCGTTGCAGAGAGCATGCAAGTATTATTATTTTTAATAAACCTTTACTGATACAGGCAGTTTTTGATAGCATGGCCCAACTATGTTTATATCCCTTTGTTGTAAACAAGGCTTGGACACCAATAGAGGGCACTGCTTGGAAATCAGAGACCTGCTTTGCCTTGACCTGAATGAGCAGCCTGTCTCCAAGGAGCAGCTCTGTCTGAGCACATCCATGGGTACTCGGAGCTAGGAGGCTGTATATGTTATTGCTGAAAACCAGTATAGACACCCAGTGACAAGTGTTTTCTGAAAGCAGAACTCTGGTTAAAACTTTTTTTCTTTTTCGGATGTAATGGGGCTGTGCCTGCCCTGCATTGGTTAAGTGCTCGTTTTGTCCAGGGGCTCAGGGAAAATCTGTACTTACCCATTCCTCAGATCCTCCGGAAAACCTTGCTCCCCCCCCCCCCCACATCCAGTGGTGGACTGTTTCTGCTGTTCTCGCTTCCGGATCTGGTCTATGGGCGTGATGACGTAAAGAACAGCCCATTCACAAGACCACTAGCGTGCGTGGGGGGCAGGAGCTGCAGTGATCGGTCTTGCACTTGGTGGATTGGGTAAGTATATCTTTGCTTTCCGACCCCCTAGACAGGCACAAACCCTGCATGGGAAAATAATAATTTTGCCTGGAAACCAGTAGTGGCAGACATATTCTCATAAATTCTGCATTAAAATAGAATTCCAGACAAAAAAAAAAGATATTTTTAACATTTTTGTTTGGGATAGGCTGAGACAGAACGGGAAGTGGGTAGGGATATCTTGAAAATGAGATTCCTGCTTTAACAGTTGTCAGTGGAGTAGGGGGTCTCAATTTTAAGATCCACTCTACTCCTGTTCTGGTGACAACTTTAGAAGTTTTTACTCCTTAACTACTCTGATGACAGTGGTTACCAGGTCTAATTATTAGGGCACATTTTCCCAGCAGTGGCAAAAATAATAAATACTCTAAGATTTGTCTGGAGTTCTACTTTAACATTACTAAACTGCTTAGCTGCTCGGTGGCAGTTAACTAATTTGGAACAAAACAAATGAGTTGATTGTGAACATACAATCAAATTGTTTCATACCAACTGAATTATTGTCTGTATGTTTGCATAGTTTTGTATTAATTTCCAGAAAAGTGCCAACAAACACCACTGCAGTTCTTAATTCTTGTCATAGGAAAACTTTAATATAAAGATGCTCATGGGTTAATGGGTAGCACAAAATATTTATGTAAATGTTAAATGACGAAGCTGAAATGGTTACTCTGTGAATTTAGCTCTGTAGTAGTAGTGATGTGGAGGCTGGTGAGAGACGCGGGTGTCAGGATATTTGGGTATCCAGAAGTGGGTCGGATGTGGAGATCCTTTTGAGCTTCCACATACGTGCATTGGGACAGATAAATAGAAAAGATGTCTTTAACAGGAGTCCTTTTTTTTCTTTTTAATTCAGCATTGAATTTGCTTTTATAGACTTAAAGTGGTATTCAACCGAAAACCAAAAATGTAATACATTGCAGCTTAGCAATAATTGGATGTTGTATTTGTGTGGGGTTTTTTTTTCCTCTTTTTCTCTGTTTTTCATCTGGTAATCTGACCAGTAACATACCTCCTGTATTAGAGTGCCTACACTCTGAATGAAGGAGCAACAGAGGCACCTTTTGAACCACGACATTGCTAATCTAGGGGTAGGGCAGTGTTGGATCTACTAGCAGATTGTGATACACTAGCAAATTGAAGCCAAACTCTAGATCACAAGCGGTTACAGTACCAATTTTTTTTTTTTTTTTAGGCTGGGGGGTGGGTTAAGGATTTGCATAGGTAAAAGCTGACCATTATAAATGGGTTAAATGGTTTGTCTCAACCATCTAACTGCTACATCTGCAGGGCAGCTTGCTCCTTGGAAAAACTTACTGGCCGGCTCACCAGGTGAAGAGAGGAAACCAAGCCTAAAGAAAACAAATGCAGCCATCACATCTAAGATTTGGTAAACTACAATTTATTAAATCTTTGCTTTTGGGTTTAATACTGCATTATTTTACTTTGTACGATATCATTATAAGGCAAAGCGCTTTATTGATCAATTATATCATAGCGATATAGCACCAATTAGTTTGTTCTTTTGGGATAATGAAGTTAAATTGCTAAAAATTTGTTGTTGAAGCTAACTTGTATCTGAGAAATAGGGCTGAGTTAAAGCCTGTATACCAGGCACCATGATGTAGCAGTATTCATCCTTTGAGATAGATATATTAAAATCTCCTCCTTACAGTGTTTTTGGTTTTCAGAGTTTTGTGAGCATATGCATGCCCCTTATTTAATGCAATGAATGGTCCAAAAGACCTTTTCACAGGTATGAGCCCTCTTACGTGGAAGATGTTACTAATGCATGCAAATACCAATTTTCGTAGGGTTGATGCTTCCATCAGCTCCTAATGAAGCTTCCACAGTGTTAAGAGACTGATTGGAACACCAAAAAAGTAAGATCTTTCCCACATTTACATGAGTGCATCATTCATAGACCTTACTGACTGCCACTACTGCTCTGAGCCAACATGTATACAGTAAGTGTGTAGCTGATTACACATTGTTAATGTTTTCATGTCAGCCCTGAATGCAGTGCATGGACAGAAAGACGCAAACTAGTTATTATTATTATACAGTATTTATAAAGCGCCAACAGTTCGCTCAGCGCTGTACATTACAATGGGAGACAATACATGCGACAGTACAATAACAATACAATGCGATACAAGAGGGGTTCGAGGGCCCTGCTCTTTCGAGCTTACAATTTAGGAGGGAGGGGATAGTGGTACAGGAGGAGGTAGCTGTGGGGGATGGAGTGGTAGGAAGAGTGCAGGAGGTCTGAAATTAGCAAGGGGTGGGGTAGGCTTCCCTGAAGAGATGGGTTTTCAGGGTGCGCCTAAAGGAGAGTAGGTGATAGTCTGATGGGTTGGGGTAGGGAGTTCCAGAGGATGGGAGACACCCTGGAGAAATCCTGGAGGCGGGCATGGGAGTAGGAGACCAGGGAACTAGAGAGAAGGAGGTCTTGTGAGGAGTGGAGTCTGCGTGCTGGGTGGTACCTGGATACCAGGTCGGTGATGTAACTTTGGGCAGCATGGTGGACAGCTTTGTACGTCAGCGTTAGGATTTTGAATTTGATCCGTTGTGCAATCGGAAGCCAGTGGAAGGATTGGCAGAGGGGGGTGGCGGAAACGGAGCGGTTGGAAAGGTGAATGAGTCTGGCCGCCGTGTTCAGGATGGACTGAAGCGGGGATAGCTCGCGGCGAGGCAGGCCAGTGAGGAGGGAGTTGCAGTAGTCGAGTCGTGATATGATGAGTGAGTGGATGAGCTGTTTAGTGGTTTCTGGGGTTAGGAACGTGCGGATTTTGGCGATGTTGCAGAGGTGGAGTCTGCACGAGTTTGTTAAAGATTGGACTTGGGGCTGGAAGGATAGGTTGGACATGCACATGCACCGCCGCCACCATGTAAACATCAGTAGTGGGTAATCCAGGAGTGAATTCAGACAATCTGTCCAATTCAGGAACCAACAGGAATTTTTTTTTTTTTTTTCATCAGAGTCAGCACAATAGACAACAAGAGAAATGCAAAGGTTAGACGTGTGCTGTAATTTTTATGCAGCTTTGGCTCTCTGGCACCTGGGATTTGTCCAGCAATGTAATCTGTGGTGGCAGCAGCATTGGTGTAGCATCTCAGATGTAACGACTCAGAGCCAGGTAGTCTGTGCCCATTTGACTACTAAAGGGTGTGTCCCATCAATATGCATTGTTACATTTGGTAGTGAAGACACCCTTCTGTGTACCGTGCTGATGTATTGCTTATAGGGTTTAATGAACCTTAAAGCCTCACTGGCTGTGTTGATGGCAATCAGTAGCAGGTGGGATTTGGGATCTGCATCAGTGCCCATGTACAAAAAGCCTTAAACTGTCTACTAAATTCTATTCTTCATTAATTTCTCCATGCTGAATTTCTGCAGAAGTGCTGCTGTAGCCCTAAGTGCAGTGTGTGTGTATTGGGTTGGGGAGTGGGGGGGCTGCTGGCTATGAGCCATGACCCCAGGAGATTGCAATCTGTCCTGTCTGCCAGTACTGCTCCCTCATTTCCATCCTGTGAATTGAACAGATACCCAGACTTGGAATGAGCGCAGTAGTCTGACATCTGGTCAGGGCCCAAGAGATTGCTTTCTGTCAGATGTCCGCTTTCAACCTGGAAATTAGTGCAGCAGAAAAAATAGGGTGGTTTTATGTTGCATCCAAAAAGGCTTTAATTTTCCTTTTCAGCCAAGTAAAGTATCCTTTAAGTCCATTCTTTGGGCTACGATCTGCACTACTGTACAGCCTGGTTTACATGCATGGTAAATGTGTCCCAGGGTACCAGTCAAAGCTTGGGGTGTGCATGTTTTTTTTTTAACCTCGTACAAAGACTAACATGCATTATGTTAACAAAAACACCTTCCTTCACCACAGCTGGCAACAAAATATGCGGAGCAACTTGTTTTTGGAGCCTTGAGGGAGCAGTGATGACTCCCTGTCTATGACAGTATATGGGCTAGAGAATGGCCGCTGTACTTGAGCGCTGTCATTTGCTTCCCCATACTCCAAAAGAAAACCTATTTTGCTGAAACATCCTCACATCCAGTGCAGGGCTATGGACTCTGCATTTTGAAGACATAGGATGTTCGAGCGTAGATCAGAACAGGCTGTAGGGACTGGTCTTCTGTTTCTGCAGGCTACTTGCAAGCAGCTAGAACAGGTAAGCAATACACCTTTTTGTGGTGTTAAAACTAAATGACCAATTAAGCCTTCAATTACTTTCCCTGGAGTTCAACTTTAAGAAATTTGTCAGGACTGAGCTATAAGTGTCAGTCAACTTAAAATTAAATCTGTATTAAAATGTGAGTTTGTGTTTGACTTTTTAAAGGGGGAACTATACTTGGCTTGAATTATTTTAGAGGCCAGGATGCCTGTTTATTAATTACGCTTTGTCAGGATATTCCAGCACGTTTCCAACATACCTGTTTGATGTTTCCCTGTGCTATTGAGTCATCATGAAGTCATTAACGTGACAATTAAGGCTTTTTTTCCTAATCTGTGGCAGTCGATATCCCTTATAGTTTTTCTTTCTCTCTGTATCTACCCTGTTTCCCCAAAAATAAGACCTAGTACTATTTTTGGGAATTGCTGAAGTATAAGATCTACCCTGAAAATAAGACCTAGTTGTGATCAGCTGTTCCACCACCTCTGGCACTGTCCCTGTGTACACCAATATATACTGTCTCCTATAAACACAGAAGCACAGCTTTTGTGTTTCCAAGTGACAATCCCTCTTGTAAGTAACAGCATCATCTGCTCCCACAGAACCCCCCTAACTCTGTACTCACTGTGGGACAGGGATGGAACAGATATCTGAGGGTGCAGTGTGTTTAGGGGTGGGGTGGGGCATCTCATCCTGCAGCCTAATGCATGGAATTCAATGGCCAGTGAGGAAGAGGCAGAGTGGTGAGCGAGTGCGCATGGTGCACTGTGTGGGAAGATAGGACCCGAAGCTCACTTCTGCATCCCCTGTCTGCAACTCACCCCTGCACCCTGTCTGTGGCTCATCTCTGCACCCGATTTGAAACTCACCTGTCAATCCACCTCTGCAACACCTGACTGCAGCTCACAACTGTCATCTGTCATCAGTCAGCCCTCTCTATAGTAACCCTTATCCCCAACTGCCTGCAGCTCATCTCTGCACCCCCTGTCCACACCAGTACATTAAAAAAAATAAGACCTACTCCAAACATAAGACCTAGTGTGGTGTTTTTTTTTTTTTTTTTTTTTTTTTGAGCCAATAAAATCTAAGACGGTGTCTTATTTTCGGGGAAACGCGGTATCTATCTAGTTCTTCACACTGCATTCTTATAGAAGGAGCACTAAATCTTAGTATATGAATAGCAGTTCCTGTTGGCTATAGTGGTGGTTTCCTTTAAAATGGCAGCACTTCTGCCACCTCTAGTGCCATTGCAGCCCAAAGTGTGGACTGTAGGTGGAACTCCCCAGTGACTCTGCTTGTGTCCCTGGAGTAGGGTTAGGCAACCTTAAAGAGGTGGAGGTCTACTTGAACGACACGGGAGTAGTAAAAAATCACCTCTTCACCCCTGATTTAAACCTTTAATTGCCGTAGTACCATGTTGCAATGTCGTGCATTGCACTACAATCATGGGTTTAAATCATTCTCTGATGAATAGGGGATCGCCCCTCTAAACATGTCAGCCATTTGAGGGTCTTCTCGTGCTTTGGGAGCTGACCTGGTGACGTGATTGCTTTGGATACCGATATGCCTTTGTCAACACAGTTGTTTGTTGGTATATATCTCCTTTTAACTCTCAGGTAATGCACTAGGCTGTTGCGCCCTCTGTTTTCTTGTTTTTGCAGTGAGTTTAAGCCTGGGTTCACACTGATGCGGTGCGGCACATTGCATGTGATTTGCAGAGGAACCCCACCGCATTCCTGCGCAAATCACATGCGATTTCTGTGCAGTGCAATTTGAGCCATAAATTTTGTGTGGCTCAAATCGAACCGCATCCGCACCAAAAAAGTGCAGGACCCTTTTTTAGTCCGCACCAGAATTGGATTGCGTGGGTGTTCACACCCATGTGATCTGACTCTGCACATTGCACTGCGGTTTGTGAACTGATTTCAGGGTATCAACTTAAAATACACACCCGCAGTGGTTCATACGAACGGGGTGTGATTATGATGCAGTGTGGAAATCACACAGAAACTCGTGCGAATTCCACACTGCATTAATCTGAACCCAGGCTAAATCAGGTGGTGAGGAGGCAACGTATTTCTTCCTCATCACCTGTCAAACACATTCTGATTGTTTTTCAGAGGAGCAGCAATGCCTGCTGCTCTTGTGAATGAGCCCTTAGTTGCAGGGGCGCACTTAGGGCTTGTTCACGCATAAAGTTGGGGGTGGGGTGGTAAAACCCTGCAAATTAATCACAGTTTTACTGCCCCCTGTTGCATTTGGTAGGTGCTATCGCCTGCCAGTCTCAACCCATTCAAGTAAATAGGGCCACTCTGCAAGCGCCCCCCCAACTGCATGCTTCTGTGTGTCCAAACAGGTGGTGAGAAAGCAACCCAACACTGCCTGCTTTAACCCCTTGTTTGCTGTACTGCACACGGTTGCAGGACCTGCAGAGTGGCCTCATTCACATGAATGGGTCATGCTTGGCAGGTGCTACTCCCACCAACCATGACAGGGTGTATAACTCCTGCTGTGAAGTGTACACCCCTGGCCACTGCAGCTAAAGGTGGCGTGGTTGGGGCGGGAGTGGTAAGAACACATTTTAACTATGGGGTTTTACCACCCCCCAAACTAAAAAAGAAAAATGTAACCCTTACTGTTCTGAGCTTGCTATAAGGCTGCTTTTCATATGTGACTTTCCTGGGTTAGCTGAACTTTTCCATAGATTTCTATTATATCCTGCAGGTGTGTTGCACTTTCTGAAAGTGTGCTAAAGTGTGCTCCTGCGTTTGGGATATTACTTTGAATCTTTGGCAAAGCGCAGCACACCCACAGGAAAGCTGCAGGTAAACTGTACTACACCTGCTGTGTGGGGAAACCATAGTGCATCAGTCTCAAAGCAGCCCAAGGCTATTATACCCAGTGTATTGTTTCACACTGACCTGGAGATCTCTTCTTTCCTGCTGCTGGCACTACTCTCGATCACTAGCTGGGAAAAGAGGTGGAGTGCATTGGAATCGCTCCGCATCGGACAGGAGGGGTTCTTGCTGCTTACTACAGCTCCAAAAAGTAGTCCCTCTGCATTGCACTGTTTGATGCTCTGGGATGGCAGGTCAACAAGCCCAGGCTGCAATCTATTGGTAGAACGCGATCTGCGGGTTGCTGACCCCCGCCTTAGAGGCTGATTGACATTATAGGACCTCTTTATGTAATGCCTATGGATTGCTTTGGAGAGCTGATCTACTATTGGTGTCATATGACCAGGTAATGTGTTAACTTTGAGCTTTTTCAGTGATGTCTCCTTTTAAGCTGTATTTAAAATGGGAGGCGGGACAGCAGGACTTTGTGACCTGATTTTACAGGGCAGTTTTCTGCTACTTTTATAATGAATGTACTCGGGGCTTCTGTAGTGAACAATGTCTGTATTCTGTTGTGTGTGTGTGTTCTCTTTTATGTGACACCCCCCCCATAGCCCGTTTTTAAAGTAATGTTGGAAATGCACCAGCAGATCCTTGGGTATCTAGAGATTGGTAATCTTGGTTTGTAGCTGGCTGTTTGTGTCATTCATTTCAATATGTAAGATTAGATTTGTGTATGTATGTGCAGTGTTTTTTTTTTTTCTTCTACTTATGTGCTGTTCATGACTGCATGTTTTGTGGGCGTTTTTACACGTTTCACCATTTACTGATCTTTATGTAATGCATGTGTTGCTATAATTGTACATCAAAGATTTGGTGAGCTGGCACAGTGGTAAAGTCAGAAATTGTATGCTCTAGTTGCCTTTCAACAGAACTAACAGCCGTGGGATGTGTGAAAGCAATTGGGCGGCAGCTCTGTCTCCTGAATGCTTCCACCTGATAGGGGAGCCCTGTTGCTTGTCCGCAGCAGGGCTAAAGGTTGAATAAAGCTACCTGCCCGAGACCCAGAACTACATGTCCCGGACATCGTGCGATACAAATTCAACATCCCTGTATATACTGAACATTCCATAAGTCCCTGCCCCTGAGGGGCTTACGATCTAGGATCCTGTCTTACATACATATAGTATATGTACAAGACAATTTATACAACAGCATGTCTTTGGAGCATAGGAAGAAACTTGAGTACCTGGATGAAACCCATGAAAACACAGAGGGAACATGCAAACTTTTGCTGAGGACCTCCCCAGCGCTGCAAGGCAGAAGCCACTGTGCTGTCTTGGACCTTATCTTTCTAATATGCTCTTCAAAAAGCAGCGAAGGGAAAAATTATTCCCGTGCCAGTTTACTTTCCACCTTGGCAGAAGAGAGCAATTGAATGTCTGTCAGTTTTCAACACATCCGCCGAGTAAAATTGTGTGTTTTTGCCATGTGCTATTTTTCCTCATGTATAATGCAGTACTGATGTTCAATTTAGTATAACTGGAATATTATCTTAGTGGCCTCTATCTTGAAGGATTGCTAATGGTGGCATCTCAAGCACTTAGGGCAACCAAGTTGTTGGTAGGTTAGTATATTTATCTATTTTTCCATCCACAGGTTCTTTAATGTAACTTTCAAGAAAGGAGGGGGTTGCACATTAATTTGAATTTCAGGCTCTGCTTTAAAGTGCAGGAGATCAAGAGTTATGAAAATGTACAAATTGGCACTGAAAGATGTTTAGAAGTCCATAACAAATCGGTCCATTAAAGTCCATTGCATAACTGGACAGAACTGTTTATGGCAGGAGATGATGAACAAGCAGCTTAGAGAGTGATGCCAGAGCTCTGTAAACATCTAAATAGGACACAGTTGTAATCTGTGCCAGTCTAGCCCTTATTCGACTGCCTTTGATGACAGCCAATCAGGTTTGAAGAAGAAGCTAAAGCTTCGAAACTTATTACCGCCCACATCTACGTTATAACGTAGTTATTGTTGTTGTCAGTTCCAGTCCGGCACCATCTTTGCTTTCCATGATGGCAACTGCGGCAGTCGGCCGCTTCCTGGTCAAATTAATCTCCGCTTCTCTGCTATACTGGTACAGACTGAAGATAACCAGAGACTGTTCATGATCAGCCATGGATTATCTTCTATGCTTGCTTATCCAAATTTCTATGTGAATTGCTTACTGTCACATTTTTAATAAATCGAGGTGTTTATAGGCTGCACTTAGTTTGGCGCCCCTCCTGTGTCCTATTTTAGGAGATCAAGTGTTTACTCCTGTTCTATAGCCAGAGATATTATCAAATGATTATATTTTTATTGAGCCAATTAAAAATGACACTTTTCACCTATGGCCACACCACCCTGTATGCGCCCAATTTTGTCTGATCTTGGAAGCAAAGCAGGGTCAGGCCTAGTTAGTACTTGGTTGGGAGACTGCCTGGGAATACCAGGTACTGTAGGCTTTTAAAAAAAACTCTTTCCAAAATGCATGGGTTAGGCAGCAATATTTTATAGACATAGTAAAATAAACCTACTCTAGCTTAAAAAGTTTCTTTTTTTTTCTGCCTTAATTTTTAACAAGAAATCTGAAAAACTGGATATTAAATATTTAACAAATATTTATTCGTTCTGCAGAAACTGATACCTTTTTTGGATCAGACCTTGGTTGGCAGGTGCTGGTCACTTGGTCCCGTGAAGGCAGGAAGCACACTGATTGGCTGGCTTTGTCTGAACATACTCACTGGCCACTTTTAGGTATACCTTGCTAGTACTGGGTTGGACCCCCTTTTGGCTTCAGAACTACCTTCCTGAGTTACTGTTGCCTTTCTATCATCTCAAATCCTTCTGCCCATTTTCCTCTGGCATCAACAAGGCATTTTTGTCCACACAATTGCTGCTCACTGGATATTTTCTTTTTTTTTTTTTTTTTTTTTTTTTTTTTTGGACCATTCTCTTTAAACCCTAGAGGAGATTGTTGTGCATGAAAATCCAAGTAGATCAACAGTTTTTGAAATACTCAGACCAGCCTATCTGGCACCAACAACCATGCCACGTTCAAAAGTCACTTAAATCCCCTTTCCTTCCCATTCTGATGCTCAGTTTGAACTTCAGCAAGTCATCTTCACCACTTCTAGATGCCAAAATGCATAGTTGCTGCCATGTGATTGGCTGATTAGCAGTTTGTGTTAACAAGCAATTGATCAGGTGTATCTAATAAAGTGGCCAGTGAGTGAATATAGACTGTTTTCTAGGCAACATGAACTGCAGCCTGGGAGAATCAGGAGCACTGATGGATGACATAGATGATTGTAATATCCTAAAGTGGAGCTAAATTGTGGAAATACTTAGTGTTACTAAACCCAGGACCCTGCATTCACTATATTTGTTCTCCCACAGTACACAGAACATGGAAGTGCAATTATTTTAGTAAATACAAACTGATAAATACCTTTTTTCATCACCAGTTAGAGCAGTCTTGTGACTTCTATCCGTGTTCAGCAGAGTACTTGGTACAATTGTATCAGGAGTTTTCTTTCTGCTCTAGAAGGATGCTGAACCCCTGACCTCTATCTGGACAGTGCTGATTGGCCTTGTGCTGATCACATGCACTCTCTGAAGAGGAAAAAAAACCTCTCCAGAAATGCACACTAAACTGAGCATGTGCAAAAGGGCTACGGTTCAGTTTGTCTTATCAGGAGATAAGACGTGGACATTTGAACAGGAGGAGGAGGAGCAGAGAAGTCATGATCAAACAGCCTTTTTACACAATGCAGAGGATTAACCCCTTAGGTTCCACAGTGAGTATAACAAGCATGCGTTACTGCATATTACAGACTGATTTTACTGTTGCGGGTTTAGTAACACTTTAAAGGATGAGTTCACCTTAGACAAAAATAATAAATGCACATTTTTTTTTTTTTTCAGGTAAAAAAATGTGGATTTTATTATTTTTGTCTACAGGAGCTCGGAATGCATTGCACCAGCGATCAGTAGATCGCTGGTGCTGTGCAGGTCTCCTGCAGACCTGTCAGAATATCTGCTTGCTGTACTGGATGTATGAGCAAGCAGATATTCTGACAGGAAGCTTCAATGCTCAAGCTCCACAGTGCCATGACAGTTCATTGAGGAATACAAGTCCATAGCCTCTAAAGCTGTCGGGACTTGCAGTTCATTCACTGAAGTCCCACACGGCTGGCCTATTTTCAAATTTGATAGTACGGGGAGAATTCTCCTCATACTATCTGTCAGAGGGAGAGGGGGGGGGGGGGCTGCGGGCTGCTCTTATGGGAAATTGTTACATGTTGCACCCTAAAAATGGGTGGGACACGTAACGTGTTTCCAAAAGTGAACTTTTTCTTTAACTCGGCTTCAGTTGTTCAGACACCTGCAAGCTCCCTCACAGGTACTGATATCTTTTCCCCAGCTTCTTCTGGGTGCTGAATCTGCAGTTTTTCTGATTGGCTGGCATGGGATGATACAGTTCCCTCATATGTGGAGGTGTTCATCCCAGTACCAAGGGACCATTCAGAGAATGTACAATGAGCTGTGCATGTGAAGTGCAGTGTACGTTCTAAAGAAGATTATGAACCGGCAGGTATGTTTGTTTTATCATAGAAACACCGCATGACTTCTTGCCTGTGCACAGATTTTTTTTTTTTTTTTTTTTAGTTTTGCTTTACTGAGAAAAACATAAAGGCTGCCATTTTTTCTTCAAAGGCAGGTTGCCTGACTGCCATCTTTTAAGATCGTAAGCCACAAACCCAGAAGAAGCATGCAGGAAAATTGACCAGAGGGATTGACTTTTCTTTGACTTTCCTAATCTGCATACTTGCTTGGCGTCCGTAATGTAAAAAAAAAAAAAAAAAGCCAGAGGGTCAGAATAGCTAAGACGGCCAACATTGTTATGGTAAGCAATGACCGCCTTGATCTTCTTAGAGGAAAGGTTTTCATTATTGAGGTATTCTTAAAGTGCATAATACTCCTTCCACATGCATATTTAACCTTTTGTTGGAAGTTGAGAAATGTTTGCCAGTAAGTGGTTAAAAGGAAGTGCACAAAAAAAAATCACCTAGTCTGAATTCGCTGCCTTTTGTCTGTTACCTGGTTGTCTCTGGTGTTAGCACCTCAAGTTACTGACTTGGAACGAACATCCAATATAATCAGATCTCTTACTTTTCCATACTTTGTTACAGGTCAGTGACTCGGGAATTATTCAATTGGATCGGAATGGCATCAAAACAGGGAGTATTTTCAGAAGTGGCTGCCTCTGTATTTCAAGTGAACAAGTAGTTCAAGTGTAGTCTAGCTGTTACTGCTGTGGTACTGTGCTGGCTTGGTCCATCAAATTCTAAGTGTAAAAGCTGGCCTTACACTTGGTGAATTTTGGCCTGTTCCTGAGCAACTCTAACTGTGGGTGACCCTGTCTCCACCCTCCCACCCAGCAAAACTGATTGTTAAATCATAGGAGCCAAATAGGAGATTGTCAGCCCAGCAGTGTCTGCATCCAATCAGATACAGCAGCTGTTGGACTATGCTGACAGCCACTGGTGCTGGCTGTCAGAATACTATAGGTGCAGCGGGAGATTTGTCCATCTGCGTTTGTGTAGCCTGGCTGGAGGAATATGTCAGAGAAAGAAATAACTGTGTATGGCCAGCTTTAGATCTTTATATTCTGCTTAATAAAGGCTACTGTGTGTAGAAGCTGACCACAGATGTCTCCTTGAAAGTGTCTGACTAACTGCATATACTTTGAGGTGTTTTTTTTTTTTTTTTTTTTTTAATATTTGTAACCAAAAGCCATGCTATCACTCTATTTGCAGCTGTCTGAAAGGAAGTCATTCGTAAACACTTAGCCTATGAAAACACACATTCACTATCAAATCATTTTGTTCAATAACTTGCATAGTTATGCTGCCACACCCTAACAGTCAAATCACATTATCTGCTTTATCATACTCAACTGATTCTGAGTAGCCAGTTTCTGCTCTATTGCTTCTATTAAGGAAGTAGAACAGGAGAGGCAATGCCAATAAATGAACTGCATTTTATTACAGCTATTTACAGTGTGTTACAATATTGTACATTCACACACGTCCCTGTCCTCAAGGAGCTTTCAATCTCGCATGCATACATATACTAGGGTCAATTAACATACCAACATGTCTCTTGGAGCGTGGGAAAAACCTGGCGGAAACGCATGCAAGCACAGGGAGAACATGGCAACTCTATGCAGGTAGTGTCCTGAATGGGATTCAAACTGAGGATCTTAGTGTTACAAGGTAGAAATTCTAGCCACTAAGCCACCAGTGCTGCTCCTACTACACTTTGGTCTATGTTGAGTCATAGGAAGTAATAGGATTGAATAAATGTTTTGTTTATTAGGGGAGGTGGCTTGCTATCCATGTTGGTAGTGTAACAATATAAAAAATTATATATAATGCCCAGGCTTATGTTGTTGTTTGAATAGGGTTGGGAAGGGTTAGGACTTTGTGTTTTATATTTCTGTTGGTGTCTTCTCCCCATTTTGTTTTGGAGATCACTGTCACCAGCAAATCAACTGATGAGAAATATTAGAGAAAAAAGTGAGGGGAAATCTTCCATTTGAGATATATGTTCCAGTGACAGCTGTCCAAAATTTGTTAAGATTTCCTCTTCTCACTACTAAGAATATCTCCCCATCGGGACACAGACGGCAAAAAAATAAGTTTGACAGTGGTTTAAACATTATTTAGGCTACGTTCACACTACGTTGTGTGCAGGCGGCAGAGAGGCTTCCCAAACGCCTCTGCCAATTCTGCACATTACAGCACATGGTGCTGTTCTAACTGGAGCGTTTGCGTTGTGGCAAAACTGACGCCTCCGGTCGAGTCAGGAGACGTTGAAACCTCCTATTCTAGTCTATGGGGCCCCTCCGCAAACGCCCGGCCGGCGTTTGTGACACGGTTGCGGGGCATTTGCGGAGCGGTAACACCATTCAAACTGCATTATAGGCGTTTGTGGGTCGTTTTTAACGCTCGGCAAACGCCTAGCAACCGCCGCTAAACCGCGCATGCGGCGTTTGCAGAGCGTTAAAAAAACGCTCCGCAAATGCTGGACCAACGCTTGCCAAACGCTATAGGGGCGTTTGGCAAGCATTGGTAAAACAGCCAAGTGTGAACGAGCCCTTACTCCAAATTGAATTTTTGTGGTCTTAGGTATACTTTAACTGTTTATTTTAAGAATAGAATGTGGTCTTGTTGGTTAACCATGGTGAGAAACTTGCAGAATTGTCCTTGAAACTAGTCAGACTAGACGTTTGATTGTTGGACTGGTCCTCTGTGGGGTTGATTACTAAAATGTTTCCAAGCAGCTCTGCATAGAAACCAGTCAGCTTCCAGGTTTTATTGTCAAAGCCTAGTTGAACAAGCTGAAATTAGAAGCTGATTGGCTACCACCGACAGCTGCACCAGATTTCGCACTCTCCAATTTTTGTAACTTAACCCCAATATGTCTGATACAGAAGTGATAAGTGAATTATGGTGATAAACTCCTTCAAGGTTCAGAGTTCGTACAAGTCATTGTGCAGCTATTCCCTCTTCCGGTCTGAATTCTACTGTACAGGGGATTGCAAGAGACTGATACAAAGTCAAATTCAGATTCTCACAGAAAAACAAAAATCAGGGTGTGGTTTAATAAATACATTCATATATCACGTGTGTGTGTGTGTATGTATGTATATATATATATTTATAAAATTATATTTTCTGCAATGTTAACATTTTTTTCCACTAAGGTTGTTCTAATATTGATCGCAGAAGACTAGCGGTAGGCACAACATCCCTAATAAACCACTGTGTGTAAGGATTGTGTGTATGTATATGTAGATATGTACATGATTTGTTTACAGCCACAACCATAACCTTGTAATACTACATTCTGTTTCCTTTTGTTTTTTGTAGGAAACTGTTTCCAGATTGCAGTTATTCAATGGTGCTGAATTTGTTTTATTCCTAAGGAAAGCTAAAGTCTCAATAACATCCCACACTGTGAAAATCCAAGCTTATGTCACTTTCTCTGACAGCCTCTTGTCTTACTCACAGGCAAGCTGGGAAATACTGCAAATAAACAGCTTAGTATGCACCTCCTGCTGGGTATCATTCACATCTTAGTTACTAGTTTTGAGAGTGACGTTTTGCTCTTACGACCATATGTTTATTTCTAAGTAAAATAATATATGGTAAATATCTGCATTTTATGTGAGCTGTGATGAATTACAAATAGTTATCGGTGAAACATATTTTAAAGCTCTTGTGATAAATCATATGCATAACATTATAAAAATATGTATATGGAACTTGTGTTTTGTTTAAGTGGTCATTTTCAGTTTAAGGAAGGTAAAATCCACTTGTTATTTATTTGGCTTGTTCCCAAGGGATGTCACCAAGAGTCCATTCAGGCATGGAGACATTTTTAATTGCATATGGTACATTTTGTACTTCCAAAAGATTCGTGTAGGGCTGTTTGATGCAGTTCTGTATGATATAGTGGGGTTGTTTACTAAAACTGGAGAGTGCAAATTGTGGTGCAAGTGTGTCAACCAATTAGCTTCCAGGTTTTATTGTCAAAGCTTAAGTAAAACTGCTGTACCATGTACAGCTGCAGCAGATTCTGAGTGTTCCAGTTTTAGTAAATCTCCCGCAGTGTGTGGAATTCTTGTATGCTCGCACATGTAGCATTTGTACCTTTCTTCTTTTTTTTTTTTCTTTATTGATTAGAAACAGACTTTGTGGGTCTCTTCTCTGCCCAGAGGAATTAAGTATTTGTTCTAAATCAGTGTTTTCTTTTGTGCTTTTTTTTTTTTTTGTGTTTTGTTCTTGGAGTAGCCCCCATTTACATTAACTTTTTCAAACACAACTCAAAAACAAACTAATGATCTAGAACAGTGGTCTCCAAAATGCGGCCCAGGGGCAGGATGCAGCCCTTTGTCTGGCCCTTGGGACACTTAACCTCCCACTGACACTGACAATGAGGCATATTTCCCCTGCCCCAACTGCCATTAACACCCAACAGTGGGATACTTTTCCTCTCACTGATACAAACATTGGGGCACTATTCCTAATATTCCACCCACTATCCCCAACAATGGGATACTAATTCCTGCCATCAACACCAGTAATGGGGTTCTATTCCTCCCACCGACACCAATGATGGGGCACTATTCCTTCCACTGATATCAATGGTAGGACACTATTCTTGTCAGACACCAATAATGGGGCATGATTCTTCTCACAGATACTAATGATGGGGCAATATTATTGACACATGGACATTTTATTCTCCCACTGCCCACATTCCAGCCCCTCTAATGTCTGAAGGATAGTAAACCGGCCCTTTGCTTAGAAAGTTTGGAGGCCCCTGATCTAGAAGACGGTCTGCATCTAGGGTGCCAAGTACCGTAGACTAGCAACCTGAGCAGGTTTTATAATTTAGACATAATACCATATACAGAGTTATTCATCATGCATTCATGCTCCAACTAATTTAAAAAGTAATGAAGCCCAATGAAATGTAGCCTCTGCTCTCATTAAGCTGGCCATAGATACTTTGAATCTCTGTCAATTCAGCAGGGGCTGGGTGAGATTCGAGCCATCTATGAGCTAGCCAGTAGTATCCAATTCGATTGTTGTATTACTTAGGTACAACCAACCTGTCAGATTTATAATGCAATTATTGACAGCTGCTATAGCCTCTAGTAATAATCACTGTGTTTTCCCAGCAGGGAGGGGTACCCCCCACTAGGAGAACACAATGGCTCCACAGGAGGTATTCCCACATCAACACTGACTGTTAAAGAGATTTTCTTTCCTGCTGGTTACATTAGTTATGGCTTGCCTTGGCTTGTTTTCTAACTGTTGGCCTGCTCCCCTGTCCTCACACACTCAACTGACCCCTCCCTCTCCCAGTCTAAGGTTTGCTGTGCAAAGCAAGAAAAAACGAATACCCTGTAAAGTTCAGGTACTTGCACTAGACACATGTAAAAATAGGTATATTTGGGGTGTGCTTTATTGCATATTGACGTGTCTTTTTAGAAACATGTAGTGAGGGAATTGCAGAGGGATGGTCTCATCAATGCTTTATTTTTACACTGTCTGAGGAGTTAGCTGGCCAAGCTATTGTGCTTGACTGCCCATCAACCTAGCCTGATGTATACAGTGCCTTGAAAAAGTATTCATACCCCTTGAAATTTTCCACATTTTGTCATGTTCCCACCAAAAACTTAAATGTATTTTATTGGGATTCTATATGATAGACCAACACAAAGTGGCACATAATTGTGAAGTGGAAGGAAAGTGATAGTTTTCAACATTTTTGCAAATATCTGAAAAGTGTGGTGCGCATTTGCATTGTATTCAGTCCCCCTGAGTCAATACTTTGTAGAACCACCTTTCACTGCAATTATAGCTGCAAGTCTCTTTGTGTATGTGGCTACCATCTTTGCACATCTAAAGAGCGACATTGTTGCCCATTCTTCTTTGCAAAATAGCTCAAGCTCTGTCAGATTTATTTATTTTATTTATTTCAGGTACTTATATAGCGCAGTCAATTTACGCAGCGCTTTACACATATATATTGTACATTCACATCAGTCCCTAACCCTCAAGGGGTGTACAATCTAAGGTCCCTAACTTACATTCATACATACACATATTAGGGCCAATTTAGACAGGATCCAATTAACCTACCAGCATGTCTTTGGAGTGTGGGAGGAAACCAGAGTACCTGGAGGAAACCCACGCAGGGACAGGGAGAACATGCAAACTCCAGGCAGGTGGTGCCGTGGCTGGGATTCGAACCAACGACCCTAGTACTGCCAGGCGGAAGTGCTAACCATTTAGCCACTGTGCTGCCCAGATTGGATGGAGAACATCTGAACAGCAGTTTTCAAGTCTTGCCACAGATTTTCAATTGGATTTAGGTCTGGACTTTGGGTTATTCTAACACATGAAAATGCTTTGATCTAAACCATTCCATTATAGTTCTGGCAGTATGTTTAGGGCCGTTGTCCTGCTGGAAGGTGAACCTCCGCCCCAGTCTCAGGTCTTTTGCCGACCTTAACATGTTTTCTTCTAAGACTTCCCTGTATTTTAGCAACATCCATCTTCCCATCAACTCTGACCAGCTTCCCTGTTGAAGAAAAGCATCTCCACAACATGATGCTGCCACCACGTTTCACAGTTAGGATGGTGTGTTCAGGGTGATGTGCAGTGTTGGTTTTCCGCCACACATAGCATTTTATTTGTAGGCCAAAAAGTTCAATTTTAGTCTCATCTGAGCAGAGCACCTTCTTCCACATGTTTGCTGTGTCCCCCCCCAATGTGGTTTCTTGCAAACTGCAAACCAGACTTCCTATGACTTTCTTTCAACAATGGCTTTCTTCTTGCCACTCTTCCATAAAGGCCAGATTTGTGGAGTGCACAACTAATAGTTGTCCTGTGGACAGATTCTCCCACCTAGGCTGTGGATCTCTGCAGCTCCTCCAGAGTTACCATGGGCCTCTTGGCTGCTTCCCAACCTGTCAATTTAGGTGGACGGCCATGGCTTGGTAGGTTTGCAGCTGTGGAATATTCTTTCCATTTTCGGATGATGGATTGAACAGTGCTCAGTGAGATGTTCAAAGCTTGGGATATTTTTTTTTACAACCTAACCCTGCTTTAAACTTCTCCACAATTTTATCCCTGATCTGTGTAATGTGTTCCTTGGCTTTCATGATGCTGTTTGTTCACTAATGTTCTCTAACCTCTGAGGGCTTCACAGAACTGCTGTATTTATACTGAGATTAAATTACATACAGGTGGACTCTATTTACTAATTAGGTAACTTCTGAAGGCAATTGGTTCCACTAGATTTTAGTTAGGGGTATCAGAGTAAAGGGGGCTGAATACAAAATCACACCACACTTTTCAGATATTTATTTGTAAAAAAGTTTGAAAACCACACACACACACACACACACACACACACACACACACACACACACACACACACACTGTGTATCAACTGTATATCAAACTGCCTGCAGGTCAGCTGTAAAGAAGCTGTGTAATGAAATTCATATGCTAGCAAAAGACAAACCATGCAGACTTAAGTAGCCTGTCAGTGAAGAATTATAGCTAGCAGAAGTGTGTGCAGAGGCAGCGTATATGAAATTTGTCAATGTATATGCTGATACTAAATCCCAAAGATATTTAGAAGACACTTGTCTTAACTGTCTAAATAAATTATGACGTAACACTAAACTACCAAATAAAATGATAGTTGATGGGAGACTATAAATTTGCACTGATTCACTAAAGGAGTTGACAATCTTCCCTCAAAAATTGTGTATATGTTTTAGTTATCTAATCATCTGCACATGATTTTGTGCATAAAGGGAACAGAAATCTGCTTTTCCTTGATTGGATAGTTTGAGTTAATTTTTTTTTTTCTTTTTTTAAACTTGGTCTCATAAAATTTAGGTTTGGGAAGTCGTAGAGTTTTTATGGCTTGACCTCAGTGTACATTACCTGACATGTAAAGATATTGGCCATTTACTTCCTAGGTGGTGATATTCTTATGCTTAAGAGAACCTTGGGAATAAAAAATAAAAAAAATGTATGCTTGCCTAGATGGCTGCAGCACCGATCCCAGCTGCAGCTGTTCCCTGCCACCTAGAACTGAGTGATCAAACGCCCCTAATTGCCCAGTTCTCAATCTTCAGTCTACAGGGAGCCGGTGACTGTCAGCCACCAGCTCTCTGCTCTGCTCCTCCAGTGCACATTGGAATGTCAGGTTGTGGAGGGGGCAGGAGCATCTGGCTCAGGGTCTCAACAATGCGCTGAGGCAGAGCCAGCTGCCTGTCCAAGCATCTGGATTTGGCAAGATCTTTCCAGAGCCTGGATCGTCTGAGTGACTGGTCACAGGAGTGCAAATTGAACTCTTTTAAGGACTCATTTACATGGGCACTTAGTCCTGTGCAGTGGCCAGAGCTGTTTACTTTTTGTTTACCATTGAGCTGTGTACAGGCAGCCCATAGAAAGTGAATGGGAGTGCATCAACTGTACAGACTACCCTGAACAGCCGAGTTTGACAGGTACAGAGGGAGTGGTACACAGACCCATGCGCAGAGCAGTCTGTACAACTGATGCTCTCCCATCAGCTTTATGGGATGAATGCCTACAGCTCTGCGATGAAAAAGGAAAAATTGGTTCAGGGCACTGCATGGAAGTGTCCCTGTGAAAAAAATCCAAATTTTTTCACTGAACTCTGTGCAGGAAGTGCCAGCTGTGGATTGTACCATGACAACTTGATATAAAACACATTTTATATTTTTTTTCTTTATGTGCTCATACTGGACACTTATCAGTAATGTTTTTGTTGCTTTCATAGGGTTCAGTGAACTATGTGTTCATGTTTTCCTGAAGATGACTTTCAAGAGCACTGCTGGTTCTATGTACAGACATCAAAGAGTGGGTTTTCATTAAACTGTCACTAGTTACACATCTGTTTCTTCTTTATTCTGGATCTTCTCTCTCCCCTCTTTACTCACATGTCCCTAGTCCGGTGAGATATTGGCTTTTATTTCCTGTGGGGAGTTGTCATCTGCTGGAGCACAGAGTATGAGCTCTGAAGTACAAAATACATGTTACTGTAATAAATGTGCAGATGTACTTTAACTGCTTGCCCTCCGCCCTATAGTAGAAATACTGCTACAGGGTGGAAGGGCTGTGCAAAATCACGTGTGTATGTATATGTGATTTGCATTTTCCGAGTAGGGAGCACACCTACCCACACCATCATTGGCAGCTTGGGATGTCAATTAACGGGTCCCAGCCGGAGATTCCACGCCAATGATCGTCAGGGAAAGCTGACAGGTCTCTCTCCTGCCAGCAAGCACATGCTGCTTTGTATTTCTCTACTCAGAAGAGAAATACAAAGAAGCATGTTTCCCTAGTAAAACACACAGTGCACAGTGTAAAACTGCACACAGTTAACCCTTTGCCCCAGATGTTAACCCCTTCCTGCCCAGTGTCCTTAGTACAGTATCAGTGCCTTTTTTTATTAGCACTGATCACTGTTTTAGTGTCATTGGCAGTTACAGTTCCTACCCAGTGTCAGAATGCCCACCACAGTCCCACTATAAGTTGCTGATCTCCACCATTACTAGTATAAAAGAAAATGTTAATTCCAGTATTTTATACCGCTCAATAATTTTCATGTAAACCTATTAATTTACATGTATTGGGATTTTTTTTTTTTGTAGCAGAATACATTTTGGCCTAAATTTTTTATGACAATTTGATATTTTTTTAGCTATAAAACAACCAGTAAAATTTTTTTTTTAAAAAAGATTTTGTTTTTTTCAAAATTGTCGGTCTTTTTTTGTTTATAGCTCCAAAAAATAACTGTAGAGGTGACCAAATACCACCGAAAGAAAGTTCTATTCATGGTGGAGAAAAAAAAATTAAATTTTCATTTATGTACAGCTTTGCATGACCACGCATTTGTCAGTTAAAGTAACTTGGCGCCGTATCACAAAAAATGGTCTTGTCCGGAAAGGGGGGTAAAACCTCTGGAGGCTGGTTAAAGGGTAATTGCGCCTTTAGACAGTAGGACACTCCCACTTCACCCCAGACCTAGATTCTGCGAGTATGGGAAGCTTTTGATTCGTGAACGCTTTTTAATGGTCCCACCTACTTTTGTGGGAAGGCTCTCTCTGAGGATGTCAATTTTATTTCTGGGAGACGGTGGCACGAGTGCTAGAAAATTGGAGAAAAGCATTGCAAGTTCTGTGTTGATATCTGGATGAGGGTAGCCAGAGCACCTTTGTAGTTATGCTAACTGCATTTGATAAATCTGTATTTCCTGTAAAGGTTATCTTCACCTTGAACAAATATTCTGGTTGGGAAGTTAGCTGTTGCTGTAATTTATATTCTCTTACCCCCTACTGGAATTTCTTGCACCTTCTAACAGCAGCAGCCATTGTACGGCCAGTTTTGTTTAATTGTACTCTGGATGGATTTTTGTGGATCTACAGTAGGGAAATGTCACCACTGGAATCTCTGAGATCCAAGAAATCGAAGATGATTGATCTTGTCATTGGACATCCAACAGTGAAATACAAGTTTTGGTAGTTGATTTTAAAGCTTGCCTTTCAAAATTGCATAAATTTGTATTCAGAACACCTTATTTTCTTTTGAAGGGATTTAAATTGTCTTCACTGCAGATTTAGCAAGTGAAGCTTTGCTTCACACACCCAAATCTGCTGCAAAAACACCAGAAAAAAAAGTACTTATGTTAAGGGGCACATGTGATGCTCCCGCTGTGTCAAACAGTTGAGCCCAATTGGCATACAACTTTGCTGGGCTGGCTTTTTGCCTGTTCACTGTCATTTAAGGACAAGAGGCCCAAAAGCAAAAGTAGGCAGTGTGTGCTGGACTGGAGAGGCAGGCAGTGGTGTGTTGGCAATATTGATGCCCTACTACCACCCTTATTATAAAACGAAGTTTAGTAAACTTGCCTAAAGTGTTTACATATTTATGTACATGTGTTACTACTATGCCATACAACTGCTGCTAATGCTTATGCAAAAACTGGGCGGGGGCCTGTAGCAACAGATTGGGGGTGTTGTAAGATGGTTAGTTTACAAAACTTATTATGTACAATTTTATTCATTTGTCTCTAATATTTCTCTTAAAGAGGTTGTGAAAGGCTCAAGGTTTTTTTTATCTTTTTGCATTCTGTGAATGAAAGTAAAAAACCACCTGTGTGCAGCAGTGCCCCCCCCCGCCCCCTCAATACTTACCTGAGCCCTGTCGAGATCCAGCGATGTGCACAACAGCCTTGTCTGTTTCAGGTCTCTGCCTCCTCATTGGCTGAGATAGGAAGTGAGAGCCTTTGGCTCCCACTGCTGTCAATCACAGCCAGTCAGCCAATGAGGAGAGGTGGGTGGTGCCAAGCCGCGGCTCCATGTGCGTGAATGGACACATGAACAGTGGGTGTCCCCATTGCAAGCTGCCTGCTATTGGGGCACCTGACAGGAGGACACAGGAGAGCCTGCAGGGGACAAGAGAAGAGGCGGATTCAGGCTGTTCTGTGCAAAATCACTACACAGCAGGTAAGTATAACATGTTTGTTGTTTAAAGCAAAACTAAAAGGTTCATTTTTTTTTTTTTTTAAAAGTGGAACTTGACTTTATGAATCAACATTGACTAATTTTAATCCTTATGCTGCTAGCATTAGTAAGCAGATAGGAACGTATATTACATTTGCTTGTTTTAAAATTAGTTTTTTACATTTCTTTAGTTGCTTCCTGGTTTCTGGTGACTCGGAAGTGTCGAGATACGCTTGTACTGTGAGGCAGCCTGAGGGATGGGAGGCAGGGCAGGCCGGGTATGAGACTGAGGCTCCATGCACACTGAGTGTTTTAATAAATATGGTAACATTAGCTGTGTAAAGTCATGTTAAAAACATGAGTTTTCAGCGTTTCTTTTAGCTTTTTTTTTTTTTTTTTTTTTTTTTTTTACCCCCTAAAATTTTTTGGGTCAAAAAAGGTCCAAAAACGCGCCGGTTTGCCATGATTTATCTCGTTTTGCCGCTTTTTTCCAGCATTAGAGCGTTTTTACAGCTAAAAAAACTCCCCTAGAAACCCACTAGTCTTGGGTTTTTTTTTTTCCAGCCAAAAAACACTCCTGCCAAAGTATGTTGATTACAGTCTACACATAGTATAACAGGCTGGGGGGTTTACTGGCTGTAGAAAAAACGTCAAAAGACAAAAACATCAGCTGTAAAAACTTCCAGTGTGCGTGAGGACTGAGTGTTTCAACTCATGCAGGGCGCAATACCCTACTAAATGTGACCGAGATTTTAATAAAGGGTATTTTATACTATTGTCTCTTTTTTTCCTCCTAAATATATACAGTTACATAGTTAGTCTGGCTGAAAAAAGACAAAAAGTCCATCCAGTTCAACCATAGAAAAAAAAAAAAAGTTTTAATCCTATACCCACAGTTGATCCAGAGGAAGGCAAATAAATACCCAACAAAGCATGATCCAATTTTCACCTGCTGGGAAAATTCCTTCCTTATCCCCTGATCGGATATTCCCTGGATCAACTTTACCTATAAATGTTAGTATTCAGTTATATTCTGTGTATCTAAGAAATAATCCAGGCCTTTTTTGAAGCAATCCATATGATACCCTTGGTGAAGTTATAAGTGAGGAGTATGGTGGAGGGACATACTGGAGTTGGTTGTGGACCTTGCATATAAGGTCTGGTGAGTGTTCAGTAGTAGTAGTGGTGGCACATGGATGTGAAGCGGAGCACAAAGAGCAGTGATTGGAATAGCATGAAGCACTTTATCTACACAGAGAAGTTATGTATACCTGCACTTTTCTGTGACGGAACTATTGCACTTTTTGGACAGATGTATTGATCTGAAGGACTTAAGGAGTCACATGTTTATATATTAGAAATTGCACTTCTCTAATAGTTTGCACTTTATATATTTATGTAAGCACTGTATATTGTGAGTAATATCTGCTTAAAGCAGTGTTTCTCTGCTAGGCCTACATCTTCTTTGTACTTTAGCTCTAGGTACGTTTACTGTAAATTATTTTAGGAAATGTCCTAATTTATGCAAAATAAATTTTACTACGTTTCTTTATACAGTTCTTGTGATTTGGGGTTCTGACCTAGTTCCTGGGAAGATGAAAGTATTTGTAGAAAAGAATGCTTCTCGGCAAGTTTCCATGTTTTGCATGGCCTTATCACAAGATTTATTTATTTCCAATCTGCACGTGTTTACAATGTATTCTGCACAATTTTCTGTGACCTCCCTTTATTAATTAGTACTTCTATCAAACTATGGCATATAGTATGTACTGTATGTATAATTACTGTCAAGTGGGTTCCAGTAAGGAGCTAACCTTTCCTTCACTTGATTTACATAAGGAGGCTGTCTGGAGATTTACAACTTGCATGAAGTTTAGTTTTGCTTTAACCTTCAATAAATATTTGACATCAGCTAGGCTAAGGCTCCATCCACATTGGGCTTAAAAAAATGGCAGTTCCTTTGGCAGAAAAACCCCACTCATTTAGAGAAGTTTTTACACCGTTTAGGCAATTTGTAGGTGCATTTAGAATTGTTTTTTTTTTCTGCCTGAAAGCTCCAATGAAACATGAAAGCCAGAACGGTTTTTTCCCTGCCTCTAAACACTGAGCTTAAAATGTGCCTCTAACCATCCTAATGTGCATGGACACAGGATAACACTGAGCTTCTTCTACAGGCAAAACACAAAACTCCAGAAGAAGCAGAGATTTTTAAGCCAGTGTGCATGGAGCCTTAAACTGATTGCTTGTTTGCAAAGTGCTGCCGAGGATACCTGTTTGGTTCCAGCCGTGTCTACAGCAGCATCTCCAGTCTTTGGGTTCTGCTTGGGGATGCACCCAAATTTTGGTGGCCGAAACATTTCGGCCGATAACACCCCTTTTGGCCATTGGACGAAATGGAAAAGAAAAAGCACCGATACAAGTGCCGAAAAACTCCTCCCCTCGCTGCTGCCCGCCTGTGACGCGGTAGTTCTAGTCTTAACTGAGAAACCATCGATCCCGGCACTGGGCATAGAGATGAGTGAAGGAAAGAAGGTGAGCGCATACTTAGGCCATGCTCACATACAGTTGTGGCCAAAATTATTCAACCCCCAATGCTGTAAAGGGGTTTAGGGACTATAGTGTACATTTGGAATTGTATTCAGAATCAAATCCTACAAGGACGTTGTAACTACCCAAATGCAACTAAAATGACATCAATTGTTTATGTAATACAGTAGTAAATGGTTCTTATGTGGTTTCTTCATTGCCACAATTATTCAACCCCTTAAAGACTACCACTCTGAAGAACAGAGGTTCATACAGGTGCTTTCCATCAGGTATTGAAAACACCTGTGGATGTCACCGAGCAGCAATCAAGCATAATAAGCACCAATTAGGCAGCTTTAAAATGACTGTGATACTCAGCTCCTTCTAGACATTTACTGGTGTGGTTACAAACATGGTGAAGGCAAGAGAATGGTCCAGGAAGACAAGAGAAGAGGTGATTTCTCTTCACAGGAAGGGCAATGGCTATAAGAAGATTGCAAAGATGTTAAACATACCAAGAGACACCTTAGGAAGCATCATTCGCAAATTCAAGGCAAAGGGCACTGTTGAAACGCTACCTGGTCGTGGCAGAAAGAAGATGCTGACTTCGACTGCTGTGCGCTACCTGAAGCGTAGAGTGGAGAGAAGTCCCCGTGTGACTGCTGAGGAACTGAGAAAAGATTTGTCAGATGTGGGTACAGAAGTTTCAGCCCAGACAATAAGACGCACACTGCGTAATGAAGGCCTCCGTGCCAGAACTCCCAGGCGTACCCCCTTGCTGTCTCCAAAGAATAAGAAGAGTCGACTGCAGTATGCCAAAAGCCATGTGGACAAACCACAAAAGTTGTGGGATAGTGTTCTGTGGACTGATGAAACAAAATTAGAACTGTTTGGGCCCATGGATCAACGCTATGTTTGGAGGAGGAAGAACAAGGCCTATGATGAAAAGAACACCTTGCCTACTGTGAAGCATGGTGGAGGGTCAATCATGCTTTGGGGCTGTTTTGCTTCTGCAGGTACAGGGAAGCTTCAGCGTGTGCAAGGTACCATGAATTCTCTTCAGTACCAGGAGATATTGGATGGAAACGTGATGCAGTCCGTCACACACCTGAGGCTTGGGAGACGTTGGACCTTTCAACAGGACAATGATCCCAAGCATACCTCCAAGTCCACTAGAGCATGGTTGCAGAGGAAAGGCTGGAACATTTTGGAGTGGCCATCGCAGTCACCAGACTTAAATCCGATTGAGAACCTCTGGTGGGACTTAAAGAAAGCAGTTGCAGTGCGCAAGCCTAAGAATGTGACTGAACTGGAGGCCTTTGCCCATGAAGAATGGGCGAAGATACCCGTAGATCGCTGCAAGACACTTGTGTCAAGCTATGCTTCACGTTTAAAAGCTGTTATAACTGTAAAAGGATGCTGTACTAAGTACTAAGATTGAATGTCACTTGGGGGTTGAATAAAACTGATAATGCTGTGAGCACAGAAAAGACATTTGTGGTTATTTCATTATAACTGTTATGTTATATTTGTCTGACCTACAAGTGCCTCTTTAATGTAAATGTAAGCAAGATGACTGAATGATCAAAAGCAATGTCAAACTGGCCAAAACACTCAATTTCAGTGGGGGTTGAATAATTTTGGCCACAACTGTATATAAACTGTGTTCAAACCACACATGTGAGGTGTCGCCAAGAACAGAGCATGAGCAATAATTCTAGCACTAGACCTCCTCTTTAACTTTACACTGCTAACCTGGAGAAATTTTTAATGCATCACCAATGGACATTAAGTACCGCAGTTTTACTCCATGAGCGTGCACAATTTTAAAGTGTATCATGTTAGGTATCTATTTACTCGCCATAACATCCTCGTTCATATTGTACAAAAAAATTGGGAGATATATATATATATATATATATATATATATATATATATATATATATATATTTTTTTTTTTTTAGTGTATTTTTTAAAAAAAATATACATTTTTAAAAACTGCGCATTTCGATTTTAGTTTTCAGCTAAGTTAATTTAGAATTTTTGTTTTCTGCTCCAGAATTTTCATTTCGGTACCAGAATTTTCATTTTGGTGCACCACTAGTTCTGCTGATGGCTCAAACGAGCTGAGATCTTTTTGATTTTTTTTTCCCCTCATGAAAGTGAATATTTATGGTTGCATTTAACATTTCATTAAAATAAAGTGGTCATGTTTTATATTTTGTCCCGTAAAGTAAAAATCAATCTGCTAAGGGTTTCCTGTAAAATGATCTCACTATGCAGGTGCACTTCACTATCTCAGTTAAGTTTTGTAGTTCTTTAAAGTGTCAAAGGCAAAACTTTTTATTTTGGATAGGAAGGGCTATAACCCTTGTCAGGTTTTTTTTTATTTTGCCATCTGTGTCCCATTGGGGAGATTTCCCTTCACTTGTACCATAGCCAAAACATGAAGTTAGCGGAAATTCCTCCAAAGTAAGGGAATGCTGGGCTGTCACTAAGGTCACCAGAACTAATGTCCCCATTGAAAGATTTCTCCTCTATTCCTGTTCTGGTGACAGCCCAAAATTTGGTAATTTCTTTACTTTCACTTTCGATACAGTAAACAGGACAGATAGAGAGGGGGAATGCCCCTGACACAGACAGCAGTTAAACCTGATAGGGTTTCTAATCCCTCTCCACCCTTTTCAAAGCTTGAAAAAATGAAAAACATTTTGCCTTAGCGATACTTTAAGGCTCCATGCACACTAGTGGTGTGTTTTTTTTTATTTTTTATTTTTCTTCTCTCCTAGAAGCTGTTACCAGCATTTTTTTCTGCTCCTAGAATCTAAATAGTGTTGTCCTGTATGTCCATGTACAATATTTTAGGCTAGTAGCCTTTTTCAAGGTTCTGCATTTAGGAGCAGAAAAACATTGTTCTTGTATAGTTTTTGAGAGCGTTTTTCTGGAAGAAAAAAACACTAAGCCCTCCTAACTGCTTTTTTTTTTTTATTTTTTTTTTCCCTAGATGTACTACAAAAATGCTAATAAAATGCTAGTGCTACTAAAATAACGCTTACCAGCATTGTATCCAGCTTTTTTTTTTCCAGTGTTTTTTGAGCTTTATAAAATACAATGCTAGTGTGCATGGAGCCTAAGCGCTCCACTCTGATTTTAAGTAAGGCTCTATTTACACTTGTGCAACTTCAAAATCGTGCAACTTTACAGCTCAACTTGATGTGACTTTGGCTTTGCCCAGAGCAGTCCCAACACATAAACAAGGCACATTGGTTTGTCTTATGTTTTAATTTCACAACACTGTGCTGCAGTGGTACACACGTTGCAATCGCAGTGAATAGTCATGAATGGAAAGCCATTTTTTGTCATTAAAACAAAGTGAAAAAAGTAAACCAAGTGATATACTGTGTACTATACAGTACACATCAGCGGCCTAGCTGCTGGCATGAATAAGCCCCAAGGGCCCATTCACACCATAGTGTTGTGGGAAATGCACGTTCACTGCACCGCACAGGAACATGTTGGCCTCCTTAGATGTGTCTGGGTGCCATTATTTAAAATAGCACCCCCATGCATCTGGCAAACGCTGGTATGTTCCCGGCCAGCAGACTGCATGGTTGTTTCAGTGGTGTGTTTTTTTTTTTTTTTTTTTTTTTTTTTTTTTTAAATGTTATACTGTACTTTTTTGAGTGTTCCTGCACACCTGGCAGCCCATTGAAATGAATTGGCTTTCAGATATGCTAATATATGTAAAGATATGTACCTGTAAAGTCAGCTTTTTGTGATGTCATTAAAAGCAAACATTTTCTGGTTGGCATCTCTTATTCTGCTCAGTAGCTATACTTAATAAGGTTGAACAATAATTATGTTCTCTGAGCTCACAAATCCTTTAGCTTTGGTCTAGAGGATGGAAAACTTAATCCCTCTAGGCAAGCAAATTTACCACACAGGCAATTCTCCCTCTTAGTTCAGTCAGATCACTCTTTTTGCCTTTTTAGTAATAACGTTAAACAAGGGTGGAAAAATTAAAGTAGTATCTGTGATACCACCAATGAAATGCAGCTCCCAGAAACCAGTAGCATTCATGCAGCCCCTCAGAAGGACACTGCCTCCACCATGTTTCACTGTAGGCACCATGCAATTTTTTCTTTGTAATCCTCACCTTTGCGACGCCATATAGTTTTTAAAGCCATCAGTTATAAATACATATATCTTGGTCTCATCACTCTAGAGTCCCAGTAGTCGTCTTCCTTTTCAGCATTGGCTCTGGCAAATTCAAGGCAGGCTTTTTTGTGCATGGGCTTTAAGAGTGGCTTCCTTCGTGGATGACACCCATGCTTGCCATTCCTCTGCAGTGTACGCCATATTGTGTCACGGGAAACAATCGCCACAGTTTGGCTTTCTACTTCATTAGTTAACTGCAGTGCACTTGCGGGGCATTTTTCATCAACCCTTATCAGAAGAAGCTTCTGTCGAGGTGTTAACTTCCGTGGACGGCCTGGACATCTCTGTGAGATGGTTGCAGTTCCATCTTTGTTAAATTTTTGTATCACTTTTGATATAAATTTCTGACAGAAAAGTAAAGCTTTTCTTTCTCAAGCCTTGACATTTCTCTTCCATGCGGTACCATTGCTGACAGCATGAAATGAGAAGTGGTTTTCTATAAGTAACTCCCTTTTATTAAAAAAAACTGTCTGCTGGACACCTGTTTAATGAATAATTAGACTTCCCTTTAGCTGAATTCTTGTTAATTAGGAATGTGTTGTCTAAAATGTAACTTTGCTCCTAAGACTTTCATTGGGGTGTATTCATTTTTTGCAACATGGTCTTTAATGTATTTGTTAGGAAAAATACTTTTTTTTTTTTTTTTTTTGTGAGTGCGCAAATTAGCAAATCTTGTTTGCAACTAATGGCCCGCATTTTGTAGTATAGTGTCCCATAGAAAATGTTTATCCTGAAAGGAAAGTAAAGGTTTTCTGACAAATCTGTTGGGGTGTACTCATTTGTATTGGTCAAGTTATGGGTAAAATTCTGCATTAATATGTAATTCAGGAGCCACTCTTTTCAATCCAGGGGCCAGCAGGATTTTGTTTTAGGAGCCAGCTCCACTGATAACTCGAAATCCTCAAAAGTTAGGCACCAGGTATAATTTTTAAGGAGCTTTTGACTGCTTGGCCCCCCTGGTTTGTCCAGGTTGACTAAATTATTATTGGTTGCAATAAAATCATTGTGCGTTTTTTAAATATAATTATTTGTTATGCCAGTACTATTGAATGTGGTAAAGCATTCTCTAACTTAAAGGCTAACTCTACGTTTGTGCAAAAAATTTAACAAATAAGATCTACAATTGCTACACAATCCATTTTATGTAATTTAATGTTAAACTTAAGCCGCTGTAATTTTCTGTAAAATTCAATGCAACTTTGAAACTTGCAGTCCTTCTGTACACATTGGTGTGCAGAATTTCCTCAGAAATATTATTTGCTTGTGTGATTTGCCTCACTGATTTTATCCGAAGAGTGCACTAAGATACAAGTCAAATTTTAAGCATCCTCTGCAATAAAAGTTTCATTTTGTTGAGATAATTCAAAAGGGTTATTCTAAAGGGATGCAGACGCTGCAACTTTTCTCATTGGAACACTGTGGCTCTATCTCAAGCCCCGCTGTCTGTGTCTATAGACAACTCTGCTCAGGTCAGCCCCCACCCCCCTCTCCCTTGTCATAGTTGACTGAAAGCAGGGGGAGCCAATGGCTCCCCCTGGCACAGCACTGAATCCAGATCCAGCTCTGGTAAGTATTAGAGGGCTGAGAGGGTGGTATACACACTGGAACAATGTGTTACCTTAATGCAGGGAATGCCAATTTGCTGTGGTTTCTTTGGACCTCCCAAAAAAGGAGTGTAGCAGGTTTCTCACTTTAAAATGCAAGTGGACTCTTGTAAGGCTGCCCGCTGCTTCTCTGGTGAGTTTTTTTATGGTGAGCTTTGATTTGCTATCTAACCTGTAATGTAAATTCTAACATTGTGATCCTGTTGACTCTGGATATTGCAGCTCATAAAGTCCATGGTTAATGTGTTGACAGAATCTTAAAATGAAGGAAAATCTTGTGGTTCAGATTTCATTTGCAGTCAGCACAGCAGAGCCATGATGCTGCCATCCAGCTGTGGTTTTCAAGCCATAGTATATCTTATCTGTAATGCTCAGAAAACCAAAAAAAGGAAGAGTGTGTTCCTGCTTGGTCTCATTGCCCTAGGAATCTTTCCTTATTGTCCAAGCTAAAATAGAAAACGGAGGAAAATGTTGCAGATAGCCGCTAACTACATTTCCTGTGTTTTTAAAGTATAAAGGCATAACTTCTCTTTAGTTTTGGATTGTGTAGAGATGCATTAGAGCCCCTTCCAGGTTTTTGTTGCTACCTCCCATTAGGGAATTACATCCTCTCTTTGTCCTGTTGATCATTACTGTTGAAAGTAAAGGAAAATCCCAAATCTTCGGTTGTTCTCAAAACAGTAATAGAGGGAAAATATTTAGTTGAGGACACGACTTCTAGTGACCTGGGGGTCCCCAATGGATTCTATTAATTTGCAGAGACTTTCTCTTCCTGTTTTGCCTGTCGAACAGCAGGGACATAGATGGAAGAAAAAAAAAAAATCAGAGGGGTTATGACCACCATCCCTTACTTTATCCAAAATGGGGGGGGGGGGGGAGTTTGCTTCTAGTTCGACTTCAATCTTCTAAAATATGCGTTTTACAAAATATTGATTTGCAGCGGCATAGATATATTTCCAGTCTTCCCAACATCCAAATGTATCCTTATTTCAATATGTGGCATCCCTTGTTCCATTTGAAGATAGGCTTTGGTCAGCAATTGCACACTTGCCAAATGATCAGAATAAATGTTTTCGTAAATCTCCCCATATGTGATATAATCAAGTGCTATACTGTTATTAAACTCTCTCCTATAAACCCAGTATGTCATATGATCATGAGTTACTATAACTGCAACTTGCACATATACATCTATCCTGAAAAAAAAGTGCTAGTGTTTGTAATCATGTTTACTAGTCATTTTTGATCCAAAATATAACAATTGCAAATTGATAATTTTTTGGTTTACTTTAAAGAGAAACTGAACTCTGGAAGCTGTTTAAAAAAAAATGTCAGGCAGAGGGAATAATAATTACCTGTGCTCTTCAGCTGATCTTTGCCCCATTACTGACTTACCATGCCTTGTTATGTTCTATGGCATTGTGTGGAGGGATCCATTTTGGTAGATGCAGGCATATTGCTTCCTCAAATTTGCAAAGCCTCCAGCAAGAGGCAAAGTGAGCAGTACAGTAATGACATCACCAAATGTCATACGGAAACTCCTGAGAGCAGTCAGCAGTTCCTTGAATGGCGCATTGTAGATATACAGCTATAAGTCTGAAGGGACAGGAGTGCCTAGGCATACTTTTATACCTGAAAGTGCCCTACTATTTTTAACAAGGTGTTACAAACATTTGTTTGTAGCTTTTGTCTGGAAGGCACAAATAACATCAGGGAGTTAGTTGTGGTCTGTAAAGAGGTTCCACTATGATATTGGAACACAGTATACATGCATGAACCAGATATTTTGAATCTTCAAGTGACCTTAAAGGCTCATGCTGTAAAAAAAAAAAAAAGTCACATTTACGTGCTCTGTGCAATGGTTTTGCACAGAGAAGCCCCAAATCTCTTCTGTCTCCTGTTAGTGCTCATGGCTCCCTTCTCCTGCCGAGTGCCTCGATAGCAAGTCCCTTCCTATGGGAACACTCGTGCCTGCTCCAGAGCCACCTCTGAGTGTCCATAAACAAACAGAGCGTGGCTTGGCCCCACCCTCACTCCCTTCTCACTGGCTCTGATTGACAGCAGCGAGAGCCAATAGTGTCTCAGCCGATGAGGAGCCAGAAAGCCAGGAGAGTTGCTACTCTCATGCACATCGCTGGATTGAAATGGGGCTTGGGTAAGTATTAAACTATAGTATAATACTTATAGCATGAAATTCCATGGCTTATAGTATAAAACTCCATGACTTGTTAAAGTGAAGTAGGAAGCTGATGGTTTCTATGAGGAAAGCTTCATGTTGGCTATTCTGGGCACCTCTACCGTGTTGGAAGGGGGGGAAGCATCGAACACTTCATAAAAAAGGTACTAGAGCAGTGGTTCTCAACCTTCCTAATGCCGAGACCCTTTAATACGGTTCCTCATGTTGTGGTGACCCCCAACCATAAAATTATTTACCCAGTAATTATAATTAATGAAGTGTTTTACCTCCAATACTGCTGCTTTCAACACAGCAGCTGCTTTCTACACAGTAGCTGCTCTTTACACATCGGAAATATGTTTTCCAATGGTCTTAGGCAACCCCTGTGAAAGGGTCGTTCGACCCCCAAAGGGGTCGCAACCCACAGGTTGAGAACCACTGTACTAGAGTGGGAAGGAGGACTGAGGAGAGAGAGCATAAAAGATTTGAAGAGGAGAAGAAAGAGAATGGGGTTGTTTGCCTGGGATGGGCAAAGGAAGGAGGGGTAGGGAAAGGGAGGGTGTGAGGGAGGAGCCCATATGTGGCTGGGGCATGTGGGGTCAATGGCGACATACGTTCAGACTGAGAGCAAAGTTCGGTCTATACCTAGGTGAGCTCTATAGGATATCCAGGAATCCCAAACCTTTTAGGAATTTGGGAGTCTTCAAATTGTTCCACTTTGTTTAGAGTAGGGAATGGTTAAAACTGTGATCGTAAATCTTTCCAAATATGTGAATCTCCTCCTAGACAGTTGCTGCTGGAAAAAACTATTCTTGTGTGGGTTGCAACCCAAATTTTGGACTTTTGCCTACACAAACGAACTACAGAATACACCTGTATGCAGGTATGTGCTGATGAGAGCGTAAACATGCGTACACATAAGGATGTACACCCTTTGATGTAGACTGTGTGCTCCTAGGGGTGCATGTCTCTGCTCTGAGCTGCGTAGAGTAACCTACACCCATTTCCTATAGTTTATTTGTACATTTAACTATACGCAGCACCAGTGGCTCCTGCAGATCAAGATACCAAAGTATACAGTATGTAAGCCCATGTATGTTAACCCTAGTGGAGGCCCAAAGTCCTGACGAGTTCAGCACATTTCACATTTAAAAAATTAAAATAAAAGTTTGTGGCTTGACTTACACTTGCTAACTGCCTCTTCGTCCATGTACGTCAAGCAGGTGGTTCAATTTGTTTGTGCCTGGAAAGCAGAGTGACACGCCAGATATTTCTGGCTATGGCGAAGCATGCAGCTTCCATTTCACTCATTTGACATCTGTTTACCTGCTTACCCAACTGTCATAAAAGTATAAGTAGAGCGGTTTCATCCCTGTAAAAGTTCAGAGTTGCAGTTTGAAAGTTATGCTACATTTCTACTCCAGTGGGTGAACATAGTGGTAGGGGAGCAAAGGGGAGGTAAATACAAGTATCTGTGGGGTGGCATTAAAGTGGTGTTAATTACTCGCAGGGGTTAAGCACAGGTACACTTTAAAATACTTTCTTTGCATAAGTGGCTGACTAAATCCTTTATTCAGTAACCTGCTTTGTATAAGCAAATTGATTACTTTGGTTGTGTTCCATTGATGTTTCCTGGCTTAAGGTGTGTTGCCACGCCTGTGTTCTGCTTTCAGTACTGATCTTTCACAATTTGGCATGACAGCTTGTGACATTAGAGAACAATATCATTGTTTGTTTCAATACTCTTATACAGAAATCACATTTTATCAAATTCTAGGAGATTAATTTGTTCATCTTCTGATGAGACTTTCCACTGATATGCGCAGATAACCCGTGTCTCTGGCTGCCTAAAGTATTGCAGAGTTCATTGATTTTTGATATAACATATGATGTTCACGTAAATCATCACTTAAATTTTAAATTGAAGTATTACTCTTGCCACAACAAGAATTGTCATTTATTACTTGATGTATGTACTGCACATCGTACTGCACATGTAGCATATGCGTCAACCTGCTTGCTTGTGTGCTGTGCTGATCCTATGGAGATGTCTTGGTCTAGAAGGCACTGTCCGTTTTAAGAAGTGCAATTACATTAGATGTAATTTTTTCCCAGAGAATTAAGAATGCATTAGACATTGGTGGCTGATGGGCTGCTTATTTTGAGCGGAGAGTTTAGTGCACTGAGTTCCATGGTTTATTCATAAATACAGTAATGTTTTCATGGGTAGATCTTCTTTCCCTACATATATTAAAGTGGAACAACAGTGCATCTGAGCACCACAAATCAAAACGCTATTTAATTCATTTATCTAGCGATCTGGTTGTAATTCCACTTATATCTCAAGAACAATATTTCCACGCAGGTATCATGAGCAATACACATTGTAGAATGAGCACGAGAAACACACAGATTGTGAACTATCAAAAGACAATAACCCTCTGACCTAGGCCAGGGGTCAGCACAGGATGCCTGAGCCTAGGACCCAGGGACTTTGGAAGGGCGTAGGGAGTGGATTTGGCCACTTAAAATAAGGATACCTAAACCAAACACAAAAAAAATTTAAATAAAATTTGGGGTGGTGAAGGAAGAGGAGGGGTCAGTAGAATGAGGTGAAAAAAGAAAGGAAACAAGGCAGAGGAGGAGAATAGGAGAAAAGTGGAGAAAAAGAAAAAAAAGTTCCTCCAGGCTGGGAAGTGGAAGAGATTAACTAGGAAAGCCCAAACTGGTCGAGTGTAAGACCACCATGGGGCCCACACTTTAAGAAACATGGGAGTCGTGGAGGATACTAGTCGTCTTTTCATTGATCATAAGTATCGCCAATATGCTCTTCACCTCAGCAAACAAGACAGTAGGCTTTTCCAGGCTCTGGCTATTGCACGCTTTACCACAATAAATAAGTAGGTGGCCAATTTCTGCTTGTAGGAAAAATAAAGGCCTGGGATCGGACAGTGAAGCAGCACTAATTTGGCATCCTTGCTGGTAAGTATATTAAAGAGGGTGAACAAGAATCCAAAGACCCTCAACCAAATTCCCACTAGGTGGGGGCAGGACCCCCAAATATGAATTTAGTCTCCTTGCTGACCCTGGAAACCTCTATTACTATAAAATGGATTCAATTTGGCAATGTAGGCTAGCACTTGGTATGCTATTTAATTCATTTTTAATATTCAAAGCAAACTCCTTCATCCTTCCATGTCGCAATGCTTTATTTAGTTGAGAAATCACTTTGTAAAACATCCCCCTAACATTTTTGGCTGTGGCCATCTTGAGTAACAGTAGATGGTTACTTACTGGAATCCATCTCCCTTTAGCTCTGGTATACAGGCAGGAGGGTGTGCTTAGCTGGCAAACCCTTTCCTCCCCTCCTAAAGACTCCTGGGATGTATGACCTCATTTGCCTAGGCATGGAATCGGGAAGTAACTTCAGAACTATGAACAAAAGGATTAACGCAAGCAACTATAATACTTTATTATCTATATACTAAGGCTAGCAGCATAACGGTTAACAATTAGGGGTGTAGCGATACTTTTTTTTTTTTTAAACTAGCAAGTATGAATACCAATACTTGTGCTCAAGAACTTGCCAAAACCTTTACCAATACAAAACGAATGGGCTCAGATCGCACTGCAAAGAATCATGTGCAATTCCTGTCCAAGTGCGCTCAAATCGCACCGCGAAGGTATCGGTTTTAGGTAGTGGAGCATATGCACGAGTACTTGTGCAAATGCTTAGCATTGCCACTGATACCAGTATCTGTGCAACCACATTAAAAGTAGTCCATGTTTATTGAGAGAGTGATGCTCTGCTTTA